>NC_089035.1:3299285-3616071 GCF_034140825.1 Oryza sativa Japonica Group | reverse complement strand
AACTGGGCCTAAAGAAGAGCAGATCGATCGAGAACTGCCGTACGTAGCATCATGCTGCATGGCATGCATGGCTGAGTGTGTTCTGGACGATTGGAGAGCTCTGCCTTGGACCTGTACGTATCTGGATTGTTCTACCTGCATGCTAGTACTATGCTACCGCATGCATGCTCGATCAATTGCAGATCTGAATTTGATCCTAGATTCTGCACCGCAGTTCGATCGATCGATCCAAACCCGAGATCCCAAGCCACAGACTCTCACTCTCTCTCTCTCTCTCATAAATTTAGTTTTTTTTATAACGGAATAGAATCCAGCCTTTGCTCATAGGCTACAGCCAATTATTAAAAAAAAATCCAAACACAATCATAGCTTAAGGGCCTGTTCACTTTGATGTCATTTTCAACCTTACCAAATTTTGGTAAAGTTGTTAAAAAAGTAGCTACATTTAGTTTACTATCAAATTGTGGTAACTATAAGAAATTTTACTAAAATTTTGGCAACTATGCTAAAGTTTTGATAATTTTTTTTCGTCAGAGCGAACAGGCACTAAAACAATATATAAGAAAAGTTCCGAACCGGCAGATACGCACGCCGGCACTAACACCAATAGAAACAAATAAAGCACAAACTTATTGAATACCATTTGTGAACTTTTAGATATATAGTCTCTATTATATAAATTCGTGTATAATATTTTTTTGGTCGAATGGTATATGCACGCAAGCATAATACAATATATGGATAAGAGTTGGATATGCGTGTTATTCAGGCAGGCTGAATCCAGCGCGTGTACATGCATGCACGCAGCCAACAATGTGTCACCTGTTTGATTTTGCCTCCGGACCAATCGCAGCTGGAACTGCATGGCAATCTGGAAGCCACCCTGCCCACCTGAAAACAAAAACAAAACAAGAAAAACAAAATACTGCGTTCTATGTACAAGAATTTTTGCTTGGCTATGTATTGAAATGTAGAGCTAGGGTGTATACTGTTTGAACGGGCGAAGATTTGATGCTCTCACGGGTCGTATGGACCTCCAAATTCCAATAGCCTGGTTGTTCTGCCGGTAGTTCTACTTCTACTTGGCAGCTGAGTTGTGCAGAGATTTTCTTCTCTCTCTTTTTTTTTTCACTTTGTGGCCAACAACGTAGGAGTATATATTTGGCATCGATCGGTTGTTAGTTGGTACGTGTCCCTTTCTCGATCGAAACAGAGATGGATGCGACTCATAATACATGGATGACTCCTCTTGGGTGAGCTCGACCGTCCAAGGAGGAGGTCTAATCCAGCAGCAGCTGCAAGTAGTCCTCGCCCATTCCTAGAGCTAACCGCACCACACGCACACCGGCCATACACCGATACACGCTAGACCGACGACACCAACCACCGACGTGTTCAACCATTCGTCACATCCAACAGCGCACCGAAGTAACGGTCTTAGATATCATCTATACACAGATACAAACCGTTCGTTATAGTTACCAGCAAAGTTTCTTCAGCTAGTAAAACACTAGTAAGGACACGTACGTACGATCTGATGGTGATGGTTAGTCACTTAATTAGTCAAATACGTTTCCCGTTCTGAAATATACTCACTCTATCCCATCCCATCCCAATTTGATTATCACGTAATTTTTTTGAGATTTCCAAAATGATCATGATTTAGCAAAGTGTTTTTTACTTATTCGTGCAAAGAGTAAATTTACATCGTAAAATGCATTGCATGCATGTATGTAACCAATCGAGTGTAATTTTCATTGGTTCAACCCATACAACATTTAAAGTGTGAATTTTTTACCGGACACGAAGCGATCTATGGAGTACCTTGATTGATGAGTATTAATTTCATAATGAGGATGTCTTGGTGTTCCTAGTCTTTGTGTCATTTGGTTATATGATCAATTTGGGATAGAGAAAGTAATTTCCAGTATTTAAGATTTATCCCAAAACATAATAATTTTTACACCAATGTTCTCCTTTTTACCATATCTTCACTTCTTGACCAATCATCACATTCTCACATTTAATTATATTTCTTTTTTAATACGTGTGTTTAATTCTGCGAACCTCATATTATGAGGGCAACAACAGTATATATAGCAAAAGTAGTCCATATAAATAGGACCCACTTATATAAACTTTAACTATTGTAACATTCACAATGTATATGGATAGCAAATAGTATTAGGAGGAGAGAAGAGATTGAGGCAAATAATATATTTTATTCTCTATGGACAGCTCAAATGCTTATGTGTAGCTTTTGTTATTTCTTTGTTATGAACTAATTCCAGTATTGCTAGGTGGCTGAAACAAATATTATATTGCTTATGAACCACTTTTAGACTACATTATGGAAGTCTAAAACAGATGTAATATATAATTACTTTTTTCACTGTCGTGATGCATGTCTTCAACGATATATGTGCACGTACGTAAAGGCGCACACCCGTCGAGATGATCGAACTGAAGCTTCTGTCCCTCCCCCACCTCCTGCATTGGCCCAAACGTACGCGCTCACCGGCCACCTGCTGGAAGTGGAACGTGCACACACGTAATACATTACGGGTGTGTTTAGTTCCTGGAAAAATAGTTAGAAGTTTGAAAAAAGTTGAAAGTTTGGGAAAAAAATTGAAAACTTATGTGTGTAAAAAAGTTTTGGATGTGATGTGATGTGATAAAAAGTTGAAAGTTTAAGGCAGTTAGGTTGAACTAAGGCCCCATTTGAATCAAAGAAAAAACCATAGGAATTCTAGAGAATTTTATCCTATGGGAAATAATTCTATAGAGTCATTTGAAAAAAGGATTGTTTCCTATCAATTTCTTTGAAATTCCTATGGAATGAACCTTACTAGAGCAATTTTGGAGGAAAATAAGCATGAGGTCTTACCTCATGTTATCCTCTTCATGTGTCTGAGGTTCCTGTGTTTTTCCTGTGCGCTAATTAAACGACAGTTTGAAGACTTTCCTGTGTTTTAAAATCCCATACGAATCCAATAAGTGTGATATTTAATTTCTATGTTTTTTCTATTACTCTTTTTTCTCAATCCTGCGTGGTCTATGTTGCATTGACAAACCGCGTTCTCGCGTCGGGCCACGAGCCGGCCACGTACTCCTACCGAGTACGCGTACCGACCGCCACGCTATGGGCCCCACACTTTATCCAGTCTGCAACCGTGTCATGCATGTTTATATATGGGATTTATAGTCTGTTGATTGTTTTACAGAGAAATTGGATTAATCGGCGATCAGCAGCGCTCTCGTACGATCTTTGACTGGGGCACCGGGGATAACGACGGTTTTAAATTATCTGCACCGTATCCGGCCGGGTCGGCGTCAAGTGGTCGGTGTGCATTATCAAGTGCTATCTTGCCGCGGTGTTTTGGTGTCAGTATTCAGCAAGGTTTACGTTAGCGTATATACCTGACAATTAACCTGATTGATCTCCTGGAGCAAGCAGCGCAGGATAGATGGCCACGTAAGACAGGCGCCGTTGAAAAGTTCCTCCATCTTCCACTGTTGGTTTCAGTTGGGCTTCTTCGGCTGTGTTTAGTTGTTGAAAAAAGTTAAAAGTTTGGGAAAAGTTAGAAGTTTGAAAAAAAAGTTGAAAGTTTATGTGTGTAGGAAAGTTTTAGATGTGATGGAAAGTTGAAAGTTTAGGGTAGTTAGGGGTGAACTAAACACGGCCTTCGTTTCCCAACTGCCAATAACCAACTCAGGTTAGAGCAAGTATAGCCAACTACTAACTCCAAATTATTTATAGTCAATCTAATAGCTTATTCATATAGTAGTTACATATAAACATTTAGTACTCCCTCCGTCCCTAAATATTTAGCGCCGTTGACTTTTTTAAATATGTTTGATCATTCATCTTATTAAAAAAATTAAGTAATTATTAATTGTTTTCATATAATTTGATTCATTGTTAAATATACTACTACTCAAGTTTTTAATAATATTTATAAAAGTTTTTGAATAAGGCGAAGATCAAACACGTTTAAAAAAGTCAACGACGGGATGGAGAGAGTACATCATATAATATATGGTTTCATCTCTTATAGGCATATAACGTATTGAAATCCGTACTGTAGCTGGTTATGGGCCCTACTGTAGCTGACTATGGGCCTGTTCGGCTACATGTGCTATGGCTGCGGCCTGCGGCGCAGCCAGCACCAACAGTGCTGCACACACATGGTGCAGCCGCAACCAGCTTGCCGAGCAAGCCCTATAAATATGTAGCCTAATTTTCTTTTCTCTCTTCCCTTCTCTGATTCACATATGCTTACAATTGATTTGTACTCGTTATTAAAAAACTAAAAAAAAAAGAAAAAAAAATCTCGGTGGTGGGCCCACGTGGCCCACGGGCTGGGGTTCCAGAATCGTGGAGGACGAGGAGGGCTCTTCTGGAAATCCCTGGACAGCTTTGCTGCCGCGGCCGGTGGAGTTGGTCGCTCCTGCCCAAAACCAGGAGGATTAGGAGGGGTTTACAGGTTAATTTAATCGATTCACACGCGATTAGAGGATGGGTTACCGAGGCACGCCGACTATTGTGGAGCCACACCGCGCGCCCTCGCGCCGCCACGTGCTCCTCCCGGGTTGACGTGGCACAAGAGGCTCGTCCGAGTAGGCACCTCCCAAAATTTTGGTATGATCAGTACAGTTTGAAGTTTGACTTGGCCAGTTTAGTCAATTCTAGTATCCTCTTACGGCAAAATACTAGGAAACCAGACAATTTTCTGAACGACCGTTTGCAATTTACAGCAATCCAACGACGACAGGAGAGAAGGCGATCTGATGTTTTCGCAGGGGAAATTATCAGGAATATTAATTACCATGATAAGTACAATATGATCATGATAGTGTCCACTGTAGAATCCATCGGCGACACTACAAAATCTCTGTCATTAATTACGAGAATGCTACGGTATCGTCGGCTAGTAATTTGCTGAAAACAATCCATTGATGCATGTATAATCACCAAATGGAAATGGACCCCTGGATTACTGATGCTGTACTTTTTCGTCAGGGAAAGAAGGAATCTGATCTGAAGAAGATAATTAGCGGATAAAACTTTACTTGCAGGATTAACTCATGAAAGGACGCGAATTTTACTGTGTAATTATAAAAAAAAAATTACCACCGGAAGGTTCGCCATAGCCCATACAGCATCGAAAAGGAAACGGAAAGATACAGGGGCATTCCATGGCTATCAAAGGACAGTAAGAGAAATAAACTGACAAAAAATATAATTTAATTTATAAAAGGAATGAGTTGTTGTGGCTCCCACACAAAAACCTCTATAAATTGGGCGCAAATTAGCCTCCCATCTCTTCAGCAAAGCCCCAGGCTTAGCAAAACACAAGCAAACCAAAGCTTCCATCTCTTCTTCCAGTTCAAAGATCTCCAAGCCTCCAGGAAACTCAAGGCCAGCCTCGCCATGGCGCCCAACCTCAGCAAGGCCAAGGACGACCTGATCGGCGACGTGGTCGCCGTCGACGGGCTGATCAAGCCGCCGCGGTTCACGCTCAAGGGCAAGGACCTCGCCGTGGACGGCCACCCGTTCCTCCTCGACGTGCCGGCCAACATCCGCCTCACCCCGGCGTCCACCCTCGTGCCCAACTCCGACGTCCCCGCCGCCGCCGCCGGCAGCTTCCTCGGCTTCGACGCGCCGGCGGCCAAGGACCGCCACGTGGTGCCCATCGGTAAGCTCCGCGACACGAGGTTCATGAGCATCTTCCGTTTCAAGGTGTGGTGGACGACCCACTGGGTGGGTACAAACGGCAGGGACGTGGAGAACGAGACCCAGATGATGATCCTAGACCAGTCGGGGACGAAGTCCTCGCCGACCGGCCCTCGGCCCTACGTCCTCCTCCTCCCGATCGTCGAGGGGCCCTTCCGGGCCTGCCTCGAGTCCGGGAAGGCGGAGGACTACGTGCACATGGTCCTCGAGAGCGGGTCGTCCACAGTCAGGGGCTCCGTGTTCCGGAGCGCTGTGTACCTGCACGCGGGGGACGACCCGTTTGACCTGGTCAAGGACGCCATGAGGGTGGTCCGTGCCCACCTCGGCACGTTCCGCCTCATGGAGGAGAAGACGCCGCCGCCGATCGTCGACAAGTTCGGGTGGTGCACGTGGGACGCGTTCTACCTCAAGGTGCACCCGGAGGGGGTGTGGGAGGGCGTGCGGCGGCTCGCCGACGGCGGGTGCCCGCCGGGGCTGGTGCTGATCGACGACGGCTGGCAGTCGATCTGCCACGACGACGACGACCTGGGCAGCGGCGCCGAGGGGATGAACCGCACGTCGGCCGGCGAGCAGATGCCGTGCAGGCTGATCAAGTTCCAGGAGAACTACAAGTTCAGGGAGTACAAGGGCGGCATGGGCGGCTTCGTGAGGGAGATGAAGGCGGCGTTCCCGACGGTGGAGCAGGTGTACGTGTGGCACGCGCTGTGCGGGTACTGGGGCGGCCTCCGCCCCGGCGCGCCGGGCTTGCCGCCGGCGAAGGTCGTCGCGCCGAGGCTCTCGCCGGGCTTGCAGCGCACCATGGAGGACCTCGCCGTCGACAAGATCGTCAACAACGGCGTCGGGCTCGTCGACCCGCGCCGCGCGCGGGAGCTCTACGAGGGGCTCCACTCCCACCTCCAGGCCTCCGGCATCGACGGTGTCAAGGTCGACGTCATCCATGTAAGTCTCCCAACTACTTTTGTGCACTCCGTTTACTACTAGATCGTGTAGAGGAGCTCAAAGCGGCGGTGCACGTGGCGAGGCAGAGCAAAGCTTGTTCGTGTTCTCGAGGTTTCCTGATTAACCGGATGAAACGGGAAGCTGCTAGTTTGTGATATTCTTGTTCTACCTAAGATGGATTTTGTTAGTAAAATTTGGTCTTGATTGTATTAAGTAATATGCATAATAGTCATCACATGATTGATATCTCGTCACTGCTCGTAACTTCAGCCTTTTAGCATGTCAGGTAAAGATCGCTTTTTATGCCTGAAATTGCATCATTTTTCAGTCTTCGATTCCTGAAAATGATTGGATTGCAAATTTAGTACGGTCATGAATTCTTATTTCAGCTATTAAAATCTGCACGTCAATTCATTAGGTAGCCCTTTTCTACTGTCGATAGTCAGCGACCTGAAGAGCAGGGAAATCCACATACATTTGACATCTCGACACCACGTTTTCCATCTCGCAGCACCACACATCAATCCACTTGGAACCAGAAAAAAACATTTTTTTTCGTCATTATTTATTTTATTGATCTTTAATTAGTACATGAAAGACACGTAGATTTTGACAGAATTGGACGGGAGGGGAACAGTAAGAAACATCAATTAAGGTGGTTAGGAATTAATCATTAGGCACGACAAAGCGGAACGATTACGATCAATTAATTATTTAGTTTAAAAATCTTAAAAATAATTAGGCTGTGTTTAGTTCAGCGCAAAGTTTGGATTTTGGTTAAAATCAAAGATAATGCGACTGAAAGATTTTGGTTAAAATCGGAGATAATGCGACTGAAAGATTGTGTGTTGTTGCAGCTGCTGGAGATGGTGTGCGAGGAGTACGGCGGTCGGGTGGAGCTCGCGAAGGCCTACTTCGCTGGGCTGACGGAGTCGGTGCGGCGCCACTTCAACGGCAACGGCGTGATCGCGAGCATGGAGCACTGCAACGACTTCATGCTGCTGGGCACGGAGGCGGTGGCGCTGGGCCGCGTCGGCGACGACTTCTGGTGCACCGACCCCTCCGGCGACCCCGACGGCACCTTCTGGCTGCAGGGCTGCCACATGGTGCACTGCGCCTACAACTCTCTGTGGATGGGCGCCTTCATCCACCCGGACTGGGACATGTTCCAGTCCACCCACCCCTGCGCCGCCTTCCACGCCGCCTCCCGCGCCGTCTCCGGCGGCCCCGTCTACGTCAGCGACGCCGTGGGGTGCCACGACTTCGACCTGCTCCGCCGCCTCGCGCTGCCGGATGGGACCATACTCCGGTGCGAGCGCTACGCGCTGCCGACGCGCGACTGCCTGTTCGCCGACCCGCTCCATGACGGGAAGACGATGCTCAAGATCTGGAACGTGAACAAGTTCTCCGGCGTGCTCGGCGCGTTCAACTGCCAGGGCGGCGGGTGGAGCCGCGAGGCGCGGCGGAACATGTGCGCCGCGGGGTTCTCCGTCCCCGTCACCGCGCGCGCCTCCCCCGCCGACGTCGAGTGGAGCCACGGCGGCGGCGGCGGCGACCGCTTCGCCGTCTACTTCGTCGAGGCGCGGAAGCTGCAGCTGCTCCGCCGCGACGAGTCCGTCGAGCTCACGCTCGAGCCGTTCACCTACGAGCTCCTCGTGGTGGCGCCCGTGCGGGCCATCGTCTCGCCGGAGCTGGGGATCGGCTTCGCGCCCATCGGGCTCGCCAACATGCTGAACGCCGGCGGCGCCGTGCAGGGCTTCGAGGCGGCGAGGAAGGACGGCGACGTGGCGGCGGAGGTGGCGGTGAAGGGCGCCGGGGAGATGGTGGCGTACTCGTCGGCGAGGCCTAGGCTGTGCAAGGTGAACGGCCAGGATGCGGAGTTCAAGTACGAGGACGGCATCGTCACCGTCGATGTGCCGTGGACCGGGTCGTCGAAGAAGCTGTCGCGTGTCGAGTACTTTTACTAGTGTGGTTCAATGCTGGAAAGAGACTAAGACAAAATTTTCGGTCTTTTTATTTTTTATTTTACTTAGGTCGGAAAATAATTTGAGTGTGTGAGAGCTTTGTAAGTTGCTTAGCTCTGGTTGGTTTCGGTTGGATTATCATTGTTACGGGTTTTAAACGCTGGTTAATGTGAATTAATGCAACTATGCAAGTGTTACTTTATCAATCTCCTCGTTTGCGCGGATGGGCTTGTTTTGCTTTCTCTGAATTCATATTGTCTTTGGCTTTTTGCACTATACAGACTACAGAACCTTTGCAAAATTGTTTCCCCCTTGAAATTAGAAAAAAAAATGGTTCGATACAAGTCCTGTTTGGTCTGTGGTCAAATGCAATCTTTACCAAAGCTTTTGCATTGGCAAGATATAGGTGTTGCCAACATTTTGGTGAAGTTGAGTATTTGGTTTGTTGCTATCTTTTTGAATTGTTGGTGCTTTACTTGGTTCTGGTTGCCAAAATTTTTGCAATGCCAATTTTTTCGAGAATAAACCAAATGGAAACATGAAGTATCATTCACCAAAGAATTCCACAATAGTGTTGTAGTAATTCGAAACTTCATCCCCTTTACGTGTTAAAACAAGCAAGAAAAATCTCTCCCGGATAATAGGGGAAATGAGAAGCTTCTTACGATGAAACATGCTGCTCATTCACATTCAGACTTGATATAGATACTTGTATTTATCTATTTATTTTTTTTGGTGGGCTTCATCGATCGTCTATTTATTTTTTGTGGTGGGCTTCATCGATAACGTCTACAGTGATTTTGTTAATATTAAGATTTGTAAACACCCGCGCCGTGTGTCTAAAAATAAAGGAATAAGTTCACTTCGTGACCCTCAAAAGTGATCGAAATCTAATCCGTGACCCTAAACCACAAAACCGGATATCTCGACCCCCAACTCTTAAAACCAGTGCAATTTAACTCCCTCGGCGGTTTTGGAGGGTGGTTTCGCTGACGTGGCGCCTACGTGACATTATTGACTCGGTCTTCTGTCCACGTGGCGTTGACGTGGCACTTACGTGTCATTAGAAATAAAAAATATGGGTGGGACCCACTGACATGTGGGGCCCACATAAATCATATCATCCCCCTCTCTTTCTCTTCGCGAGCGTTGGACGGGAGCCAGCGGCAGTGGCTAACGCCTCCTCCAACCCCATCCACAGCCTCCTCCCCCCTTCCCGCGGCGGCGGTGCGGCGGCCCGCAAGCGGTGGAGACCCGGGAGTGGCACTGGAGCGGCGACAGCGACGTGCGCGCAAAGGCCAGAGCGGCAGCGGTGGCGGAGATCGAGGCCGCCGTGGAAGGTTGGCCGTCGGAAGGAAGAAAACAGGCCACGAGAACGACCGCGTTCTCGCCATCCTCGGCACCGCCACCGCACTATCCACCGCTGCGCTCCACGCCCTCTCTGCCGGCCACGATGCACCTGCCTCCGCAGTTCTCCCGCTGCGCCCACGAACACGTAAGGGCCACCTGCATCTCGCCACCGCGACTCACGTCGGCATCCTCTCGAAGATGGCGGCATCCGGCGGTGGCTTCTTCTGCACCTACGGCGGCGGCGTTGAAGGAGGGAGGAGCAGCACGGGCGGGGAAGGCGGTGGTACCACCGATGGGCGTGGTTAGCATGCCGAGCCAGCCGACAACGGCATGACCACATAGGAGTTAGGAGGCATCTGCGTCAAGCATTCTCCTGCTGGTTGCCGAGACAATCGGCAAGGGGCGAGATATGAGGGCTACGGCTAGCAAGCGGTAGCAACAAGCAGTGCATGTGTGTACTAACATCAAGCGACAAGCCAACAAGCAAAGGGATGACCGACCGAGCAAAGCTGCAGATAGGCAAGCAGAGCAGCAGATTCGCTTGGACGATGGCGCGGCCATGGAGGAGGGGGACGCGAGGGACGGGAGCCTCGCGCGAGCCTCCAGTGCTCCCCACCGCCGGCCCTCGAGCGCTCCCCTCCACCGGCGCTCCAGCTCCCATCCCTGCAGATGTGCGAAGGGAAGGGAAGAGAGAGAAGGGAGAGAAAGGGAGGAGGATGAAGAGGAGAGAGGATAATATGTGGGCCCCACATGTCAGTGGGTCCCACCCGTACTTTTGGTGAATGACAAATAGGTCCCACCCATATTTTTTATTTCTAATGACACGTAAGTGCCACGTCAACGCTACCTGGACAGAAGACCGAGTCAATACTGCCACGTAGCGCGCCACGTCAGCGAAACCGCCCTCCAAACCCGCCGAGGGAGTCAAATTGTACCGGTTTTAAGAGTTAGGGGGTCGAGATATCCGGTTTTGTGGTTTAGGGTCACGGATTAGATTTCGATCACTTTTGAGAATCACGAAATGAACTTATTCCAAATAAAAATAAATTCAGGTATAGGATGGGCCTTGAATTGAGCCCGCTAATTCCGGGCCCATCAAGGCCCACTCAGATCAGGCCCAATTAAGAGGAGGCAGGCAAACCCAACCGACTCGCACTCGTCGTCGTCGTCCCCATCTGGATCCCTCCCTCTTCTCCTCCAACCTCGCCATCATTTCCCAGCTCGCTTCCCTTCCCAAGCTCCACCAACCAACCGCCGCCCCACCTCGCCGCCCGCCGCCGAGGCGGAGCTGCGCCGATGAACACGTCGCAGTTCATGGACAAGCAGATCCTCGGCCTCGCGGCCTCCGCCTCCACCTCCTCCGGCGTCGGCGTCGGTGGCGGGGGACCGGAGCTCCTCGATCTGATGAGCCCCAACCCGCAGGAGGAGGGCGAGGACCGCCTCCGCCGCCGCCACAGCTCCTCCAACGGCAGCGCCGACGACGTGCTGCCCAGCTACGACTTCCAGCCCATCCGCACCACCGCCCCCTCCGCCGCCGCCTCCGCCTCCGCCGCGCCGGCCTCGTGGGGGTCCCTCGACTCCGGCTCCAAGGCCGCCTCCGCGTCCTACAACTTGAAGGTATACTTAATTATTGTTTCGATCGTGGTATGGTCTCCCCACCGCTAGATCTGTCGATCTATCTGCGTTTCATGATTTTGCATCAGTAAATCTATCGCGAAAACCTTTTTCGTGTAGATGAGCATCTACAACTCAACCCTACATTAGTAAGAAGAAGAATTTTGTTTGCGAACTGGGCTTGTGCACCGTGCTGAGACGCATAATCACTTGGTAATAATAAGCTACAAGAGAATTTTGTCGATGATAAAAGATGTTTGGAACTTCTATATGTGTTTTTTTTATACTCACACTTGCAATTCTCTGAGGGTGCTAGTATATACTTACACTGTAACTATGTCAACTGTTAACTGAGATGCACATTTTTAGTAGCCGAATTCGCATGAGACTCTCTGTTCATGCACATTTTTATAGCCAGGTCTTCTTATGTTGCTAGTCTAATTATGTTTTTTGCTGTGAAACTTATTGCTTAGGATCTTATGCAAAGACCATACAGGTATGTGAATGTGACGATGACTATTGTGTTTTGACGTATATGATATACTACTATTAGGTATTTTTAAGCTATGACTGAACTATATTGAGCACATCTGGCATCCAAACTATGCAAATTTATAGTGCTCCATATGTCCCATTTGCTAGTTCGTTTGCACTATTATCAACCATAATTTGTTGTATTTAATTGCTCTTAATTAGTTAGCATCATGTGTGTATGTGACTACTGCTGTTTGTCAACAAACTATTCATGTGTATGGATATGAGTTTCTCCCTTTTCCCCCTCAATTTTTCATGCGAGTTTCTTCATAGTTTTCTTAATCAACTGTTCGTGATTGATGGCTGTGTTTAATGACATCAATACCCATACTCATTAATTTTCTTATGTGGGGAAGAGTGCTGGCGTATTGGAGCCCCATGTGCTAAAGAAAGTTAGCCACGAGGAGGACAGGAGTAATTTCGGCACGGTTACCATGGCAGACATTGATCGAACCATGAAGAAATATTCTGATAACCTATTGCATGCACTGGAAGGTGTAAGTTCAAGGCTTTCACAGCTGGAGGGTAGAACACACCATCTTGAAAATTCTGTTGACGATTTGAAGATAACAATCGGCAACTATAATGGCAGCACTGATGGAAAACTAAGGCAGCTCGAGAACATGCTGAGGGAGGTATGCTTCTCTCTCCCTTTCTCTCTGACAATGTTTATACAAAGCAACTGAGGCCATATTGAAATAAGTGTATTTTATGTAAAGGGGAAACATCATATCTTCTCCTGTTGCACATATACTAGTACCTTTCTATTTATTAGCTTCTACCCCCCATATATTATGAATGATATAGCTAAAAACGAACAAAGATCTTGGTATTCATTAAATCTGTGACTCATCAAACCCTCGTGGTGGCATAGCTGAGTAGTCTACCTGGATAACTTTTGCCTATCTGACTTATTTGTATATGCCAAATTTCTTATTTAACTAGAAAAAATACCCGTGCGTTGCAACGGGTGAAGTCTATTTTAATATTATTATTGTTATATGGTTTAGTTAAGATGAAATTCACTATAGGAGTTCGCTTGGATATATATATTTTTAGAAAATCATGAGCTATAGTTAGGAGTCCGATCGTCTCAAGTTAGCATGCGAGTTTTTTTAAACATATTTCTTATATGATTCCTTCTGTATTACCAAAAGTGAACGATCTTAAAAACCGACTCATACACGGATGACGTACCAAAATACCGGTAAAAACATCTTCAAATTTTATAATAGTAGAGATGCATATATTTTCATGTGGTCTGTCCTATTATGTGGTTGTTGGCAGGAGATAATTCACAAGATGGCAATTGGTCACTGTTTGAATAGATATGCCATGATATACTAGCATACTTGAAGGACTGAGTTGAAAGTCCTCCATTTCACAATGTAAGACTTTCTAGCATTACCAACATTCATATATATACAAATGAATCTAGATTCATTTGTATATATATGAATGTTGGTAATGCTAGAAAGTCTTACATTGTGAAACGGAGGAAATACCATCTATATTGCGTGATGCTTTATGTTAGTTTTTTACGACCTATGCTAAAATACTTCACTATTTTTGGGGCTTATCGGTCTACTTAGGTGCCTTGCTATGGCTAAATGCATACATAATTACTTACATCTCAACCTTCCTTTTCATTTTTACTTGGTCTTAATGCTGCACCGTTAATCTAGTATCCTGGCTATACTATGACACTCGTATTTTTTTTATATAAGTACTAACAGAGTTATTTGATGTATAGAGTTATATACAGTGGTTTGTAATAGTTCTGTCCACACTGCTATGAGGTTTACTCTGTTGCACTATAATTATTTTTTTGCATCACATGCAGGTCCAAGCTGGTGTGCAGATTTTGCGTGACAAACAGGAAATTGTTGAGACACAGCTCCATCTTGCGAAGCTCCAGCCACCCAAGTCTGATGCCCTGGCATCAGATAATGTTGGATCTTCTCAGACAGATTCGCACCAGCATGCAGTAGCTCCACAGCAGGCAGCCATTCAACCACAGCATCAAGCCCTCACCTCTTCACAACCACTAGCACTTCCTGCCCTTCCTGCTCCAAATGCGCCTCCTCCACCTCCAACGCTTCAAAGCCAACCTCCATCACAGTATCCAGGCCATCTGCCACATTCACAAGTACCACCGGTTCCTCCTTCTGCTCCAGTTCCTTCGGTGCCAGCTTTACCACGGGATCCCTACTATGCTCCACCTGCTCAGCCGACTGAAACCATGCACCAGCAGTATCAGGCCCCTCCAGTTCCACAGCCACAGGCACCCCCAGCGCCGCCTCAGCAGTACCAAACCCCACCCCAATTTCCTCAATATTCACAACCGCCTCAGTCTGGAATGGTTAACCCTTCGACCCCACTCCCACCCGCTGCACCCCAGCAGCCAGAAGAAGCCATGTCGTATGCACCTCCACAGAGCTATCCACCAAATGTCCGCCCTCCTTCACCTTATATGCCACCGCCTAGTGGACCTGCCCCTCCTTTCTATGGGCAAAACCAAAGCATGTATGAACCTCCTGTGGGCAGGCCAAACTCTGGCCCACCACCGTCCTATGGTGCTGGCGGGTACGGGCCACAGGGAGGAAGTGGTTTCTCTGAATCATATGGTTACAGCGGATCCCCTTCACACCGTGGCAATGCAGGGATGAAGTCGTCACCCTCACCTTTTGCTCCCTCAGGGCCATCATCTGGGGGAAGTGGCAACTATGGCAGGCTCCCCACAGCCCAAATACTACCACAAGCAGTGCCTATCAATTCCAGCCCAAGTGGTTCCTCTGGCAACAGGGTGCCGGTTGATGATGTAGTTGAGAAGGTTGCAACAATGGGATTCTCAAGAGAGCAAGTGAGGGCAACTGTGCGGAGGCTGACCGAGAATGGGCAGAATGTGGATCTGAACGTGGTGCTCGACAAGCTGATGAACGACAGCGATGTACAGCAGCCCCAGAAAGGATGGTTCGGTCGATAAGTTGTGATGCGCATCATTGGTGCTCGATGTTCTCATTTCTCAGTCTGTGTATAATACTATTGAATATGCTTGCTTGCGCACAACCTCGGAATTCTTCAGATTTTTATATGGCCTGGAACTGGAAGAACTGAACAGGCAATTATAGGTTGGTTTGCTGCCTGCCCTCAGTTGCTTACCCTTGGTGAAAACATGCAACTACAGTCAACAGGTGTTGTTAATGAGTTTGGTAGTGTCTCTCTGGATACCCTTGTTCTTTTCTATAAATCTATTATATACATGTAATGACGGTATATTAAATCATAACCATGGCTTTCCTGTGTTCTGTCAATAAAACCATCTTGAGCATATTGCTGAGCCCCATTTGTGTCCTTCAAATCCGTACTGTCAACCAACTGTTATCAATCAAGTTGATCAGCACGATGTGATTTCTGTTCACCTTCAAGATGTCGCCTGAACATATGAATATATGATCTCCAAATTTGAAGGTGGCAAAACTGTGCCAAGGTGTCATACTAGGGTGACATGCACTAATACACAAGTTGCAATCCATCAAAGCCTCCCCACAATGTAGGCACAGGCCCAACTAGGTCCACAATGTAGGCACAGGCCCGTCTCCCAGTTGGGCCGCGAGGACTGGTGGCCCAACTTTACCACCATCCAAGCTGGCCGTCCTTGTCGTTTCTGGTTTCTGACCCTACTGTTCTGATCAAGAAAAAGAAAATGGTTTATAAGCATTTCTGCCGACTCGAGCTCAAAAGCTTAAAAAACCCCGGCTTTGTGTCTGCCTGACCCACCACCTGTCTGCACGCTGCAAGCCGGATCGATGCGGATGTGTGTACTTTGCGCAGACACAGTGCGCCACGCGACGCAAACAGGCAGGCAGCGTGCCAGCCATGTGCTGCGTTGCCTGCCTCTGCGTGCGAGCAGCCGACGGGGGGGACGGGGACACAGCCGCGTCGCCGTGATGGCGACGACACGCTGCTGCCGATCGATACGCGCGGATCCGGTGCGTGTGCGCTGTGGGTCGTCGGGGTTTACCAAATCGGTATTGGTAGGATTATCGCTACCTACGCTTTAACGTTATCATGAACATCATGTTATTATCATGAGATATTCTTCGAGTTTAAAAACTGATAAAGCTATTGTATATGATACCCGTGATAGATATGCACTTGATAGTACAGTAGTGTATAGTTTCAACTCTAAGATTTCGTGTTTAATCCTAATACACTTATAATTTTCTTTTAAAGAAAAGTTGTTGGAGAATCGTTTCATCCTCTAAATATTATTTTTTTAATGATAAACACGATAATAGTGCGGTTTTATAAATCCTCGCTGCAGCTCTCGCTCCGATCGATGGTCCCTCCCTCCCGTCCGGGTCCGGCCAGCCAGCCATGGGCGCAGACGCCGGGTACAGTGAAAGCACACGCGCCCGCACGACTGTCATGTGTGACCTTGGGCCAGCGTCGTGGTGGTGGTGGTGATGAGGCGTGTGGAATGGCGTGCGCATCATTGCTTTTTCCCTGTAGAGAATTAACAAAGGGCATATATGTTACCACAAACCTCAAAGGATGTGTGTGTTCGCGCTTGGTGCTTTCTTCGAAACGATACACGTCAACAAGGGACTGTTGTTTATACAGTCGTGGTTGTAGCCGAATAGCCGATTCTAGTTTTAAACTACTCCAAACTCAAGATTTTTCCTTTTTAATTTAAAAATTACACGGTACAACGCAGACACTCACAATACACGCACACTCACCCCTATGAACACACACACATAAATCCTACCCATATGAGTATCTTCGAAAACTGAACCGGCAAATTCTGGAGAGATTGACGAAGTCACCATAGGCGCTTCGCTGTCGACGGGCACGTCAACTACCACTAAAAGCATAACGCCGTTAAATCCTAAAAAATTCGCTTCCATGGGGAGTCGAACCCAGAACCTCATGTGCTACTGAGGCTCTTTATCCTTTTTAATTTAGTTCCATTCGCGTAAAGCTTTTGAATCACTATAAGATTAAATATATAAATTATTATAATTTCTATTTATATTTAAGGCTCTATTCGACTGCGCTGGCTGTTGCATCCAGCCAGCCATTTTTAAACACGGCCACATTCAGACGTGTTATATGTATTGGTTTATATATAAAAAAAAAACCTTTAAAAGCACCTTCGTTAGCAAATTTAGCTATCTCAATATACTAAAATGGCTCTCTCTCTCTCTCTAAATATTTTAGTTAACATATTTGATATCTACTGTATGAGTCCTTTTATCTAGACTCTCTAAAATGATGGCGAGACCTACATGTCAGTCTCTCTAGCCCTTGTCTTCCCCTCCACCGCCTCGCTCTATTCATCTATTAGCGGAGCCATCGAAGCGGGCACTTCCTTCTCCTTTGCTACTTGCGTCGTAGCTAACCCACGCCACCACTCTGTAATGTCACGCGAGAAGATGGCGACTGAGGCTACTGATTGCTTCTTCTCCTACAATGGTAGCAATGTCGTAGACTACCTCCCTCTTATTCCTAATTTACCGATAGAAACGGTCTGATCCGTTGGTGGTTACGTGCTATCATAATGTATTGTATGGAGTATCTCCTTATGTGACTTTTTTTTATTCATATCATCTATTCATCGAGTAAGATTATCGTTCCCCTATGTTGTCTATGTGTAGATAAAACAAATTTTAGAAACACTACATACGTTTGTATACTTAACAATATTATGAATTGCCATATAACAATAACATAAAATTCAAATTCCAGTCATAATAACATTGTGAAAAATTTCCAGTTGTTTAAAATTTCATCGAGGGAGAAAAAAAGAACGCTTCCGCGGTCCGCACTCCCGACAAGCACACCTGGAAGCAACATATGGCCTCTAGGTACGTACAAACACGGCAATCATCCAAATAGTTATGTTCCCCTCATTCCTGGCACAACAATTCCACAAAGTCACAAACACATGGATCATCAGCTCCATCTTCTGGTCATCAATGGCTGCAATTAGCTAGCCAATTTGGCACAGTACAGTGCACTAGCATCTTGCTTTTTTTTTTCTCTCTCTCTCTCTCTCAGAGAAACCTTTATGCACGCGGTGAAGAAGTAGTGGGCCCACATACAGTGACAGGTATCGGGCTTGTTCACTTTGCTACTATTATCAACCTTACCAAGTTTTGGCATTGTCAAATTTTGGTAAGGTTGTCAAAATTTTGATAAGATTGCCAAATTTTGGCAAGATTTCATATGTACTTACTAAAATTTAGCAATAAACTAAATGTAGCTAGTTTTTTTAAAAAAATTGCTAAATAAAATAAGATTGAAAATGGTAGCAAAATGAACAATCCCATCGTACCTTCAATCCAGCAATCTCAAACAACCCCGGCAACTTTGCCAAGAGGATTATCACAATTCCAGGGAATTGAGGACAAAAAGAAAGTGAGAAAACCTCGGCCCCGACAAGATTCTATCAGGGCAGTGGACAGTAAGAATGCACTTGATGAACCTTTTCTTCCTCTTCTGATCAAGCCTTTTCTTCTTTTTCTCTTCTGATCCGAAATGTAAAGATGTCCTTTTGTAAAATCGTTGCAATCCTTTTGTAAAGTCATTGCAATCTGTCGTTTCTGGCTCACATATCAGTGACATTAGACAAGTACTACTACTTTTAAAGATACGGTGTCAAGTAGTAGTAACGACAATAGAGTATATATGGAGATTGCAATAAGCCAAATAGCATGATCCCATTATCAGGCTAGGCGACAGGGCTGTTACTCTGAGTGACAAAGTGAGTCCACTATGGTTAAAATATTTTTCAATAGTTTTGTCAAAACATATGTAGTTTTCTGAAATTCTCTCCGAATAAAATTTATTTTTGTATAAATATATATCGATCAATCTATTTAGTAGCACCACACTTTTCTCTCTAATTAACATTGTAATTTTTAAAAATTCCAGAACGAACGTTATACTATCTTTCCATCCATCCCAAAATAAGTGTAGTTTTACACTGTTCATGTCAAATGTTCGATTGTTCGTCTTATTTAAAATTTTTTTATGATTAGTATTTTTATTGTTATTATATGATAAAAACATGAATATTACTTTATGTGTCTAACTTTTTTATTTTTTTTCATTAATTTCTCAAATAAGACGGACGGTCAACGAAGGGACGGAGGTCGTATTATTTTTAACAACACATAGTCCACCGTACTAAAGTTCATCTTTTTTTTGAACGGAAAAGGGCACAAGATAGTGCCTTTTCAGTGAATAGAGCAGGAGAAAATACAACCCCTAAGGATAAAAAGAAAAGCTGTTACACGTAATATGTACACTACACAAGGTGCGGGGCGAACTCTCGTAGACACTTGGCCCCTGCCAGAACCCATAGGCCAACCTCCTCTTTGATTTTTGTTAGCAGGAAGCTCGTTGCCATCTCTTTATGGTCATAGATCCTCCGATTCCTCTCTTTCCAAATCTCCCAGACAACTAACAGGATGAGGGATCTGAGTCCCTTCTTCGGAACACCGCACATGTTTGCCATGTTCTCCCACCACTGCTGCATTGAGTGGGCTTCCTCCCAATTCACCGGATCCAGCAGCAGATGGCCCGCCCAAGTGGCGACAAGATGCTAAATTCTCTTGGCGTATCTACAAGTGGCTACAAGGTGTAAGGCCGTCTCATTCTCACAGCGGTACTAAAGTTCATCACACCAAACGTACCTATTGATACTGGGAATATAATCATATTTTTCAGTATCAATATTATTTTAGAAAAAAAAGGTCACTCCAACTAGCGGGCATCCATGCTTTGAACAGTTCAACTCATGTACATCTACTCGATCTTACGACCGATTTGATGGCAACAGAAGGAGTTTTCAGTTCTGTCGGTCAGTGTCTGGGGCTAAGCTCATCCCCATCATCAGGTATGGGGTCTTACACTGCTCATGATATGATCCATTGATTTCTCTCTACTCTATTTCGTTACACACACACAAATTGTCCAGTGAAGCTGCCTCGAAACGCAAACGGTGATATGCACCTTACAGAAACTCAGAAACGAAAGTGCAAGGAAGTAGTATCAATAATTTAAGATAGATATCATAAATTGAATTGCATAAACAAAGAAGTATATTTGGGGTCTGCGTCGGTTGTCGCATTGCAAAGGGCGCCTTTTTAAACTTTCTTTTCTGGTGGGGAATATTAAGCGGCTTTTTACCAAAGGGAGAATCCATTCTGTAATCAGTACACAAGTGGTGTACAGCATATACTACTTCTATACGGCACTATTCTGTGCGAGTGTGATGAGATGCACTTGATAGTAAAGTGATAAAAAGAGTGTGGTTTTAACCCCTAAAGTTCTGTATTCAATCTCCTACGCCAATTTGGCGGACTTCCTTGTGCTTGGTGGCTGTAACCTATAGTAACTAGGTGAAACCCCGCGCATTGCTGCGAGAATTTAGTATGATAACAATAAAAAAAATAACATGTAAGATAGCTAGATAACATCAGATTAAGTAAATTAATGTGGTTTATGATAATTTAAATTTAAATAGTATGTAGAATGGTGATTCAAACATAAATAGTAAGGTGGTATGACTTTATGAAAGAAGAAAAGTAGGAAGATAGTTTGTACCGCAGATTAATCATCTAAAGGCTAAAAATAATTGATGTGATATGGCTTAGTTAGAAGAATAAAAGGAAAAAAATAATTTGGACCATAGATTAATCATTTAAACACTAACTAAGTGAGGATGAACTATATAAGTATATAGGATATTATAAAACATAATAAAGATATACATTGAAATATTATGTGAATTATGTTGGATGATAATTTAATATATTTGTATTTGAAAAGCTGTTAAATTATGAAAACTATAAAGATATAGCATGTTTGCATGATGTTTAAATGTGATGATTATTAGTGGATGATGATGTGGCATCTTGTTAATTAGTGGATGATAATGTGATATCTTGTTAGTGAATGATGATGTGGTATCTTTGTATGTTAAGCTTAAGAAGTTAGTGGAGGATAACTTTATAGTAAGATAGTATATACATGCTTCTGTATACATGTTTGAATCAAAATAGTGTACTATATTTTCATGGCATATTTCATATATATTTTTAAGAAACGCAAACGCGCACAACATGCACACACTTGCCCTCTATGACGTATATATAGCTGTGAGCGTATACTTACCTCTATGAACATATACATGCACACCCTATCACTATGATCACCTTTGAAAGATTAATACGGACGAAGTCACCACAAATATCTCGTTGTTGATGGGCACGCCACCTACTACTTAAAAAACAAATAGCCGTAGATAATAGCACCAGTGTCAAATCTATGACTTGAATTCGGATGGATATATTCCATCACAATAAACCTAACTAGTTGAGTTGTGTTTACTTCGCCATTGTATATTTATTTATTTTTGCTTGAAAATAATCTTCAGTGGTTGGTCAAGCCACAACCCTCTGCGCGTTTATTTTTGGATGATGGAAAGTTATATTTCCAGCCCTCTGCGCGATGTGCATACAGACTGATACTACTGTTACCAGTAACTGTTAAATGTTGAAACGCCACTAACGCCACTGATACTACTATTACATATTTACATTGGTTGATTCTACATTACATACTTTTTTCACCTTGCGTTTTCTTATTCATCTTGGCCTTGTTAGTTGTTACGCTTGTATAGTCAAAATCATCGTTTTTTTAGTTTCAATTTAATTAATTTCTTGTTACCATAACTTTACATGTGGCTAACCTATAGTATCACCTGCTGAATGCATTACTTTTCTTTAGGGGGTGATGGGTGTGTGTTTATTTAATAGTTGGCCGGTCCTTAATTTATTCGCAAAGCACATTATTCACCAGTAACAAACTTTGGTTGTACGATCCCTCATACTATAAACTAATTAAAGCGAAAGCCATCCCAAACTTTTAAAAAGTTGAAAGCACTGACAGTTTATTACTTGAAGAGAATCAAATGGAACGGTTTTTGTATTTGTCATGCATTACTCTTTTGTTGTGTCACACACAGTGCTAAATACTCCCTCCAGTTTAAATTACATGTTATTCAAGGTTTATCCTAAGTTAAACATTTTTATCTTTTAACTACTAACTTTTATTGAAAAATTCATATAGTTTAATAACATAAAATTTTTATGTCGTTAGATTCACAAAAAAAATATTTTTGTAATATATAATTCATATGTTATTGACTACACGAATTTCTTAAAAAAAGATGATCAAATATTGAAATGTTTAATTTATGACAAAACTAGAACAATAAGTAATTTAAAATGGAGAGAATGGAAGGAAAAAAAATGATAACGATAGTAATCTTGTTCTAGGATAGGTAGGCTTTTCAAGTCTTAACAATCATCTTGCACCTTTTATATAAACATCAAGATGCAAAGTTTTGCCAAAAGCTTATCTTTTACCCATTGGGATTTATTAGCTACTTTAATTTATACCCAGAGCAATCATTTGGCTAGTGCGCTGGTTGATTATTGTATGCCCATTTAATGAGAAAAGTGAAATTCACCTAAAAAGCTAACCAATATTTATATGGATCGTACTGAAACTTTTTGAAGTCATTTGGAGATTTGATTGATATGTAGCGAACTTTCATCGTCCAATTCTTTTTTTTTGGGGGGTGGGTGGGGGGGGGGGGCGTAGTGCAATCAAAAGAGTGTATAGTGTACTAGTACTAGACAGACAAAAAAATTTTTTTGGACAAGATGAAATATGCGTTAACAGGATGTGCTAATATAAGGGTGCTTAGAGAGAAAAAAAAGAGTGTGTAGTAGACAAACCAAATGAAATATATATGTCGTACATAATTAAACACATCTCTTCTCCAGTGCAAGCGTCTTCTCAGACAAATATAATGTGGTGAGATTTCAACATAAGCTCCTACTAATCATCGATGCTTCATCAAAGCATCGGTGGCTCATGACAAGGAATTTAGCACCTTCCTATCCTACAAGAGAAAACGGTACCCCCTCCGTTTCATAATGTAAATCATTCTAGCATTTCCCACATTTATATTAATGTTAATGTAAATGGGAAGTATTTGGCATGCTTCACATAAGCATGCATCTATATGGGGGCACTTGCATTGGAGATAACCTCGGAACGCCATGCATCCAACACCGTCTCAAGACTTGGAGATATCTACTCCCTCCGTCTTTTTAATAGATTATGTCATTGATTTTCAGTCTTTTCAATAAATAACAACGATAACTTTTAGATATATTTTTATCATTCGTCTTATTTATAAAGTTATGCATATATAAAAAAATCTAAATTATACTTAAAATATCGTTAATGATAAAACAAGTGAGATAAATAATAATTACATAAATTTTTAATAAGATTATGTTGAAAAATAAAAGTTGTAGTCTATATAAAAAAAAAGAGAGGCAGTATTGATTATTGGGAATATCTGCCTATGTAGTACCGGCTGCGTATTGAGTTACATTGTTACATATGTAATGTTTATAGGTATGCACACTTGGATTTCATCACTAGTATGCGTCGAGAGCACTATCAGATAGTACTATCAACTCCTTGTACGGCAGAGATGTTTCCTACTCAAACGGATGTATTTATCCCTCAAATCAATACATGTTACTCGACTTGGTTTGGGGTGTGTTTAGTTCACGCCAAAATTGAAAGTTTAAGTGAAATTAAAACGATGTGATGAAAAAGTTGAAAGTTTGTGTGTGTAAGAAAGTTTTGATGTGATGGAAAAGTTGAAAATTTAAAGAAAAAGTTGAGAACTAAACCAGACCTTGGTTGAACCGGACTGAACCAAGCAATCTCTCCTCAATCTCCTCCAAGACCCCTAATGTGTTGGCTACAAGTACATTTGCAACTTTTCCAAAATTTTAATTTTTCCTCAAATTTTTAAACTGCACGTTGTGCAACATTCTAGCTATCATCACCCTAAGTGCATTGCCATTTGCTACCATACATCATACTCTTTCGGTCGTAAAATAAATATACCTATTACAGGATGTGACATATTCTAGTATCGTGAATTTGGACAGTGTACGAGATGCAAACATTTTGGAGTTTGAAAATGTGAAAAATCATTATATTAGTCTTTTCGGTGATATGCGTGAGATAAGTAAAAATTGATATCTTTCAGATGAAGATAGTAGCTGAGATGACACATGAGTCTTCAAGTCTGCGTTCGACGGTCCCTCTTTCTATCTTCCACTCATTCATTTTTTTAAGTACGCTTTTCGAAGTACTATATTATATTTTTAATAATTTTTTATTAAAAAATTACTTTAAAAATAAAATTAATTTATTATTTACAATATTTACGACTAATTAATCATGTATCTTTACTCCCCCGTCTTATAAAAAATAAATCTAGTAGGAGGTGTGACACATCTTGATACTACAAATCTTTATAGAAGTCTATTCAGGCCTTGTTTAGGTCCAAAGTTTTTTTTTCCAAACTTACAACTTTCCATCACATCAAACCTTTCGTATACACATAACTTTTCAGTCACATCGTCTCCAATTTCAACCAAATTTCAAACTTTGGGCCGAACTAAACATAGCCTCAGATTCATAGCGATAGAATGTGTCGTATCCCGAGCTAGTTTTGTTCGAACATACAGCCTCATCTTTTCGCATATGTTTTGCTTACCAGCCAAAATTTGAATTTTCGACCTTACATTTGGAGTTGATTTTGGGTTTTTTTTATCGTAGTTTATTTTTCAGCCTATACTCGCTAAGAACACGTATATAAAAGTTTTATTCACCGATTAATTTTCGTTTGCAAACTGAATAAAACAAACAATGGGCATAGTCTCAGGACTCAGGAGTGGTCCTGGACTCGTGGTACGAGTAGTATAAATGTGCCTGTGAAGCCTGTAGTACACTAGTACCTCTGTACTAGACCATTACCCCCTCCTTTAATTCTCTCGAACTACGACTAGCTTCGAGCTTTCATCACTCGTCAGCTTGAGCGCCCAGCAGCTATCGTCAGCTTAAAATTAGCGCCCCAGCTTAGCTTCTGAGCTGACTCGAGCTTGAAGACAGATTTTGGTCGCATTTCAGCTAACACAAAGCTTAACACACGAGCTCTTGTCAGCTGATCGATCCGGGGTTGAAGAGATATTGGTTGGTTTCTGTGAGCTTGAAAGAAATCACTTGCTGTTCCAAGCAATCTCGTTTTCTTTATTGTAATCCAGGATGACTGATTTTTCCTTTTTCAGCAGAAAAAGAAGAAGAAGAAGAAGAATCAAGCTTGGTGCACGGCGTCGCCGCCATGGCGGCATTGCGCGTGGGCACGAGGGCGGTGGAAGGGAGGTTCCAAGCGAGCAACGGCGGCGGCGGCGGTGGCGGCGGCATGGCGCCGTCGTCGCGCCTCGTCGCGGCGCACCGGGAAGCGAAGCCGAGGAGCAGCCACTCGGCGGCGCCGTGGAAGCTGCCGCGGCGGCGAGCCGGCGCCATGCCGCTGTGGCGCGTCGCGGTGTTCGCCTCCGTCGCATTGAACGTCGCCACCCTCGCACTCCTCCTCCACCACTACGCCACCTCTCCTCCTCCCCACCACCACCACCACGACGCCGGACTCGCCACTCGCAGCAGCGACGCCGCCGTCCACCGGCGAGCCAGGACGGCGTCGTCGATGGCGCCGTCGACCGGCAAGCCGGCGGTGACGACGGATTCCGTTATCAACCTTGACCAGTGAGTTCCTCCTCCTCCTTTCCCTCCTCTTTTATTCCTTTCTTAGCTGTTCTACCCATCAAGGCATCAATCAACTAGAAAAAGAAAAGAAAAGGAGAAGCAAAGAAAAAAAATCTGCAAGTTGCCATGGGTGGATGTGTGGGCGCGCGCGAGGTGTTCGTCCCAATAAAGCATGTCATTGTCAAGGAGGAATGAACCAACGAACGCCGATCTATGGCGGATTTTCTCCAGATTTACGCGCGATTGATTCGATGCATGCACCTTGTTCAAATTTCGTCTCTAAACTCGATTGAATATCAAATATAGATAGAAAATGGAGTTCTGACATTCTTGGGTGCTGCGCAGCGGCGACCCGACCATGTTCGAGGAGTTCTGGAGGGAGACCGGCGACGCGGCGGAGGTCGTCATCCCGGGGTGGCAGACGATGAGCTACTTCTCCGACGTGACCAACGTCTGCTGGTTCCTCGAGCCGGAGCTCGACCGCCAGGTGCGCCGCCTCCACCGAGTCGTCGGCAACGCCGCCGTCGACGGCTACCACGTCCTCGTCGGCACCGGCTCCACCCAGCTCTTCATGGCCGCGCTCTACGCCCTCGCCCCCGACGCCGCCGCCGCTGCCGCCGGCGAGCCCATCAGCGTCGTCTCCACTGCGCCCTACTACTCGGTAATTAAGCGCATAAAGTATTACTCCCTCCGTCCAAAAATATAAAAACCCAGTACCGGTATTATTAACTACGAATCTATACAGAAAATAGACATATTGCTTAGTATCTTGAGGTACCGGTACCTAACGATACAAAATCGTTTTTTATCGTTGGATATAATAATGTCTATCCTGTCCAGTTAGATCTATCAATCAGAAACGATTTAGTAACCTGAGTTACCAGTACTTTAAGATACTTTTTATTTGATTAGAACAAATCTTTAGGAGTATGACCAGACTCGTAGTACTATAAAATGTCTGATCCGTTATTAGGTTTATATGTTTTGGGACGGAGGGAGTATACAATACTAAGGGTGTGTTTGAGAAGGAGAGGATTGAGGAGATTAGGAAGATACGCAAAACGAGGTGAGCCATTAGCACATGATTAATTGAGTATTAATTATTTTAAACTTCAAAAATGGATTAATATGACTTTTAAAGCAACTTTCCTATAAATTTTTTTGTAAAAAACACACCGTTTAATAGTTCGGGAAGGACAAAACTATCTTTCTCTCTTTCTCCTGCGCGCTAACGCAGCCTAATTCAACCAGACAGCAACAAACAGAGGTGACAGATGAGATGCATCGTTGTCGAGTGTATCAAAATTTTTGCATCAAACTGCATGAAAAAGAAAAATGTTTTTGGCGACAAGGATATATAGCAAAAGCGGATTTGCCTAATGTCACAATCATATCATTCCCCACTAAAATGATGTGATAGAGCTGAAATTAAGAGAGTGGGGCAGCACATTGATGCTGCCCCCTAATTCCCCCTAATTCTTTGCATTGGTCACCTCTCTCTCTCTCTCCATCTTTATCATATGATGGTTGGTGATGATTGATGAAGCATATGATGTGTCGCTAAATGCTACTAGTAAACATCTCTGAATAATCTCATAGTATCAAGCTTGGGGGATCGAATCAAATCATGTTTCTTTGTAGGGTCGGAAGCTTTGATCATAGATGGTTTGCTGCGATTTGTAGGGTAGCCGACATGTTTCTTTAACAAAGGGCCTGTTAATTAGGCTTAACCAAGTCTGAATCTTACTTCTGCTTATTTAGTACCATAAAAAATATACTGAAGCTCTGCATGTGCAGATGTGCTGATCACTGATGAGAATATCTGATCATAAGGTCACACATGGCCGGCCGGCACGCCGCCTTATGCGATTTCTGTTTGTTCAAATCTTGTTTTAGTTTATATTTTTTGTGGTTTGGTTGATCGATCTGTAGTTGATTAACCTGAGAAAACATAGAAGTAGCGTGTCATGAACTCATGATTCCATTGTCATGTGCCCCGCGACATATCTAGTGATAGATCATGTGTGTTCAGTTATGGCCCTCATGGGAGGTCGGTGTGCTAACTTCTTAGTTTATTATTCCCTTTTGCATTATAGTTCCAAATATATTTTTTTAACTGTACCAATGATTGGTAGAAAAGAAAAAAAAAACAGAGCACACTCTGACTTTCTTCTTTTGATTTTCTGAAGAATTTCACTCTCTGACAGTGATTAAGTTCAGTTTCAGTTTCACTGACCTGATCCGATCTGATCTTGGATGCAGTCATACCCCGCCGTGACGGACTTCCTCCGGTCGGGGCTCTTCCGGTGGGCCGGCGACGCCGACGCCTTCAAAGGCGACTCCTACATTGAGCTGGTCTGCTCCCCGAACAATCCTGACGGCGCCATCCGTGAAGCTGTTCTTGATCCAAAGACCGGCAATGGCAGGACGGTCCATGACCTGGCCTACTACTGGCCTCAGTACACCCCCATCACCAAGCGTGCTTCCCATGACATCATGCTCTTCACCGTCTCCAAGAGCACCGGCCATGCCGGGACCAGGATCGGGTATGTAGATAGAGCTTTTCGGTCGAACTGGTTGGTGCATGAAACACGGTCGTTTTGAGTAGTGTAAACTGAGTTGAATGTTTTTGTGTGTGTGTGAAGGTGGGCGTTGGTGAAGGACCGGGCGATCGCGAGGAAGATGACGAAGTTTGTGGAGCTGAACACGATCGGGGTGTCCAAGGACTCGCAGATGCGGGCGGCCAAGGTGCTCGCCGCCGTCTCCGACGGCTACGAGCGGCGGCCGGAGCAGACGAAAGAGACGATGACCACTCCTCTTCGCCTGTTCGACTTTGGTCGACGCAAGATGGTGGAGCGGTGGAGCATGCTCCGCGCTGCTGCCGCCGCCTCCGGCATCTTCAGCCTCCCGGAGGAGACCTCCGGCTTCTGCAACTTCACCAAGGAGACCGCCGCGACCAACCCTGGTATGATTTGATGGATAAGATTTTTATTCCTCAAGAGGGCATCCCCTATTGTTTACATGACATCTAAATAGTTATTAAAATTTTTTTAAAAAAATGACAATATAAATTAATATGAAATATATCACTCTATAAACATGTAAGATTAAATTCAGCTTTTACCAGATGAAAAAAAAATAAATTAAACTGAAAATAGTTATCATACATCCACATCTATATTTATTATTTTTGTGGATGTTACCTCGATCTCATTGGCTTTGCTCATCGTATCAATGGCGGTGTGCCGGTGTGGATGTGGTTTGCAGCGTTCGCGTGGCTGCGGTGCGATAGGGAGGATGTGGAGGATTGTGCGGGGTTTCTCCGTGGGCACAAGATCCTGACGAGGAGCGGGGCGCAGTTCGGGGCGGATGCGAGGTACGTGCGGGTGAGCATGCTCGACAGGGACGACGCGTTCGACATCTTCATCAACCGCCTCTCGTCGCTCAAGTGAAAGAAGACGGCGGAGAGAGAGAGGACGCTGCAGCGTGTTCGTCCGTGCGCTAGCAAGCAAAGCATGCCCATGACTCATGAGAGCATGAGTAGAACCGTTAACTGTGTATCTGTATCAGTATTTGGAGAGCCTTTTTGGTAGAGCTTCAGAGCATAACCAAACGGTTTCAGCTTTACTCGAAATGGGAGTGAGGTTGATTGAAGTGCTATCACAGAATGATCTAGAGATGTAGAGTTGGATTTAGACTATTTTACAGCTACACTTTAGAACCAACTCTTGAAGTTAAATTTGTAAGTTGAAGTCCTGCCAAATAGGTTCTCAGTAGTAGTAGTAGGTAGAAGAAGAGGAGCTTGCTTTTCTCTAGCTTTTCTTTTTCTCTTAAATATTTGTTTCTCGATGTTGTGTTTTATGGTTAAGAATGGCCTGCAATGTAGATCAGTGCCTGCGTGATTTCACATACGGAAAATAAATAAATAAATGTTCTTGTTCTTCCTTTTTTGGAAGATCTAATGTTTCAACGAGTACTTCCTTTGTCCAAAAAAAGACAAACCCTGAGTTTTCATGTCCAACGTTTGACCGTCCGTCTTATTTGAAAAAAATATGAAAAAAAAATAAAAAGACAAGTCACGCATAAAGTATTAATCATGTTTTATCATCTAACAACAATGAAAATACTAATTATAAAAAAATTTCATATAAGACGACAGTCAAACGTTGGATACGAAAACCCAGGGTATGTCTTTTTTTGGACGGAGGGAGTAGTTGTTTTCTCTGTTAGATGGAAATAAATTGCGTTGATGGGTGTAAATAAATATAACAATTTGCAAATCGCTAATTCATATACAACTTGTCGAGTCCATGCGAACTTGGGCCAAAATGATGAACACAAGCAAAATTGATCTAACATGAGTGCACTGATATGTAATATTATTACACAACAAATTTTAGCCTGGCAAAATGTGTATTTTTAAGTTTTATATATGACAAAAATGCAAAACGATCAAAAAGCCCAACCTTGAAAATAAACTTTTGATGAAAATGGAGTATTTGAACATGAAAATTAAAATGAACTATTTCAGGAGTTGAGTTACTTGTACAAAGGTATGACAAAAAAATTGTCTTAGTGCTGATCATAAAATGAACATTGGACATTGTTTTTTCCAAGACATAAAATGAATCTCCTTTGTCCTGAACATGAAAAATGAACTTTTGTACAACTGATTTGTCTTTTTTTAGATTCCAAATAAGATATTCAAACATTGTCATTACGATAAAACTGCCAGATAAGATTCTCGAAACATGGTTCGTAAGATAAAAACTGCCACATCATCAGGGTAGGCCATGTCAGACCAATTTTGCTTATGTGGATTATTTTGTCATGGGTTCGTGCGGACTAACCAATTAATTTTTACCGAAATGAATAATTTGTAAGTTGCTATACCTATTTACATCAATCACGTAAGTTCACGTCCAGTCTTCGATATCTTTCAGTAGCACATGAAGGAAAATGGAAAAAAAGAAGATGAGTGACTCGAACTCGAAGAGAAAATAAAGCCCAGTTTTGCTAGAGGCCACCTCAAGAGATTTGGCCCATAGCCTGCGGCAACCCTAGGCTCTCTGAGGAATAAGATCACTTTGACTCCCTCAACTGACCACCGAATCTAAATCGTATCCCTCAACTGCAATACCAGAAATCTTGACCCCTTGAACTTGCAAAACCGGTGCAATTTAACTTCCTTGGTGGTTTTGGATGGTGGTTTCGCTGACGTGGCGCACACGTGGCAGTGTTGACCTGGTTTTTGTTCCACGTGGCATTGACGTGGCGCTTACGTGCATTAAAATAAAAAAAATATGTGGGCCCATTTATCATTCACACAAAAAAAAATTGTGGGACCCACTGACATGTGGGTCCCACATGTCATCTTCTCTCTCACTACCCTTCTTCCTCCTCTCTCCCTTATTTCTCTCTCTCTCTCCCCTTGACATGAGCCGGCGGCAGGGGCTCGGTGGCGGCATCGGCGAGTGGGTGTCGGAGTGGTGGCTGCGATGGGCGGTGGACCTCGGGCGACAAGCACGGGAGCAGCTCCTCCTTGAAATGGGCGGTGGACCTCGGGCGACGTGCAACGAAATGCGTCGGGGGAGATGGGAGCACGCTCCCAGCTGCCGCTCCTCGTCCCCACTCTGTGTCGTGGGCAGTGAGGTGGGCGGCGGCCGCAGCGTCGACGGCAAGGTGGGCGGTGCCCGCGGTGGAAAGGGAGCAATAGCTTGCGCGCCCCAACGCGCGGCGGCGGACTGGCCGAGCGCTCCGGCGTCGACCAGGCCATGATGCGGAGCAGCGACTGGAGCTCCTCCTCCTCCTCCGACACGGGCCCCCTCCCCGACCACGTCCGCCGCGAGACCGCCCCCTTTTCCTCTTGGACTTGCCGCCGGCCGCGCTCGCGGCGACCTCGCAGAGACTCGGGAAGTTGGCGGCAGGAGCAGGAGGCTCGGTGGCCGCCGGGGCGGCAACGTTCTCGCCGGGGCGCCACCATCCCTATCTCCCCGTGGCACTAGCACCGCTCCAGTCCCGGACCCGCTGAAGCCAAATCCTTGCTACTGCGGCGGCGGCGGCGGAGGGGACGCGAAGACCATCGGCTGCTGCTGCATGGCAAAGCGCGGCCCTAGCCTCGCCGCCATCATCCCCCGCGGCGAGCGCACCACCGATGCCACGAACGCCTCGGCCTCCACGAATGCCACGCCGCCGCCGGCCTCCACGACGATGGACAGCGACCCCTCCTCCTCCTCCTCCTCCTCCTCCGGCGAGTAGACCAGCGCACCGGCGAAGCGGTAGAACGCCGGGAGCAACGCCTCGAGGGAGTCCCTGAGTGCGTGGACAACGTCTCCGAATGGTGGTGGGGGCGGACGAGCAGGAGCGCGACCCAGTACGCGTCGAATGGGGAGAGCAGCACGCGGCAGCAGCCGCCGCCATCTCCATGCGTCGGGAGCGCGACGGAGGTGACGCTCCTCGTGCACACCGACGGCGGCGGCTGCGGCATCTCAGCGACGGCGAACTCCTCCGCCGTGTTCCGAATCTCGCCAAAGCTTGTGGGGTGGTTTGACCCCCACTATACGCCGTCGCCGCATTGTCCGCCGTCGCCGCTCCGTCCATCGCCCGCCGTCACCGCCGCCGTTCCGGACGCCGCTCTCGCATGAAGAGAAAGAGGGACAGATAGAGAAGGGAGGAGAGGGAGGAGGAAGAAGGGATAAGGGATGATGATACGTGGGACCAATAGGTCCCACGATTTTTTTTTTGTGAATGACAAATGGGCCCGCATATATTTTTTTATGTTAATTCCACATCAGCGCTACGTCAATGCCACGTGGTACAAAGACTAGTTCAACACTGCCACGTGTGCGCTACGTCAGCGAAACCACCCTCCAAAACCACCGAGAGAGTCAAATTGCACCGGTTTTGTAAGTTCGGGGGTCAAGATTTCTGGTATTGCGGTTGAGGGATACGATTTAGATTCGGCGGTCAGTTGAGGGAGTCAAAGTGATCTTATTCCGCTCTCTGATGCGTCCGAAGAGAGGCCCACCTGAGTTGGGCCTAGTGGGCTTAGTTGCTTGCGAGACTTAGAAGTGGGCCCTAAAAGGCCACGCGGAATTGAACGCTACAGAAACCAATTCCGGCCACGTTCTCTTCTTCTCCCCGCAGCCCACAGTGTCCGCGAGAGAGAGAGAGAGAGAGAGAGAGAGAGTAGACTAGAGACGCCTCCGCCTCCGCCTCCGGCCACCGCATCGCCATGGCCTCCTCCTCCTCCGCCGCCGCGGCGGCGGCGGGGGCGGGGGCGGGGGCGGTGGCGTTGGGGCGACTCGTCGACCGCACCCGCGTCCCCGACCCCACCCTGCAGCGGCACGCCGTCGCGGCCCTCTTCCGCCACCTCCTCACCTCCGTGCCCCCGCCACTCCCCTCCGCGGCGCACGACGCGCTCTCCTCGCTCCTCGCGTCGCCGCACCCGGCCGTCGCGGCGCACGCCGCGGCGTCCGTCGCCCGACTCGCCGCATCCCGCGCCGACCTCCTCTCCCCGGAGCTCGCCCTCCCGCTCCTCATCGCGCCCCTCTCCGCCTCCCCGTCCCCGCGCCTCGCCTCCTGCTTCGTCAAGGCCGTCGCCGCGCTCGTCTCCTGCGCGCTTCGCTCCGGCTCCGCCGCGTCGCGCTTCCCGCCCCACGATCACCCGTTCGTCCAGGCGCTCGCCTCGGGGGCCGATGGCGCGCGCGCGGAGCTGCAGCGGCAGGCGGCCAGGTTGGTCGCCGAGGGGGTACACGGGGTTGTAGGGTTTTTGAGGCCATTCGTTATGTTTGCTGCGGTGAGGAAGGGGGACACTGCGTTCGTGAAGGATTTGATTGGCGCACTGGCCGCAGCGGCTGTTGCAGCGGCAAGGCCGGATTCTGCAGTCCCGGTGCTGAAATTGCTTGCGGAGTGCTTGCTGCATTTTGGCCGTGGGGATGGTGAGGTATGTTGTCCTTGTCTGATGTCTCAGTGCTTATGCTTAAACAGTCCTGAACTCCTGGATGTTTTAGTATTGTTTAATATGAGATTAGTAGATAGATCATATTGTAGGAATGTTGCTGCATCCTGTAGTGCCTAAATTGAATTTGTGTGTGTTTGTTAGAGTATTACTTTACTTTGTTGTCAAAGGGATCAACAGAGTTTGAGCTTATTTGTGCTTACTTTTCTTCAGGAAGTGCGGCTCTGGCTTAGCTCCGTGGAGTGCTTGGTGGATGCTTATGTGGTATTATTGAGGAAGTTTGCTCATGCTCAAATGGTACCTCTCTCTCCCATTTGCTTGATTTCTCGAACGGAATTCTTCCTGGTTTATCCCATTTGCTTGATTTCTCGAACGGAATTCTTCCTGGTTTATTGATATTCTAAGATTTACTCACATTGGTTATTTCATTATGAATTAGAGTATCGATTAATCCATGTACTTGTCCGTGTTTCCTGAATTAGCAACAAACATTATATCTGTGCTCTTAATAGAGCTTTCATCTGCTAGGATTTAGGAGTTATGTAATAGATTAGGAACTAATTTTTTGGACATGATTTTTTACTCAGTAATTCTTACCTTGCAAAGTTTATCACCCTCCAAAAACACAAGTTATTGGGGATTATGTAGTTGCCTTATGTACCCACCCATTTTGCCAGGTTTTGTTTGTGGATGTTATACTGCCTATATACTGATCACTATTTTTTATACTGGAGATTGTACTTGTTCTATATTGGCAATACGGCTAGAAGGATCTGGGCGCATTGGATGCTTACTTTGTTATATTTACTTGATTTCAAATGCTATTATAGTATGAGTCATAGATATGCTATAACTTGCTTCTTTTAACACTTAACAGGCAACTTATGATGCCCAAGCAAATAGTGTGGAGTTGATAGAAATGCTTCTATCACAATGCTCACTTCATCACCAATTTATGGGAAATACTTCTGTTGTACTTGGATTATCAAAACATTTGTTTTTGGCTCAAAAGGACCTTGGTTTATGCTATCTTCCAGAGATTTCTGTTGTTCTCAGCTCCCTTGCTTTCATTCTCAGTGGGCTGGAGTTTGAACATGAGCAACTGTCTGGATTGAAACTACTGGCCTTTTTGATTGAGTGGAGACATGAAAATGGTACATTTTAAATTTTTATTACCTCTCTTCTTCTAGTGAGCATTGATACAACACACACACACACACACAAAGAGACGACGACAACCACCCCTCCTCCTCCTCGCCTGTTACAACTATAAAAAGTACTTGCATTGACCTAAATAGATATTCTTGTGTATAGCAGTGGTTCAAGTTGATACTTCCTCCGTTTCATAATGTAAGACTTTCTAGTATTGCCCATATTCATATAGATTACATCTATATGAATATGTCTATATGAATATGGGCAATGCTAGAAAGTCTTACATTATGAAACGGAGGGAGTAATTTTTAGCTGCACTGGTTTGATAGGAGTAATCACTGTATTATTTATTTGCATCTCTTTTTCTTTAGGTGCACAATCAACCAACCTTTTTTTTGCTAACTTAACATAAGATTCAATACAATCTGATGTTTTGAGGAACACTCATATTGTTTCATGTTTATGTTTCAGCACTCAGAACAAATGAAGCAGTACATCACTTCAGCGAGGAGATTGTTTGTGTTCTGCCTGTTATCAACCTTGTTATATCTCCATCTAAATCTGTCAAATCAGTGGCATCTCATGTTCTATCAAGATTTCACGTGCTTGTTTTAGATTTGCTGGCATCTTGTTCATCTGAACAACAGGACAGCTCAATGGTTCATCACATAAGCAAACCTACATCTATTCTTCCTAAACTTGTACATCATCTATGGTCTCAGGTGAACTTTTGTCCCACCTACCTGTTCGCTATATTGTCCTGATGCTGTGCCTGTACTCCCTTCCCTCCTTTTGTGCATTGGGTAGAGATGAAAAACAAAACTAGCATCATTCCTTCTTAAAGAAAACCCTTATCCATATTAAATTCTAAATTTCTTCCTGCACAAGCTATTCGCAATTCCATGACAACTGACTCGTGTATAGGGAGCTAGGTCAGCATATATAATATCTAAACATTATAAACTTTCCAGTATCTGAGACTTGGCATAGATTCTTCAGGCTTTCCTTTGCTGAAATATAGGATGGTGGGACTCCATCACTTTTAACCTTCGACAATATCTGATGCTGATGTGGCATGTTATTTTATATATATATGGATACATCGTATGCCTAATCTGCAATACTTCCAAATCTGAATATATAATGGTTCTGTAACATTATTAGTTTTACAACCATGGGTACATAGCCTGTGCAGATGCTCTGAACTTGCGAATTTCATGAAAAAATAATTAGGTGCATGGTTTTCAAAAGTTAACCAAAATGGATAGGTGAAAACATGTTCTATATCACTAGAAAATTTTAATAGGAGGCTCAACTTTGCCAGATAGATATGAAAAAAAAGAAACAATTACTTAGTGAATGGTAAATTTGCACTATTAACTGAATATGCCTTTTTGTATCTTATAACTGCAGTCGTCTTCATCGGGTTTCATTTTTACAAAATATATAACTAGCAGGGGGTTAGCTGAGTCTGCTGGAAATTCGACCGAACCAAACTATTGGACACATCAAATAAACGAGTACCTGTCAGCCCTTCGCAAGGAAAAGCTTTCACTGGACAGCCTGTCTTCGAAAAAGATACAATCAGGTTGATTATTGTACCTGTCCTTTTGATATTCAGCTTTGTATCTTGCTTTACATAATTCTCCAAACTGATTCTAACTTGTTACATCATCTAATTTCTTGCAGTAGCAATATCATCTCTGCTAAGCTCTGCAGTATCTGTTTTGGTAATGCACCCAAAAATTGGTACTTCTGCTGCTCAGTCCTTGGCTCTTCTTGGTGCAACAGACCCAAAACTGGGTATGCCGTTGTTGGTACTTATCCTCTTCTATACGAAGGTCCTGTACAGCAACAATAACTGCGATGCAAATATTTTGGTGAGTACATTAGTTTCTGCTGTACAGTGTACACCCTTTGTGATGTTCAGTGATAAAGCCATGAAATAATAATTTAAAATGGATCATACATGACTAAAAATCAAATACAAAATCCTAAAGTACACTAATTTCAAATAGATCTTTTACTGTCCAAATTAACATGTCTTGCAAATTGCAAGATGAAAAGCCACAGTTGTAGACCATTAAATCTGAACATTGATTTGCAAAAGGATAATGACTTTATTTCTGTGAATACGGGAAACATGATGATTATTATCACCTTCACCTTAATTAGCTTAACGCAAGTAGAAAAAGATATCTCAAACATCAATGTCTGAGCAGTACATTTGAAGTGTTTCTTTTTCTGTTACAATTCACAGCTTAGTTTGCTAGAGTCATTGCCATCACTCGCTGTACATGGTTTTGTGCTTCCACTCTCACTGCAATTGATATCATCAATGCTTAAAAAGGACGTAAAATCGTAAGTATTCTCCTGATTCCTTCTGCATCTGGACATAATTTTCCAGTTCATTTTTCTTGTTTCCTTATCACGTTATGTGATATTCTCTTCTTGTTGTTGACTTGTAACTTGTTATACTATATGATGTTCTGTCGGCTAACCTGCAGGGTTCTGTATCCTATAGCTGTTCGATTGCTTTGCAAGATGTGGACTGTCACTGATTGGGCATTCCAAAACTTGCAAGTAAGACTATACTTTGAATTGAACGTTTTGATGAGCTTTCAACCTTCCATGCAATGTGTACAAGTACTTTATACTTTTGAGTGTTCATATTACGAATTCTGATATAAGCCATTAGTTTGTGAGTCAGTTATGATTGCCTAGAGGGACAAATTTACGCCCATATGTTCCTTGGTTTCAAACATGATCCACTTAGATTGATGAGAAAACAAGTCATATGTCAATTAGTATGTCTCCATAGTGTCTTTAAAAAAAAAATCAATACTACAACTACAATATTATTGCCATACTGGGCTGATGAGATAGTTGGCGCCCACGCTGTCATGAGGTCCATTGGGAGCAACAACTCTGCCTATCCCTTGTTAGCTGGATCACCTTGTTACTTAAGTCAGTTAGCCATTTGCTTAATCTTATAGTCAGGAAGGAGTTATGGATTGGAACTTTGGATTATTTCTTTTCATCAGGGTATATGTCGTCATAAAAAGGAATAAGGAAAAAGCTGATCCCATCTTCCACCTCTCTTTCTCCTCCCTTTCCCAGTGCGTCTCCTCTTATATTCTCTATATAGTTATGTGTACCATGTTTCCAAGCCAAAGAGGTTTTGGACCTCGGGCTTGCGTTTCATATTCTTAGCACTTACCTGTAACATTTCTTACTTGAGGGGCATGGGAGTAAATGTTATGTAAAGTGGTAGATGCCGTTTCCCATTCTTTTCTTGGGACAAGAAGGTCCAGTGTTTGTTATAAATCTCTTTGGTATTAAGCTCGCATTTAACTAAATTTCAAGCTTGTAGCAAATAGTTATTATCAGATTTTAGATAAAACTTTTCATGAGAGCTCATGAGATATGTACATGATTAGTATGATTAGTTGGATTTTGTCAGTTTTCGATTTCCTTTTGTTGTTACAATATTGATACTAACTTATTTCTAAAACAGGGAACTCTGGATCCTGAAAATTTTTCCAATTCTGTTGATGATAGAGAAGTTTTCACAAGTATAGCTGCATCAGTACGTGATGTGTGCAAGCAGAACCCAGATAGAGGCGTTGATCTCATACTATCTGTCTCGGTGTGTGTTTTTTCTACATTCCTGATCATGTACTCTTGATTTGGTTTTCTTTCTAACATTTCCCTTATAGGCTTGTATTGAGAGTCGTGATTCTGTTGTTCAAGCTCTTGGCCTGGAGAGCCTCTCCTATCTCTGCGAAGAAGATGTAGTTGGTAAGTTCACCTTTTACTTTCCATCAGTTCATTGGATTGTTAGTTCATGAGGAATGTTCCCTATAGATAGTATATTATTTAATTGTTATAACCTATAAGAAGTCATGTCGTCTAAGAGCCGTGTGCTGTATAAAGAACTTAAGAACTTTTGCCCTCCAAATTTCACTTCTGAGGTGAGCTGCTAATCTCTTTGCCAGATTTCTATACTGCCTGGAAAGTTATATCAAAGCAGCTGCTTGATTTTTCGATAGATCCTACTGTTTCCCATGGGTAAGACTGCCGAGAGCTAGCTAGTTTTATCTGTGGGCAGTGCCCACCAATGATCATGTGCTTGTAGAAAATCTATTTCTTATTCCACTTTTTCTTGCCTTTTCAGCTTATGCATTCTATTGAGATGGGGAGCAATGGATTCTGAAGCATATCCTGGAACCTCAAAACACTTGATACAAATATTGTGGAGCATTGGAACTTACAGGGAGAAAAATGTTGACCCTCTCTGGGTTAAAGCAAGAGGAACTGCTTTTCAGTCCTTGTCCCACTATAAGGTTACCTTTGTCATGCTATTATCACATTAGCTGCTTACTGGTTGGAAATATATTTCATGTGTGTGCACTTAATGACTGGTATTTCCAGATCTCGCTTATTAAAGATGCTATTCCTGATTTCTGGCGGATAAATTATGAATGCTTTACCACTGAACGAAATCTGGAAGTTCTGAAAGCAATGGATAACTTCCAGGCCGAGATTATCAATTTTGAGCACATGTTAGTATTTTCAGTATCTCTTCTGAACTACTCCCTCTGTCCCATATTAAGCGCAGTTATGGGTTTCAGTGCCTAACGTTTGACCGTCCGTCTTATTTGAAATTTTTTTACGATTAGTATTTTTGTTGTTATTAGATGATAAAACATGAATAGTACTTTATGTGTGACTTAATTTTTAAAATTGTTTCATAAATCTTTCAAATAAGACGGATGGTCAAACATTGGACACGGAAACTTATGGCTGCACTTAAAATGGGACAGAGGGAGTAAGAGGCTTATAGATGTCCTTAACTGAGGCTTTCCCTAAATGTGCAGTAACCGTCGTCGATTGACTACGGATAAAATAACCACAGTGCATAAATTTGAGAAGCTACTGGATGCTTTCCCTCAGGCGGTGTTTAAAGGTATGGCTTGTCAGATTCAAATGAATTACTGTTATAGAAATGAAAAGTGCACACTTGATATTATGTATACTAGTATTATGTTTCTGAAGATACTTAGCCTGTCTGTTCTATGTTTAAGAAATAGGCACTCTGTCCTGTTGCATGTTTAATACGGCCGCGTCAGGCTTTAATTCACTTCAGTCTCAAATTGTAGGAAAGTCAGCGCATCATCGGTTTCCTGGTGCAGCTCTTCTAACTCTCAATTTTACCCCGAAGGACATCCTTCATGAAGGGAAATCTAAGGTAGTAGTCAGTGAAGTTGTTTCTTTTTAATATCTATGCACACCAAAGTTTAATCCTTTATGCTATACTGAATTCATGGCATATATTCTATCAATTACAGGATTTGCCTAGAGTACATGCTGCATATGAACAAGCATTAGTGGAGATGGCTGAATCTATGTATATATCAAGAAATATGGTGGTAGCTCTTCTTGCACTGCATTCATGGAAATCATTTGTTTCAAATTGGATGCAAGCTGTTATTGCTTGTCTAGACACTAAAGAATCCTCAAAGTTGAACAAGGCTTCAAAAGCAGCTGATGATATATTTAAGGTGTAAATATATCTTTACCTTGTTTCTTCACATCATATATGTCTATGTTTGAGAAATCATTTGTGCGAAGCTTCAGCACAATGCTGCTATGGGAGTTCCATATGGTTCCATAGCAGCGCCCTTGCTGTGAGCATGCAATTTCTGATGCAAATGATGCCTATTTGTGTATTCTGTTATTTTGATGACAAGGTGCTAACTTGAAATAATCATATTCTGAAATAGATATTGTTTTGAATATATATAGTCAAGATTCAAAAAAATTGGGTACTAGAATGCGGAAAAGAGCATTAACATTTCATTTGACATTAGTACATTTATTATAAAAAAGATACTTTCATATCATGATATTTTTACTTCTTTTTCTGAACACGTGATTAGAAAAGGTAATGATCAGAGGCATATTGGGGAATGTTTGATGTTGCAAATGACAAGTAAAAACTTGTGCTTGAGATTTCTATATTAAAATTCTCTGGCATAGGCAGAATATCTGATTGTGCATGATATTTGGTCCTTTTAGGGTGATATGTTCTCTTCTTGCTATCACATCTATGTGCTCCTTGTTCCTTCATGAGTAAAGCTAGCTTTCTTACCTTGTTCATAATTGTCATGAATTTGTCTTAAGATTACCTAATTGTCTTTGCAGATTCTGTGCAAGTGTGTTCCTGTATCCACTCCTAGTGTTGTTGTTAGCATTGCTCTTGCTATTGGAGCATTGTGCTTGGTAAGGTGTTTATGTTTGCATTTTATGAATGAGGACAATATGCTATATCTTTCATGATTTTACTGTAATCAGCTCTGTCAATTATCTCCTTGAACTATATGTATGCAGTTGAAATTATGTACTTGTGGTTGTGGGACCTGATAAGTCAAATATAGTGTGCTATCCAGGATCCAGGATTTTGACCTGTGATGTCTAATTTTTATATCAACAGATGTGGGATTTTCTTTATACTTTTTTATCTATAATAACTTCATCGATATCTTACCTTTTTATCAAAGAAATGGAAAACGTCTGTGGTCTTCACAGAAACCACATGTTTCTGGCGTTCTGTGGTGTGCTAACCACTGGTACTCATAGCGACTTTCATTCTGATTGAATTTTGGTTCTCATGTGTTGGAGCTGGACGGGAATTTTCGCTTTAATTTCTTCGTTTCCTAATGTGGAATTTTTTTTAACTCACTACTGAAATGTAATTGCTCACCAATTGTTTGCTAGGTTGTTCCTCCAACAGCCCATCTAGTAATCTCTTCTGCATCAGATTTTCTTTTGAGATGGCTATTCCAATATGAGCATGAACATCAACAGTGGTCCACGGCTCTTTCTCTGGGACTAATATCGAATTGTTTTCATCCCACGGACAAAAGGAGCAAGCTTCAGGTTATCAATGGACTCCTTGAGGTATAAGACCTTCCTCTCTCCTTCAATATCTGGACTAGGTTGAGCGCACTATTTAGGTAGCGTAGCTCTAGATATAAGCTTTTTTTTTTTAAAAAAAAATCAGAAGATAGCACATAGATATCACTCACTGTTTGTAGCTAGCAGGGGATCTGCTAAAGAAACATTATAGAATAGCACCCTTTGATGAGAAATATGAGCAAGAAGCTTCAAGAAAACTTGTGTTTTCAGAATTATATGAAGCCAGTACCTAGTAAACAAACAAAAAAACTGTGGGTATTTGAACTAGACACAATTACCATACAATAAGATATTAATACTACCTCCTTTCTTTTTTACTTGATGGCCCAGAATCTGTGCCACCAACAATTTCAAAAGTATGATAAAAAAAACCATCTACATTGGCTACATGAAAAATATATCAGTAGATCTTTCATTAAGATTATTGTGATAATATAATATATAAAGTTATAATTTAGAGTTGCATCTTTATGACCATGAAAAACCAAGAATCTCAAATATTAAAGAACAGACGCATAGAGGCCTTAGAGATACTACCTCCGTCCCAAAATATAGCAATTTTTAGCTATGAATCTAGACACACAGGTGTGCAGATTCATAGCTAAATATGCTTATATTTTGGGATGGTTGAGTATCAAATTACCAACTACGTTGTAGTGCTAGACTCCTTTTTACTAGCCAAAATTTCTGTTGTATACGGAACTTGTCCAGGCATCACTGGACTTTTATAAGCTTGTGATGTGTTGCTTCATGCTGCAGTAACAAATATTTATGATAAGATGGGTACAACTGGACCAATCCTTTGAATTCAAGACGTTCATGATGCCACTTGCTACAGTTGCTGGCAGATCATTTTTCACATCATCGGATATAACAAGGATACCTTTCAATTATGCATGAATAGTTTCTCATATAATGCCATTTTTTTTGCATTCAGGTAATCTCAAAAACTGAAAGCTACCTTGTAAAAGGAGCTTGTGGACTCGGATTGGGTTATTGTTGCCAAGCTCTTTTAGCCAGAGCAGATAATGCAGCTGATTCAGAATTAGAAGCGACTACACAACTTACTGAGCGTGCATCAGTTGAAGAAATTCTTCACACTTTGACGACTTCATTAGTTCAGCTATGTCCATTTTCATGCTATTCCCTCAAGAAGCTAAGTATTTGTGGAATAAAATCCTTGGAAGGAATGGAAGAAAAATATGTTAGCTTAGAAGATGATCCTTGGGCTGTTGCAGGACTTGTTCTTGGCCTGGGAAACTCTGTTGTTTCACTATATAGGCTTGGAGCTTATGAAGCTATTATTGAAGTCAAGAATATATTGATATCATGGATACCAGATGTGGATTCTAGCTCTTTGTTATTTGATGAAGAAGATTCGGCATCGCTATGTATGGGCTCTTGCCTTGCCCTTCCATCTGTTTTAGCTTTTTGCCAGAAGGTGGAATTGCTGAATGATGACTTGGATGCTTTGTTCAATCGCTACACTTCTTTAGCTACTAATCTCCTGAGCCTTAAGAAATCTGGGACTATCTTTCAGAATTTGCTGATGGCGATCTGTATTGGTGCTGGATCTTTCCTGTCTTCTATATTGAATGATGGGGTGCATGCTATGAAATTTACTGATGTCAAAGATCTTCTTGACACTCTTAAACACATATATACCCATCCATATCCTCCTCTTGTCCATTTAGGAGGCATGCTTGGTACTGTCAACGCTTTTGGTGCTGGTGCTGGAGACCTCACTGGGATCTGTCGGCAGCCGACAAATTCACAAATTAAGCACGAAAAGGTCCTTACCCTTGTTTATGCACCCTAACAATTTTTCACAAACATAACTAGCAAATACTTTTCTTTAACCATTAGAATAAATAAATAATCTATTCTGTGACAGGAGTCATCTTTGGTGAGAGGTCCTGTACTCACAAGTTCTGTTGGTGAGACTCTTTCAACGTCAATGATTCAGGAGATATTTCTTCTTGCCAAGGATGCTGAGGATGACCACATAAAAGATTATGCTGCATGGGCTATTTCATTTCTTAGAAGCAGGTGGCTATCAAAGAATCAGATTATTTTTGATGATGATTGTTCTCAAAGAAATTCTAGTGATTCCAATCAATCGACAAGTTTTTCTGATGAAAGCTTAGTGTGGAACTTAAGTCAGTGGTTGAGGGATCTTAACTTCGAAAAGGTTTGATCTGAATTTCAGGTTTTCTTGTTTGTTTAAACATTTATGCTATACATTTTTTTAGGAATTTTTTTTTTCATGTTTTCATATGTACACATAATCCAAGGCATGCGATTTTACGTGCTAAAATATACGTTGAAGAAAACAAGATGGTGGCCTTCAAATGTTTGCCATCACTTGCTAAAATAGATAAACATCCTGCTTCACCAGCACTTTAACAATCTACTTCTCCTTTATCCTCTCCAGCACTTTAGTTGGCTGTGGTTTGCATATATGTACTGCTGCAGTGGGTGAAAAGTGTGATATGTTTTACTGTTGTGTGCTTTTTTATTTGATGCAGTGTCCCTATTAATGTACTGATCTCAAGCTTTACAAAACATCAGATTTTTCACCAATCTTGAGGCACATTGTGATTCCTCATAATGCATACGCATATCTTATTGTGAAGATGAAAAAAAAACTAATAGTGCGTTCAGAATGCTGTTTGATATTTTAAGCTAGAAACTCCACAGACCATTGAGTCATGGTGAATGTATATATATGTTCCTAAGGAAGCAAAATTTCAGATTATGAGAGTCATCCTACTACTTAGAAGGTTCTTCAGTTAGAAAAAAACTTCTTGTTATCATATTCTTTTCTATTGATTCTTTCTTTACCGTCTACAGCCTGATAGTATGGTGTCAACAAGTACAGTCGCAACTGTTTTGAGATGCCTTTCCAAAGCTCCTAGATTGCCATCTATAGACTGGGGGGTTATTGTGCGGCGGTGCATGAATGTTGAGGCACACATTCCTGATATGTTGACGAATCATCATGATCCTAAATTATTGAGGGAAGAATGCCTATATATTTCTCTAGCTCATGCAAGTCATATCAGTCCTCTTCTGCACTTTATTGATGATCTGACAGACTTATCCAGATTCAGGAGATTAGAAATAAATTTGCAGTCCATTTTGCTCCAATATTTATCAACCCTAATGAAACTCTTCTCTCTCTCAAGATTAGACAAATTGTCTGAGGATTTAACTGAGTACTTGTATTCCCCCACATCTTCGTACTTGGATTACTCATCTGAGCAGAGAAGCATGTTAAGAACATCATTCTGGAAGGGCATTCGCGAGTGTCTAGTGGAGGATGTATCTGAAGAGTCTAGTGGTTTCTCATGTATTAAGAAGTGCATTCAAAGCTTGTCACCTCTCCTGAGTCTCCATAAAGATGGTCAGCCTGAATTCATAGAGGAGTGGTCTGCTGCTATCAAATGCCTTACAGTTGCACAGAAAGGTTTGCTGGGTGATATGCTGCAGGTGCAGAAGTCTGTCTGTCTAAATAATTCTTCATGGGTTATTTGTTTTATCGTGTCGTGTATATCTCATGCAATTTATATCTCACATGCTGTGGCCACCTTTCTTTCAGGTCGAAATTTCGTCATCCTTCAATGAGCTAGAGCATATTGATGTGGCCAAAAAGATAATCATCAGGGCAAGAATGTGTTCTAGCGGTTGTGGTTCTGTAGATGAGCTGGGGAACATAAAGACTACAATACTGAGTACAAGGCTTGATGGTACTTGCATCTTAGCTTTGATTTATTATACTAAACTCACAGCTTGTATGTTTAGGAGTAGTCCCCATCTTCTATAGAGTGCCTTTTCGGGATTTGGACATAGGGACATAGTAGGGTGCCAAGAAGACAACAAGGCAGAAGAATTGTTCTTTGTTTGGTTAGCTAATTAATGGAAACCACATATATATTAACTAAACATATAATTTTATTGCAAGGAAATCATATAAGTTATCGTCTTCATCAGAATTGTCTTTGTCGCAATTTCATTTGCAAAACTTTATTGTTTGTACTTTGAACACCACTTAAGTTAGAATAGAACTTAATAATTTTACTGTAACATGGGAAGACGATTTGGCCTCATGCTTATAAGGTAGGTTAGTTTAAGCTGTTGTGATTCCATGTATGGTATTTTAAAAAATATAATTAGCTTGAAAAATTCCTAGTTTCTTTTAGAAAAAATACATATGTTTATTTTGCATATTATCCTTTTTTAGTAGGCAAAAACCTATTCTCTTTAATATGTGGTTCAATAGTTAAATTAAAATAAAATCCAAATTTGGCTAGGAAATGGATATTTTGCCAAGGCTAATGCCTTAGTGCCAAAATCATAGTAATAGGTACTACGTATATTATTGTCATGATTTTGAAATGTTGCCATTCATGGTATTAAGTCATCGTATCAAGCCATCAACTTAATATGCATATTGCCTCAAAACTAGATGTTGAAATACAACTTATTATTGATAAACATCATTGTAAAAATATGTATACCACGATATTCTTGTAAGAGAAAATAACATCTTGAAAAAATAGCATCATTTGCAAATTTCAAGAGCCTGATATAAGCGAACACTTGCCATAATAATTACACCCTCCGTCCTAAAAGGAGTTCAGTTTTGTATGTGAATCTGGACATATGTATAAAAGTGAACTTATTTTGAGACAGAGGGGTATGTTTCACCATAGCCTTAGCATCCCCTCCCCTCTCGTGTTCTTTCACCTGTCATTTCTGATAAATAACGAGGTCTGTTTCAGGTGTCTGGTGGAATGTCCTTGTTGAAGTTGCTGGTGCTCTATATTATGCTGATAGTCGTATGAAAAAGCAGTGGCTTCTGGATGCATTAGATATTGGCTGTGTTACAGCCCATCCCTCCACGGTAAAAAAATGCAGTGGATGCTTATCTGCAAACACTAACTTGTTTTCAATGAAAACATTTGCACACAATGAGACATGAACATTCTTACTTTACTGGATGCTTTTCCTCAAACATTACCTTGTTCTGATTTTTCAGGTACTCCATTTCGTTGGCCTGCTATGTGGTAGCTGCTGCATCTATATGCCACTTCTCATTGTTAACCCAACAAATGTACTGAGTGACTTGCCTGTCACCCTTCCTTCGTTTCTCTCTAGCAGCATTTGGGATGACCTCCGGAACTCTGTTGCTGATAAGTTATGGTTGTTGACCGCTCGCATCTACACTTGGGCAGAACAGCTGACTCATAGTGTCGGCCTCGCACGCCATGACCATATTCATGGAAGTGAAGCTGAAATGGCTATTTTTCTTGCCAATATTCTGCGCTGTACTTGCATTGCAGTGGAAGATCACTTGGCTGTTGAAAAGAAGCTAAAACTTGCAAACCTGGAGGCTCTATGATCCAAGGGAGAAGTGTTTTCATTTTTATCTTATCTATTCTGTATCATATATATGTTTAAACTCGTTCTTCTTGTTCCCCACCGATGATGTAGCACCGCTTTATTTCTGTACATAATTCAGCTCAACTATCTCAACCTGGACCAGAAATTAAATTTGATTTCCCTAGAATGAAGGGGACTTAATCTGATGGAAGTAACTTGAGATGAAAACTGTCTTCCTTGAATTTCAAAACACTTACATCTGGAACTAAATCATTGAAGAGCCTAACATTTGAGAGAAAGCGGAATGAAAGTGTTGTAAAAAAGGAGCCCTTTGCTGATGGAAGGCCTGGATGCAGGTTTACCTGCATTGTGTATAGATCAATATCCCACAGTATGCTATTTACTTTGTTCTCAAGAGATTACATTTTATTATATGTTCTTGGAATATGCATGCTTCTATGTGCTTACATTTAATATAGTACTGCAGGCCTACCATGGAGCTCTTGCATTTTCTACTCGGAATCTGCAGACTCGTCTGCACTTCGTTTGAAATTAATTTCCGTTGTTTCCCAATGCAGCTTTGATCACCAATGCTTCGTAGTCCAGCTGATTGTTTTGGCGAGATGATTAGAGATCAAGACCCACCTAAGGTTGTTATGGGTTATATTTGAGGCTTGGTATTTGCCAAGATCTCCCTTGTTGGTGGTTAGTGCCTACATCTTTCAGGTACTGACCTTACCCAACTCCTCTCAAAAAATGAAAATACAATTAAGCTAGGTGTGGATTGACTGGTATCACTATCACCTGGTCTACAGAAAAACCAAATCAATATATAAATGCTCGATTTAAAAGCAATCACTAATAATGATTCTCATTCTTGCAGAAAGAATCCCAGGCATAGCATTTGATGCTTAATTCCCGTCCCGCACACCATTTCCTTTAAAGTTTCATTTCGTTGACTTTTTACTTGATGGAATCCTTGTTTTTAATTTAAAGACTTTTGGTGCTTCTAAATATAGAAAAGAGATTGAACGCAGAAAGGTTAGTGCCCATTTGTTTCATACGTCCATTATATTTAGGCATTTTAGCCTTTCCTCACGATGCCTCATTCACAAACGGCACACCGAGGGTTATGCATGCATTAGCTCCCATGATTGAGTACCCCACCAAATGCTGTTATGAATTAGCTTCCATGATAGAACTGAAAAGGTTATTAGAAATATTGGAACTCTTCCTCAAAAGTGAATTTGGAATAAACAATGTCAAATCCAAGATGTGTAGAGCTAGCGAGGTGGATGTCACTTTTGCACGTAGCTAGGTAGCTTCCATGTAGCCCACAACTATTGTACGGACGAATGAAATAAAAAAAAATCAAACGGAATCAATATCTTGCATTGCCTTGTTCTATTGCTGTTCATATATCGCTTGCCCCTTCCACTCACTGAAGAGCCTTTGGCAGATTAGCGCAGTGTTAACTGTTAAACTTTATATGCTTTCATCTAGATTCTCCTATCTTAATGGATCTCTCCCTTTAGATATTGTGATCAGATATGCTGGCAAGTGTAGCCGCGCGGCTACCTACAAACATCTTTGCTGAGATGTTTCCATGAAAGAACCAATTAGATGTCTCAAGAAACATTTGCTTTGCTACCCTTTTTGAGTATGATATCTATGTTGATGTACTGGCTAACAGATTCTGCCAAGCAATCTAATTATCAAGGCCATGTCCTTTTACCATCTATTTGTGTTATCCCTTAAATATAACATGGCCAATCATAGCTCCTGGGCCCAAAGTGCAACCAATCACATGGTTCCAAGACCAATAGCTAGATCACTGAAAGGTGCAATAATTTATTATTGTGTGGCTATCGAGGGTTGGGGAATTAATTTATGTACTGTGTAATGGTGATCATGATCTAGCAGGATTTTTTAATCAGTGTAATGAATTGAGTTTGTAGGTAAATGTCTCGGATGTGACCTGGTTTCTTCTTCTAAAAGTGAAGAGGAACAGGGAATGGAGCTCGTTTGCCACGGTATGAATTGTTCATTGGAAAAAAGGGAAAAAATTCAAGTGCTTACCGGCAATATGGACAACTGACAAATAAGAAGATCAACAGTTTGACTACAGCCTTAAGACACATAAAGATGTGGTGGGCTCAATGTAAGCAGGGGGTTGTTTCTTCTTTTTTTTTTCCCGCGAGTAATCAAGCAGTCCTGATATATGGGCCACTTAAACTTCTGATAGGTCACCCAAAATATCTGTTGAAGCAGATTATTGATTAGCTCTGGCTCACACTGGCCAGAATCCAGATGCAGCCAACTTAGGCTGTTCTATCGTCAAGATGGCATCAGATGATCATGTCATGGGATGATCAGCTATTCCCAACCAAACCAAAGCATCTCCACAACTGTGTTTCGACAATCAACGTGCGGCCCTGCAGGCGCAGGTCAGTGATGCTATATTTGACAACTATTATCTGCATGATTCATCACCACACTGGCAAAATCACTCTCTGTATATATGATATCTTGTGATGGAGAGGAATTTTGAAGGAAAGGAAGCAGCATGGTGAACAATGCCCATAGAATAGAGCTAGAGAGAGGTAGCCCCATGGCCTGTCCAGACGACAGACAGGATTCTCTATCGACAAGTACGGTTCCATGCACGCCCGTGCACAACCCCCTCCACCCTTGCACCCCCACCCACCCCACTGCGTGCCTCTTGTGACCAGAATTCAAAGGGACTGTGCCCTCCCACAGTGCAGGGGTAACCTTGCATCTGTACTACCTGGACCCATCAGCCCAATATATTTCCCCCACAACCATAGGTAGATATATCTTCTTTCACATATGCATACTAGGACTGTTCACTCCCATTGTTCTTTGCCTCACCACCTCAACCTCTCAAAGGTATTGGACATGGCCCACGTACCTAAGCTACTCACACCCCGGCCCCCATGGACCACCATGAACTACTCTAGAGCTTTTCAAACTCAGGCTACCAAATGTTTCGGCTGTTGCTGAAATCATTTTTAAACTTCGAGCAGTTTGGATTATGTTTAGATCTCATCCTAAAATTTTTCACCTTGTCACATTTAACGTTTGAACATCTGCATGAAGTATTAAATATAGGCTAAGAAATAACTAATTGTACAGATTGCGACTAATTTGCGAGATAAATCTTTTAAGCCTAATTGCTATATGATTTGACAATGTGGTGTTACAGTAAATATTTGCTAATGACATTAATTAGGCTTAATAAATTCGTCTTGTGGTTTACTGACGGATTCTGTAATTAGTTTTTTTATTAGTGCCCGAACACCCCATGCGACACTCTATATAATATCTGATGTGACACGCTAAAACTTTTACACCCCTGGATCTAAACACTACCTGTATATACTGAATGAGAATGACTGAAATCTCCTGCTCTAATTTGGTTTTCTCAAAAAGAAAAGTTCATATGCATATAGTGGAGCCTCATAGAGAGCTAAACATGCATGCCTATGATCTTTGGGCGGCTACCAACTGTAGTACTAACTGCTAGTTCCACTGAAAGATTTGTGATTTATTTGGTGACGATTGCGAGTTTTAGCACTTGGATGCAAGTTGCAAGGGGGTGAAGCTCAAAAGGACAGTCATGCTAGGTCGTGAACTTGGGAAAAGGCTGCTCCCATAGTCCCATGCATGCATCCAGACACAAAATGTAGGGACTAGCTAGCCCTAGCTAGCTTAGCTCAGTATGGCTCTTCGGCCCCCTCCCTTAGGTCCAACGATTTGATGGGCTGTGGATTTCAGGATCGAATTAATGTTGGTGTACTAGGAAAGTGGCTTGCACACGAGATCGTGTTCTTTGGGGGGATCTTAGGAAGATCTTATTATGGTTTCTTACGGTGCATCTTATTCATCAAATCATATGATAACATGACATCCGGTATATATGTAGTGCATGCAAGGTGAGATGGTATCAAAAATCTTGTGTGATAACACGCCATAATCAATTCAGCCTTCTTTTTTCTTTTCATTCCTTGCATTTATGTGTCATGCGGCGCCATTTACATGTGGAGACGAAGGTAGCTGAAGCAGTGAAGCTACATGCCTACATGAATAGTAGAGCTATATATCCTAATGGTGGAGGCTGCTTCTCTTAGGGGTTGCTGTTACGGTAAGACAGCTTAGTGATGTGAATCTCTATATATAGAGAAATACTTGTCTGTTGTTGCCTTCTCGGAGACTGTGATCTTTCTTTCTTGAGAAACTTTTATATGCTTGCTGTTGACTACTCAAATTGACCTGACTTTTCTTTTGCGCGTACATATGTTGAATTGACCAAACTATATAGTTGTAGGGTGCTGTACTGCTGCAAACACTGTTGGTACACAGTATGCTTGATTACTGCTTTAGCTAGTAGTATGTGTGTGTATATATAGTTTCAATTATTAAACATGTCCAGAAGTTAACTATAGATATACTCCTACTGGAGTACGCCATATTATTCACAGTAGTTCTTTTTTGTTCTTCCTCACTTTTTTGGGAAGAGTATGGACGCATTACAATATGAGAACTGTCAATTGTTCTCTGTGATATTGTTGGCCAGACTGGGTTATGTGTACTTTTAGCAACTTTTTGGCTTTTAGAGCTTTGCGGCAAGTAGTACTAATTACATGTTGCGATGGTATGTAGATCATGATGATGCTAATTGTGCATAAGCTTCATCTACGCACCTATAAATGACAAAATCTAAGCCAAAGATATAGCATGCTTCACCAGTAGTCATCATGGAGAACCATATATGCTTTTGGATTTTCTTTTAAACCGACGTGATCGTCATCAATCGACCTGTAATAAAAGTAAAATTGAACTGTAGTCTCTTGTTGGGAGCTGTTGGGCTTGCATAGACTGTCTATGATAGACATACCGTAGTGATCAGCATATATAATTAAAGTCTAACTCCAGGTGTTTTGATTAAAAATCAATGTTAGCAACAGATATTTTTTAATGTACCGCTCTCGAATAATATGATTGTTCTGATTTCTTTCTACGATTACAATTCCTGCGATATAGGTTACTCCTGTTTCTACATGTTGTAAGGTGCATGTTTTAGTTTTTTCCTAAGTCATACATAATACGAAATAGAAATACATTATTAAGGTGTGTTTTATGTGCATTTAATGAATTAATTTGATATTATAGATTGAATGTGTATTTTTCTATTAACTTAGGTTAAAGTTAACTTAGAAATTAATATGAGAACACACTATATATTGACATCAAATAGTGCTGAACACGAGTGATTAATTTGTATGGTCGAAATGCTCTGTACACGTACGTTTACCCTTTTGAGTTAATTTTGTACAGTATTAAGCTCAGACTGCAATGTTTCCTCTACTGTTTAGAAGTGTGATTTCTATGTGGAAAACATGAGTGATATTACACACTGTACAGTGTTATTGATCATGCAGCTTGGGTCCAGAATTAATCATTAGCGAGAGAGAACATATCTACTCTCTATCTAGCTAGACCTGATTAAGAATATCACTTAATTCGCTAGGTAAGTGTGGAACATGACAATGCATGCATGCCGATAACTTGTATCTGATGGGTTCCTCTCTAATGATTGCCAATGATACCGCCGCACGCACTTTTAATTATGAAGTCGAAGCCATAAACAAGGATTACTTAATTAGTTATATTAACAGCAGCATAGCACCACTCGGCCTGTGCTCTTATTGATTGCCACACGTTGTCAGTGTCTACATCGTCTGTTCCTTTATGATTGTGCTGCTTGCTTAGCCTGGAGTAGTACTAGCATATATACTTGCTCATGCATATGAGCGGCCATGATTACTTTAGAACCAGGCGCACTGGAGGAAAAAATGCTTGTTTTTAAGCTTATGTATTCCGTATATCACTCTCTTATGATACTGTGTTGAAATAATTACTCATTCCTTCGTTTCACAATGTAAGACTTTTTAGTATTGTCTACTCATTTAGATGTTAATAAATTTAGACACATATATATGTTTAGATTCATTAATATCTATGTGTATGTGGGTAATACTAGAAAGTTTTACATTGTGAAACGGAGGGAGTACTGCATTACTATATAACCTTCGAATTCTCATTAACTTCCCGTTGTAGGAAGTACCTTTTTCTTTGGTTCTAATCGAGGCTAAAACAATGCAAACGTTGCATTATTTAATACTTGTATAATTTTAAAATCTTTGGCTATGAATAACTTCTAAAATATGTATATTAGAAATATGTAGATTGTTTTATTAATGTATAGATTAGTTTTAAAAAGTACATTAATAAGATCATATATTTCTTAATATTTTATATATATATATATATAGAAAATAATGGTTAAAATTTTTTAGATTGTGTCATTGTTCAAAACGACAAATATTAGGAACCTGGATGGTAGTAAAGTACGTACGTACATGATGATTAAATCCGTGAGTATATACTACGTACGTTGGTCAATATGCAGTTAGTTAGGTGTATGTTGGTTGCATAGAGCGATGTTTTTTTAATATAGTTTATACCTTGTATTTGTATACATGAACTCTATGAGCACGCGTACGCTCGCAGGCAGCTGGAACTATTTGCGAATGATGATGAGATGAGGAAGGCACTGTGGTAGATATTCTTACGAGTAGTGGCAATGTCACCCTCACACTTTTTCTTGTACTGCCATTAATCCCGATTTGTCCTTATTTATCTGTTTACTTTCTCCCTCGCTCTCTCTCTCTCTCCCCCCATGTCTTTTTTGCAACACCATAATATTCTTCAACTCTCACTCCATCATTCAATACTGGGCCTTGCTTTTTCATATTTTGTTGCCTCTACATCTCACCTTTCCCTTGTGCTGCAGTTGTGTATAGTAGGAGAAGCTGATTTCTATATCTCTCTTCCCCTCTCTCCTAAAGATCACTACCAGAAAGAAGTCATGCTCTCCTGCTTGATCGTATGCTAGCTCATCCTACAGACAATTCTTTGATTCGTATCCAAACAGACAAGATTATTGATCTTGTTTCATTTTCCGTTTCTACTGTTTCTCCTCTATTTTCCATTCTGCAGCTTGGATATCAGTGGATCTTGGAAGAAACAAGCAGCAACTAAGAAAATCTGCCACATATTGCTGTTGTCTTTCTTCGTCAGATCATCAGATCTATCCTCTTCGACCACAAATAGGTAAGGATGAGCAGGTTTTGACTAGCTGGCTAGATCCACCTGAGGGAAATTTGAGAAAAAAAAGAGCATGATTCAGTCTCTGTCTCTCTTCCCTTAGGTACTAATATATATATTAATATCTATTCGAGCTCTTTGAGATTTGAGCAAACATCAGGTTGTTTTCGCTTCGAAATTTGTGCTTTTCTTGTTGAGAGTCGCACACATGTGCTCATACAGTGGATCATTGTCCAAGCATTTGTTTCAATCGGACCATTAATTCTCATCGGTACCTATTTCAAATAATTCTACAGCATAAAATCTACAGTTTCAATGTCCCCTTGTTTTTCTATAGTTTTTCTGTAAGAAAAGCAAAGCTAATTTCCCCATTTCTTGCCTCCAAAGTTTTTAAAAGATCAGATCAAAACACCTTATGCTCTGAAACCCTATCCTCCGCCCATCTTTTCAGTACAATCCTTGCTGCCATGAAAACCCTAACCCTAGAAGAAGTTGCACAAATACTCATGCATTTGTTTGAGAAATAACTGACAATTTCAGTACCATTCTTCAATTTGCAGGTGTAGCTAGCTAGCTCGCCGGAAATGGCATCCTCGTCGAGCACCAGCAACTCCGCCATCTCCTCGGTGGTCGCGTCGGCGGTGGCCACGACGACGCCGGGCGCCGGATCGCCGTGCGCGGCGTGCAAGTTCCTGCGGCGGAAGTGCCTGCCGGGCTGCGTGTTCGCTCCTTACTTCCCGCCGGAGGAGCCGCAGAAGTTCGCCAACGTCCACAAGGTGTTCGGCGCCAGTAACGTCACCAAGCTCCTCAACGAGCTGCTGCCGCACCAGCGGGAGGACGCCGTGAGCTCGCTCGCGTACGAGGCCGAGGCCCGCGTCAAGGACCCCGTCTACGGCTGCGTCGGCGCCATCTCCGTCCTCCAGCGCCAGGTCCACCGCCTCCAGAAGGAGCTCGACACCGCGCACGCCGAGCTCCTCCGCTACGCCTGCGGCGAGGTCGGCATCCCCACCGCGCTCCCCGTCACCGCCGCCCCGAGGCTCGCCGCGGCAATGCCGGCACCAGGCCAGCTCGCCGCCGCCGTCAGTGCCGGGATGTACGGCGGCGGCCGGAGGCTCGGGGTCATCGACGGCGGCGGGATAGCGCCGCCTTCCCCCCACACGGCCGGGTGCTACTACGCCCGCAACAACAACGCCGGGAGCATCGGCGCTGACGTGGCGCCCGTCCTACCTTACGCTTCCGTGGCTAATTGGACAGTGAACGCCATTAGCACCACCACCACCAACTCAGGATCAGAGAGCATTGGGATGGATCACAAGGAAGGAGGAGACAGCAGCATGTGAATTGAAGCGCGGCAAATAGTAAGTAACATTTGAGTGAATTTGTTGCATTGCAATCATGCACGTATATGCATCTGTTCGCTGTATGTATGTGTTATCAGTGTGCTACTACTACTTCTTCTTCAGATGTGGAGATCTGCGCTTTGGCCTTGATGAGAGAGGATCGGAGAGGCTTCAGGAAGATGGCAGCCCATTCATCCCAGGTTAATTAAGAGTTAAGAAGCAACCTATCTATCTATCTATATATAGCCAGCATGAATTATATATATCATCTCCCCGTCCCTTTTTGCATGTTGTGCAAAACCATACTTTGGAGTTCTATATGTAATCGAATCGAGATCTTGATCTCTCGTCTTTTCATGATTAATTCGCGTTTTTCGCAGGATCCATCAGTCATTAGTACGTAGCATGCTTTGTGATCAGAAAATAACCACCTTTAGGCCGATTAAACAATGCACCGAACACATCTATCGATAGGTGAAAAGATCCTGCGGCTTGCATGCATGCATGAGTACCAAGCTAGCTAACTTGGTTGGGCTAATTAAAGGCTACATGATCTGCATCTTATATCATATGTCATAGGCACCAGTGGCCTATATGTTTGCATATATGCTCCAGATATACACCATCTTGAGATGCTTAATAGTCTTGGGGGAAAGATTAAAACAGTTGTTTATTGAGAGCATCACATCGTTTGGTTTGAAGACATTCTTCGCTTCTATATATGTTATAGTAAACTGTAAAGGTAGGAAAAAAGCAGTATTCCCGTCACTATTCTTATAGGCCCCATCTTTTTATGGATCTCACTGTGGTGCATTGTACATGTATCATGTATTTATTCTATCATCTAGAATTCTCCTCTTTGGAATTAATTGCCTTTTTCACTCCCTTGAAGACTTAGTTTGGTTAATTAGCTATTACTCTATATCCCCACCAAAAAAAATATATTACTACTATATTCTTATGTGTGCTTGCCTGCTTATATATATATTTGTCATCTTTTTGTGGTCAATTTACTGAATTGTTGTTCATAGGTATTGAATTTTACTCTTATTGCCTTTCTGTTTTCTTCCTAACCATCCCCAGTTGGAATTCCTGGCTGTACATGATGCTGTCGTTGATCTGTTTTGACCACTTGAATCTACTCTCGAATTTACCTCTATTATTGCAACACCGAAGCTAAGTTTCAAACTTCCTGTTCTCTTTCACAAAAAAATTGAAACATCTCATGGGACGACCTCTCTATCTTGTATTTGAACAAAGTGGAGCTCCATTTGGAAAAAGAAGGTATATATTTTTCCCTTGTTCCAATCTCTGAACAATTTCCCTTGAAATTGTTGCATTTGTTCCAAATTTTACTGAAAACTATGTCCTTTCTTGATATGTCATCAAAATTTTGTTGCCATTAATTTTTGTTTTGAAAGATATTCTTTTGCTGTGACATGATCTTTCATTAAACTGCATCGCACCACAATCTCAGCTAGAGACTTTTTTTAGTAAGATGGAAAATTTAGGGAGACAGGTGTGGATTCCATCGTACGTTAATTGGACCTCAAGTCTCCAGCATTTTTTTACTTACTTTTAAAAGATTAAATATCAGAAAATCTCATATTTTGTAGGCAAAGTTTAAGAAACCACGGGTATTATCCCCAAGTAAGATTTCTCAAAACTCTACCGCTGTGTGTTGAGCTTATATTTACTTAAAATTTTCATCATATTATAAAGTGTCAATCTGTAAATATTGATTTGTTAATATATATGGGTGTTGATTTAGTTTTGTTACAATTATGCTAAATTTACTTGAGATTTTAACAAATGGGATTCTATACAACCGTTGACCATAAACTTTGGGTTTTGTGCTACAAGTTATGACACCCGTGGTTTCTGTAACTATAACCATAAAACATAAAGTTTTCTGATTTTTTTTTTAAAAAAGAGAGAAATATGCTTGGTTGCGAAAATATGGAACTCGATGCTGAACGCAATAGCTAGGGTTTTGAAAACGGGGCTGTGCATTTCTTTTACATTATCCCAAGTTGAATTTTCATGGTTATTTGCTAGAATGTACGATATTGTTAAATGCTCATGGTATTTACTCAATTACAGCTTGAATATACGCACGTAATTGAAATGAAAAGATATATAGTCTTGTTTCTTTTGTTATGATATTGCATTTGCATTAGAGTTTGCTTACCCATCAGTCCATCATGCCCCATATGCACTCTTAAGACCGTGAACGACCCAATCAGCTGTGCGATCAAAATCGCTATATATATATAGCTGTTTTTCGAGATAATGGATAATCCGGTATTAATTTGAACAGAGCTACATCGACAGAATTACTATAGCTGTAATTACGTATTAAGATCTATACACTGATCATTACAGTTTTTTGCATGCTCGACTGGACTCTTTTCGGTCCACCAATTACTTAGTGCTTATTTCCTAACATCAAAATGATTTCCTGGCCATCACGCATACGTTATCTAAGTTGTGTGTGCGGCCCGGTCGGCCGGTTTTTGCCACCATATATGCATTTCCACAACTTTAACTGATTAGACAGATAATGTGTGGATAACTATATGATTAAGTTACCTGCATATCGTTTTTTTGGAGAAATAAATCGTTTGTAAAATAGGTTACTAATATCACACTGCATGCTGGTTGAATTCAATGAACAAAGTACCAGGACTCGAATTTTATTGTAATGTGAATAGAATCAGAGCACTTGGCGTTTATAAAGTTAAATTCAATGAACCATGCATGATTGTCAACTCAAATATTAATATCCTGGCATTGTTAATTAAGTCATCCTCTTAATTAATTAATAGCAGATCAAATTTGAGAATCTCTCTGATTGGCTGGGAATTAAGAGATGATTGTCTGCCGTCTAGCCTGTTGTCGTTTTCCGCTAATCGGGATAAGTTGGTAGTAAAACGGGAGAATCTATGCTAAAAAAAATTATTATCGTCCAATTAACTGTTTTATATTTGTACGAAAGTCAATATCTCATAAACATATATTTGAACCAGCCGGGTGAGAATGATATGAAAAGAATCGGATGGGGGATGTAATTCTTCATATAGCAATTTTATTTGATTTTAAATTGGTGATCTTGGTTTCATACTATAGACAGAATGTTGACAGTATGTTTTTTTACTTATGTTTAGTTATTGTCCATGTTTTTTTAGGGCAAAGTTATTGTTCAAGTTACAACACTAGATAGAATTAGCTAGTGAGTAGATGAAAGCTGTATGTATAATAAATAAATAAATGTTGTTGTGAGATTAACTATGCACTATATATATGCCAAGTGAAGAAAAGGTATTTTAAAATTCAAAGATGGAGAAAAACAATTATGACTCAGTGTCATTATATGTTAATCCTGTATTTTTTTTCTATTGTGTGTTTTTAAACCTTTAGAATCACTTCATAGCGCAGTGTGGTTTCAAACCGAGGTCCCGTGTTCAATCTTCAATGCACTTATAATTTCTTCTTTAAAAAAAATCTGGTCCCTCCAAATCTCGTTTTTTTATCTTGAAAAGTGTACACATTTATCTATTGTTCCACTAGTAATAAATAATGCCTTCTAATAAATTCATATATCCAGTGGGCAACAACCTTACGCATTGCACAGAGCAAAGATTGAGACACTACTGCACATATAGTAGATAAAATATGCCATGGCTCCTAGTATTCGAGTTGCCTGTATGTACAAAAAAAAACATTTACACTGTCACTGTGCTCTATATATGCATGCGTCGCATGCTGTCATTCATGCAGTACTTGGCTCATACACCTTTTTTGTCATTTTCATTCTATAATACAATAGGTACGCAGTCGGTCGGTATATTTATGCTACTAGTACTGCTACGTACTATGGCCCTGTTTAGGGCCTGTTTAGTTTCCAAACAAAATTTTTTACGCTGCCACATTGAATGTTTATGCATATGTATGGAGTATTAAATGTAGGCAGAAAAAACAATTACACGGTTTGTGAGGAAATTGCGAAACAAATCTTCTAAGTTTAATTGCGCCATGATTTGACAATGCGGTGCTACAGTAAACATTTACTAATGGCGGATTAATTAGACTTAATAAATTCGTCTCGCAGTTTCCTGGCGGAATCTGTAATTTGTTTTGTTATTAGACTACGTTTAATACTTCAAATGTTGTTTTGTTATTAGACTACGTTTAATACTTCAAATGTGTGTCCATATATCCGATGTGACACGACGAAACTTTTCACCTCTGAAACTTAAGGGCCTGTTTAGTTAAAAAAAATTGCCCCTGCACAACATGTAGTGTGTGTTTGGTTCCCGGCCACACTTTGCCACAACTAACGTTAGGCAAGTTGTGGCAACCACAAAAGTGTTATGACCAGTATTAAACGTAGTCTAATAACAAAACAACATTTGAAGTATTAAATATAGTCTAATAACAAAACAAATTAGAGATTCCGCTAGGAAACAATGAGATGAATCTATTAAGTCTAATCAATTCATCATTAGCAAATGTTGACTGTGGCACCATATTATCAAATCATGGCGCAATTAGGCTTATTCGTCTCGTAATTTACATGCAATCTATGTAATTAGTTTTTTTTCTATGTGCATGTATCGAAACATTCGATGTGATAGGGTGAAAAGTTTTTGAGTGGGAACTAAATAGGGCCTATGCGTATACGTATGCATATATAGCCGTCTGCAAATACTATATAGTATACTACAGTACGTACTACCTTGTTGACTGTTGCTCTGATTTGACATGACCAATGTTGCGATGCCACTAGTCCACTACTCTGATCTGGTCACACTGCACGATCGATTCATCGATCGACCAATCAGGGCGACGTGTGCACACGCGCTCATCTGTCCTCTTGATGAATGTGCTACTGTGTTTTCAGTTTTTTCTTCACTCAACCTGTTGTTGGATGTGTCTTGTAATTTTTTTTCATCATTTGTTATGTATCGCGGAGTTATTATTTTGTCTTCATATGTCTTAATTCGATTCTTATTTTGATCCTCAGCATTAATATAATTGGATGTAAATTGATTGCTAGTGTTTTTTTTTCTTAAAAGAACTACTCTTGGCTCAAAAACTATATAGTAAGTGAAAAGCCTCTCTGTACTTAAATTGAAATCTCAATATATAGGGAAAATTCAAATGGGTTACATGTAAATTTGCTCGAAAGGATGTGAAATTACACAAATCACTGGTTTAAAAATTCAATCAAATTTGAGTAACTTAAGTTCTTATATGATTTCAACAAAATTTAAATTCAATTGAAAACTCAATTTTGGTTTTTAGATTCACGTGGAAATATCATAATTTTTTATTTCGATTCTCCAAAATGTTTTCAAAGATTGTTTCAATTTGCTCCTTCGAAATTTCTTCTAATTTTGTTGGAATTCGTTTAATTTTATTTTTAACATCATGGTCAAGTTTCTAAAAATTCCAGTGGTTTGGTTAATTGCACCGCCTACTATTCTTAAAACAAAAGAATTCAAGTTTTTTTTTTAAAAAAAATTGTAACTAATTGTTATGCGAAGGGGCAATTGTCATTTTGAAGAAAAAAAATCATGGTTGAATATTGGAGTGGAGAAATTTTAAAAAGGGATGAGATGCAAAATTAGGGACATGAAAGTAATTGACCTCAGATGTACACAATGAATTTTCTCGTGATTCAGTGGCCTTTACGTATTGAATAACCACATCGTCAGGTTTTTCGTTGAATGCCTTACTTGCACTACATTGCAAACCAGGTTACCCATATAAGTTATTGCCTCCATTCGAAAATATAACAACTTTTAACTGTGAATCTAAAAAGACAAATGTTCAGATTCATAGCTATAAATATTTATATTTCGAGACTATGCATGCTGTGCTCCCTCCGTTTCAGGTTACAAGACTTTCTAGCATTGCCCACATTCATATAGATGTTAATGAATCTAGGCACATGTGTGTGTGTATATATATATATATATATATATGAATGTAGACAATGCTAGAAAGCCTTATAATATGAAACGGAAGAAGTATATCTTTATACATATATACATTTCTATGTGAAAAAAAAGGTAGATATCCATATATGTGCGTACACGCATGGATATGATTGTGTTCTTTATGCAATGCATGTATGGAATGGCCGGCCTCGCGTGTACGTGCAGTATGTGTCGGGCCTCTACCGGTCAGCTGAATAGTCCATGGCAACTGTTTCTTCACACTGTTCATGTGTAGCCATGTAGATGAATAATTGGGCTGTTTCCCGTATTAAGAAAATTATTATGACCAGTAAAAATCACATCAAGTAGTAGCTAGCTCTTGCTATAGCTACCTATAGCCCCCACCACAAAGGGAGAGAAAAGAGAGATTTCTCTGTAGCTCTAGCGCTAGTTACACGTTCGTATATGTGTGATGTGTGCTGTTCATGCCATTATATTGATCGTTTTGGATGGAGGAGAGCTCACAGGCCGGCCGACCGGTTGGTGCTGATGATTATTGGTACATGTCTGCTGGCTGATCCATGGCATCATTTTGTACCCAGTTCTGACATAAAAATTAACACCGTTAGTAATTAATTAAAGGCGCAAATATATCGCGTATTTTTTTTAAGATAATGGAAGATGTGCGAATATTTTCATACATATGTAAATCACATTCACGGTGACACAACATGCAGAGTGTGTTTGGTTGCTGGCCACACTTTGCCACAACTAACGTTAGGCAAGTTGTGACAGCCACAAAAGTATGATGGACAAATTGCTAGCCACAAAATGTGGCAAAGTTTGCAAGAAAATTAAGTCTATGACATGTGGGACATGATATTGAAAAAGTGTGGCAAGCCATAACTGTGGTAGTGAACCAAACACATGTCTAACAAACTGTGGCAGCAAAAAATGTGATGTGGCTATCAAATTAAGGAGAATGGTTTATCTTAGTGTAACACGCAAAGAATGTTTTTTTAAAAAAAATAAAAGGACAGTCGGGGATTGTTACATTATAGGTATCACTAGAATATATTAATAGCTCCAATATAAGTTTTTAGTTACGGAGTATTTGGCGTGGACAACATCGGTCTGTGCAACAAATTATTGGTTGCGCGTGATTGCCACACGCTTTATTTTCAATGGCGACTTTGGTTGAGATATTTGTCCACCTATGCACACCCTATCATACCCTATTGGCCTTTGTGGAAGGATGTGATGCATGAGCACCTATGCATGGAGTGACTCGTGTTATCCCTATTTGTGCTCCTAATCTGTACTTCTCCTGTTTTTATTATTCATTTAACAATATACTCCCTCCGTTTCAAATTCAAAATATTTGAAACCGTTGATTTTTTAGTACGTGTTTGACTATTCGTCTTATTCAAAAAATTTAAGTAATTATTTATTCTTTTCATATCATTTGATTCATTGTTAAATATACTTTTATGTACACATATAGTTTTACATATTTCACAAATTTTTTTAATAAGACGAACGGTCAAACATGTGCTAAAAAGTCAACGGTGTCAAATATTTTGAAACGGAGAGAGTCTATCGTATTAAGTTAGTTAACCAAAAAACACTCCGATGTTTCATGATCAATTCAATCCACACTTTTATCCATCCCTAATTATGTATGGATTCATGTAACCCATTTTCAGTTAAATAGGTCCATTACAAAACACAAGCGTGTTGGTGTCCTTTAAATACCCGTTAGATCGTTCCTTGTGATGGAATCAGCATGTCCGAGTTTAAATTTTAAATTTAACACGGGTGCTTTTACTAATGTCCTCATCGACATCGACAACAATGCGCTCGTGGTGACTTTATCAATATTAAGATATGTTGGTTCAGTTTTTCGGAAGTGCTCATAAAGATAAAGGGTGCGTGTATACGTTCATAGGGGTGAGTGGGTGCGTCTTGTGAGCGTTTGTGTTTGTACTGTGTTTTTTTTTTAAAAAAAGAAATACCCGTTAGACTTGTGGAAGACACGGATCGGAGGAGGTGAGCAGCTGCTACGTGGACGGTATGGATGGATCGATCAAGCTTATGTACGTGCGAGGAAAAAAAGTTCTTTTTGTTAAGGCGGGAAAGATAAAGTTAAGAAGATGCGCGAACGTAGGTGCCCGACAAAGCCGTACTCGTACGGAGTATAACGTACGGCTGTATCCTGTACAAGCGCATGTAGGAGTCGTACATACATATACGACATACTCTCTCCGTCCAAAAAAAACTCAATATAGAAGAAGATGTGTTGTTAGATGATAAAACATGATTAATACTTGTCTTTTTAATTTTTTTCATAATTTTTTTAAATAAAACGAACGGTCAAACATTGGACACGGAAACCGGTTTTTTTTTTTACAGCGGTTAATAGGGTAGGCCCCAGTAGCGTCTAGGAGTAGCTAGGGGCACTGGTCACATATCGCACATGCGTGTCAGCGGCATGCAATGCAACGACTGCAACTGCAAAGCTAGCTATACACCCACCCAACAGTAGCGTAGGCTATAGTATAGCTCTCTACAGAGTAGTAGTATCTCCTTTTGTGATTAGGTGAATCACGCACACGACGGCCGGCCGGCGACGAGCCGCGCGGCGAAGTAAATGTGTCACGTCGGCGACCAGCCGACCGACCGATCGGACGGACGCCCACTGTACGTTGCGTCGACTCCCACACGTACCTAGGAGTAGCTACTGGTACGTTTTACCTTAACTCCGGCCGGCTTCGCCTTGGTATACTGTTCCCTCTCCTCTCTTTCTTGCCTACCTATGCGTGCGTGCGAACATATATAGTGCATTGTACAGCATATATGAAAGGGTCAATCCTCGTGCCTTTCCCCTTCAACATCGACTACATGGTTGACCTAAGAATATCTCATATATTGGGTTAATTGTATCCATGTTCATTACAAATGTAGGAGTATCAATTTAGATAAATGTCATTACTATTCTTCTATTCGTACCCACACAAAATTGAAACCGTGTCATCGTCGTCACGTTTTTTTGTCATCTTATAAACAGGGATTGAAATTTCGTTTCGAAATTTCCAAAATTTCGGACCCCCCCCTCCCGCAAGCCAATATCTCTGCCTAATTTCCAGTTTTTCTCTTTTTTTTGTGAATTTAGTCAAATTCAGTTAAATTGTGTCAAAATTTTAGAAAATTTCGGTCCAAAAAATACCGAAATTTCTGTTCTACTGAAATGTCCGAGATTTTAGCTGAAATCCAAATTGGAAACTAAAAACCCAAAAACTTTTAGCGGAAATAAAAGTTACCCTCAAATCGATGGAAATCTTGACGTAGTCCTGTCGCCGCCGGTCGGATTGCTCACACGCCAACGGTTGAACCACCTTGCTGCCGCCTGAATCCGAAGAAACACAAATCGAAGAACGCTCAAAGTAGATGACAACTTTATTGCTTCTCTCTGTGTTTACAAAGTGCAACAACAGCACTCCTTACAAAAATCTCGACTAAACTCGAAACCCTAACTAAACTATCAACTCAATTGCTCTCAAAGCGATAGCGGGAGGCCACCCCTCCCTCTCTATTTATAAAATAAAAAACCTCCTACTCAAAGTAGGAGTATAACGCCTAGTTCCACTAAGACTCTAACCTCAGTTACCAAATCAAATTACAATTTCCAAATTGTAATCCTCTCTCCATCGAAACCGGCATCATCAGCTGCCGAAGATCCAAACTGAACCGGACTCCAACTAGTCCCTCCAATCCGACGTCAACACGTCACATCTCCATATAGCACACGGTCTTGGTCTCCTCCCAGGCCGAGCCAAGCAGCAAGCTGCACATCAGCACATGTACAGCACCGTACATGCAACACACACACATGCATGCAACGGCATGCATATGCACCACGCTACAGTACCATGGGTACTGTAGCAACCAAATACTCCTCCAAATATTATCACTCAATTTCCTTCGCGAACACCGACGCTTGCACGCACACCTCGTGAAGCCCGTTGCGAAGATCTCTCCCACACGGTGTCCATCCACCGTATGCCATCTCGTATCCAACTTCGTCACCCGGTATCCTTGACCGTCTGGATCTCAACTTCTTCCTGAGTCTAGTCCCGATCCCCACTGTTGATCGAAGTTGACCTCTAAGAATCCTGACTCTAGTCACCTTCTCACATGGTATTCCGACAGCACTAGACCTCTGCTTCTCCCTGAGTATAGTCCCGGTCCTCACCATTAACCAAGGCTGACCTCAAGTCACCTGCACACAATCAGACAAAACAACCGTTTCTGGGCACAGATATCATAACCTGACCCACATTAGTCACACGCACTCACACCAACATCCACACATAATTTCCAAACCACTTCATTGATTAAATCATTTTGCAAAGCCAATTGTTCATCACAAATATTAATCATGACAATGATTTCACACCTTCTTCTTTCTTCCCCATCTCTCTCCACCTCATTTTTAAATGTGGTTGCCACGAGGAGGCCGGCGCCAGTGAGGGAGGCGAATGGGGAGGCAACAGCCAGCGCGGTGGTAAAGCACCGCCCCCTTGGCCCGAGAAGGAATGAGGGAGCTCCTCGCATAGCCGCTGCAGTGCATCCATGACCGCCATTCTCCTCCATGGAAACCCTAGCTCCCTCTCTCTCGAGGCCACATGCTGTCGTCGAAGTAAAGAATAAGAAAAGAAAGAGAAGATCAAGCAGCAAAGAACCCTCCTTTCTCCTCCTCCCCTAGGTGCCACGACAGCTTGCATGCCCGGCCTACTTCGTATGGTGCCCACCGCTCTTTGCCGCCACACAAGCAGCAAACATCAGAGGGCCCACCCCCACTCCCCCCCTCCCCCCCCCCCCCACTATTGCTTAGTACTCCACTTGATTTTAGGTTATATTGTGGATATCTTATAATGGAGCGTTTTGTTATTGGGTGATACTTGTGTTCCATTTTGGGTTTAATAAAAGAGATTTGCTCTGGTCCAACAAAAAGTACCTCGAGATACTGGTACCTCACGGTATCAAATCGTTTCCGATCATTGGATCTAGCTTGGTACTGTGAGTTACCGGTACCTAGAGGTACTTTTTGTTGGACCGAAGCAAATCTCTTAATAAAATCAGTATTAATTTATCAATAATAATATGTCTAATTATAAATATAGCATTTCAACGACTCCAAGTTTGACGATCTGTATCTCTCCTAATTCAAAATCAAGTTTAAGTGATGGGATTATTATATTGGAATGTGCATTAAAACCTAGTTCAAATAAGTGGTAACTTAATTTTGGGGCCAGTATCAAAATGGGCGGTGCGCATCGACCAGATCGAAACACTAGCAAAAGTGAGATGCCGTCTCCATGTTCATCCCTCCAACCAAAACACCAAACTGACCCTGAATCTGAATTCTCATGAGTCACAAGAAAGAACGAGAAAGCAAAGCATGGATGCAGACAAGTAAAACAAGTGTACATAGCAGCTAGCAAATGCCCAAAACTAACAAGGGCCTGCAGATCCCATGCTTCTTCTTCTAGCTAGCTTTAGTGATCGCTTGTCGTATATAAGAGCATTGATAGAGTAGTAGTAGGAGTAGTATGGTGCACACAGTACATGGCATGGCATGGCATGGCAAAGCAAAGCAGAAAGCCGGCCATGCCGGCCAGCTAACAGTTTCTTTGACTGGGTTTAGCTCTACTCCAGTTTAGTAACCTTTGTCAGATCTTTCTAGTCACTTCCAAAAGTGTTAGGAGGTTACAGCTAGCATCAAGCTAGAGCATCTGATGACATAATTAAAGCATGCAGTCTGATCAAGTGCTACTACTACTACACTTTGCTATAGGTAGGAGAGTCCCTGAACTCTGAAGAAAGCAGCCATGGAACCTACTCCAATGTTCAGGTGCTTGACACTACTGTAACACATTCAGAGAAGCAGCCATAGCCTGTCTCTTCTTCTGTCTGCTTGAGTATAGTAATAGTACATAGAGTACATATTATTGGTCTCTCATTCTCATCATATCCATGCATCTCTTAACTTCTTTCAGGCTAAAGCTAAACTTATCCGGTTATATATGCATATATTCTTCATTCTTGGCTGGTCCGTCATCAACTTTTGATCGACAGGCAAGTAGAAGAAGCATCATGCAGTGATGCACTTCATGTAGACTTCCAGGCTTTTTCCTTGTGATGACTGACTGCCGGTTAGTTGAAAAGATCACAACAGGTAGTAGTAGAAGGGAATCTCTGGATCAGTACTAACTAAAGAAGTCGAGATAATGAGATCAAGTTGCCAAATTGGCTGCAGATGAGTAGTAGTACAATATATCACTGTAGGGGTGGTGATTGATCATCATTATCTGCAAGCTGCAGCTGGAAGATTTCTCTGCTAGCTCTTCCATTTTCTTTCTGCGAGAGAGACTGCTCTGAAAAGAGCATTACTCTCGGATGCAACTGGTTGTTGGGCTAGCTTTGGGCCGCTCGACATTAGGCCCATTCTGGTTGGGAGGCCCAGGCCCAACTAATTCTCCAACATGAACAGTCGAACTAACCACACAAATTGAGTTTAAATTTTCAGGCTGCTGCACGCCGGCCGTGTCAGGCACATCGGCGGCGGCGGTACGGTCGCCGGAGACGAGGGAGGCTGGCTGGAGAGCTGCTGCTGAAGCCACCGCCGCCGCCGCGCTGTATTGCCGCTGACGATGAGACGCCCGTCGCGCTGCTACCCAATCTGCACAAGTACTCATGCAGAATGGATTAAAGACAAGCTAAAAAGTTCAGAGCCAGCAAGCTTGCCGCAATACACAACTCCGTAAGTAAAAAAAAAAAAAGAACGACTCCTAGCTATGAATTCGGCTCATTCAGATTCATAGCTCAATGTTGGTTATTATTTTTTTTTAACGGAGGGAGTATGTAGTTACATCTGAAATGTTAATTAGGCATTTAGGCAGATTATATAGGTTGAATGCATAAGCATTGCAAAAGTACTAGTACACGTGTAAAGAAAATTGTCTTATTAATTCCTCCGTCTCTGAGTGGGTTCATTTTTCATCCCTCCCATTGATCCCAAAATAAATTTATTTTTCAGCTAATATTACACACTAGAATATATAAAAGTAATGGCTCCGGCAGTGGGCTCAGTTACAAAAGAAGTGTGATGAAGATGGAGAGTTTTTGATTGTTGCATGTCGTAAGCTTGAGATGACGGTTATGTAACTTTTTGCCAACCACGGATGGAGATTCAATAATAGATTGGAATAATGTTCTCCTTGTCCTGTTTGGTTTTCCTTTAATTTGGTTTGGTGTGATTCGCTTTATTTTGAACTATACTCTTCTAAAGTGCTAGATTGTAATAATGGCTGTAGCCGGGATGTTACTCATTCCATTATTTAAAAAAATGGATAAATGCATCAGGAGTAGATAAAATAGAGAATAATTGTATTGTGGTTTAAGAAATGAAGTTTTTTTTAAGTTTTTTCAATTGATACGTGTGAGATGGATAAAAAAATTAACCTATATTAGAAAGGCGGAAATACTCATAAGGGAGCATAGACTGAACGAACGATGATGGAGACGCTGCATCGGACAGCCAGCCAGATTGTTGTACGTACGTGTTTGTTCCAGCCGAGGTTTCGCCATGTGATCGGCGCAGTAGTCCGGCCTAGGTGGTCGGGCTAATTGCCTCGAGATTCGCGCTCGCTCGAGCTTGGGGGCACGGCTATAGATTCCACTTGTCGCCGGTTCGTCACAAAAATCAGACAAATAATCACGAAATTAGCGATCGCTGGTGTATTTCATTGTTGGGCATGTTCAATTCCTTCCCTGGTGTGGAAAATTCTCCGTATATATATAGCCCGACCTTCTAGCAGCAAGCTGGCAATAATGCTAGCCATCGCTGTATGGACATGTTTTTACTTAGTTATTTGCGAATTAGAAATAAATAAACTATAATATAGTTACATTTCAATTACTATAATACAACTACATTTGAAAGTTTTATTTAAGAGAATTTTTAAATGTAATTTTGTATTGATACTCTTAGTTTAAATCGGACCGATTTTTCCATAATTAAAATCACACAAGTATATAGTAACTCCTCATTCTCAATGGAATTAGTGCATGTACAATAGTGTCTAATAACGGACTCTCTTTATTGTCATGCAAGTAAATTTAATAACGTGGAAGAAAGAGAGGGAATAAGGATAAACATTGTTGCTACGCATGACAACGGCTCAGAGTCAACTCTTAGTATTTATTAACGGAAAATTTGTTGCATGAGGATAGAGAAAAGGAAATAAGTATAATAAAAAAATTATTTAGTGCATTAATTGTTTAGAAATCTTATTGTCTCTACTATTGTAGGAGAATAGTCTCTAGTGATATTAATTAATATAGAGAGCTCATATTAGACTCTACCTTTATACATGCCCTTAGTTGAATTTTCGCTACCTTTGAAACGGGGACATTATCTGGCATGTTATAACAATATTATCATGGTTAATTTCGTGTTCTAGCAACCGATCTTCGAAACGACATATTTTTTTCCCCTTTTGTAACTGCATGCGAAAATGTAATTCAATTTTTGCAGACACGACTAATTATGATCCGTCTGTAGTTTATAGGGTCCTCGTACATAAAGATGGTTTTCGTAGTAGAGACTGTTCACACGCTGACGCATGCTGCCGTTCAACTCTTCATCGTACATGGAACATAAAGTGACGGCCTGTCAGTCGTCGCAACTGCATTTCACTCCATGATTCCAGCTAGCCCCTCGCAAATGAGAAGAGGGGGGATTTTATTCGAAATGATTCATGAAATTTTGAGCTAGGATATGAATATGATCCCATCAAGCTAGCTGATCGAGAAAATGGTCTTTCGATCGATCGCAATTCGCAAGATAAATTCATTGATTACACACGCATCAATTCAATTTGACATAATCTGTTTCTGGTACACATGCATGTGGCATCTGGTCGTCGTGAGGTTGCAAATACGTCGCCGCCGTTTATTTTGCCGGCGGCGGCGGCGGCAGCAGGGTAGGCGCAGGGCCTATCGGCGGCGAGGACACCGGCGCCGGCGGTGGCGGCGTCACCTGGTTCTGCGTGCTGAGTAGCCTCCGGCCAGCACCGTGCTGCGGCGGCGGCGGCGGCGCATCGCCGACGGCGAGGTGATCTATGTACGTATACATATATGCATGAACAGATCAGCATATGTATGTATATTCAGAGATTTTCAGAATGTCAAGAACAATGTTGTAAACAACAATATGTGCATTTACCTGATAATGCGCTAGCATCCAAGGAATATTGTGGGCGTGAGACAACGACAAGCAGCAGAGTGATTAGCAGCAGCAGCAGAGACGATGACCTTGGAGCAAATGAGCCACACATTGTTGCCACTGAAAAAAAAATGGAAAATTGATCAAGGAGCTACTTGTTAGTACTCTACTTGATTGTGTAGGCTTAATTAGATGAAGAAAATGTGTAGGCCTGGCGATCAAGGGAGGTAGCCAAAGGGAGGGTATTTATACAAGTGAAGGAACTGGATTCCTGGAAGCCTGGAGGCCAGCAGCCCAGCACCAAGAAAGTACTAGGAAACTATACCTAGGTATTATTGTCTTCTCTATAAACTAGCTAAATGCCTGTATTTTGTTACAGATAAAAAAAATTATAGTAATATCTAAAATAAATAAAAGTTTATTTCTCATGAAACGTGTTATATATCTTTTTGCTATAGGAAATATGTGGCTGCCATTTAATTATTGATTGTTTTTATATGAATAAGAAATTCAAAGGCTAATTTGTAAAATTTACAATGGAACTAGAAAAGGGTGGCAGATTTACTATCACAATCATTACCTTTCTTTTGATTGACGATCTGCTAACCTATAGCTAGCTGACACATTTCACAGTTTAACTAGTAGTTATCAGAAGTCTTGGGTATTAGTGCACCAATTATAATAGAGTTAGATCTCACAAGTGTCAGCTGACTATCTGTATCTTGCAATATTATTCCAAGCTTACTATAAACGTTGACCACAGAAGTCTCATTCTGAACTTCTATAAACAATATTATCATCTTGAAAGAATTCTCAATAAGTTGTTATAGTAGCTTGTAGTTACTGCAGCAGTATATGATACTCCGTTTTAAAATATAGTAATGTAGATCTAGATGAGACACATCATAAAACTATGAATGAAGGTATACTCTCTCTGTGTCATAATATAAATTATTATTTTCTTTTGGGTAAAATTAAGGATAGTAAGAAAAGATTAGAATACCGATATTAAATGAGATTTGGTTCTAACTAGTGAGTCGATAATTGGGGTTTAAAATAGGTAGAAAATTGAATTAAAGTTGATGGAGGTGACAAGTACATCGAAATTCCTTATGATTAATATTATGAGATGGATTTCACCTTGGTTTCCTTGGTTAATTAGTTTGTTTAGCAGAATACTCCCCCATCCTTTAAAAAAAAGAACAAATTTATGTAGTCAGGTAAATCGTTTTCTATCTGTCGTCGTCGTCGCTTGTCGCAGGTAGAGTGATCCCATGCATTTGACAGCACTGTTACCGACGTTAAATTTCCTCGAGATCTGCACCCTGAGCCGCTAGAAATTTCGAATGCAGTGCAGGGAGATCCACTCCAAGATCTGTGCAATTTGACTGGGATTCGATTTGTCGCCACCCAGCTCAACCAGCTGCACCTGCACGAATCTTGATATCCAACTCACCACCTCAGTGCAAACTTCGAAATGGGCCGGAAGCATTCTCCCGTCAGATTCGGCCCAAGAGCGCTAGAGATAGAAGGCCCAGACTAGCATTCGGCCCTAATAGAAGTGGAGCCCAACTACAGATAAAAGCTAGCTGTGCTGTCGGCCCAAATACAAGTGTATAGAGGGTTGGCTAATTTAGCACGTGAACTTTCTAGTTTAAGAAAAGAAGCTTCTAGATGATAGTTTTAAAAAGGGTATCAAGTAGTACTAATTCAAGAAATTAGGTGTCCGGTTGGTATTTGAGTATATATACAAAATGTAAATAGATTCATGAATATAAATTAGTATTAGTAGTAGCCAACCACTCGACATGCTTGCTTAATTAGTTTATCTTTTGTACTCCATGGATTACTCGAATTATTAGTATCTTCCCCGGTATCTCCATCAAACTGGTTGCGCAGGAAATTAAATTTTAGTTATTGCCTTTCTCAGTAGCAATACCAATTTGTTAATCAAATTGTTAATGACTTAATTAGCACGTAGCATATCATATACTGATATACACTTTTATTGCATAATTAGTTCGTCTAAATCGTGTTATTAAATTCTTAAAGTGGTACATATAGGATCAGTTTCTTGGGCGATATGTTGTGAGATGTCGCCATCTCGACACTCCCGAGGGCTTTTTTTTTTTGTCAATCATCTCTTCAAATTTGGTTGAATTAATTGTGTCCAAACAGCTTAACATTCAAAACTTCTCTTTGGAATTTGAATTTCTCTCGGAGTGATTTAGCCTGAAATAGGGAGCTCCCTAGATTTTCAAGAGAGAGACGAGAAATGAATAAGTAGAGATCGATCGATCATCAACAATTTTATTCAGATTAATTTTGCACATTTGATTTGACAAACACAACTAAACAAGAGCTTGTGTGCTAATTATTGTCAGCCCCAAACCAATGAAATGGATCATTACACGATCAAATTAAAGCAAGCAAACTAATTACAAATTAGCTGAACACGTGGCCGCCGCCGCCGCCGCCCAAGAAGCTGAATCCGTCGCCGTGGCCGCCGGCGTCGAGGTAGTACTCCCCAAGCAGCACGGCCAAGAAGCCATCGTCGTCGCCGCTGCCGACGTGTCCCCGCGCCGCCTCCGCCACCGCATCACGGTGACCACCACTGTTGTCCACGAGAACACCGCCGCCGACGGCGCCGCCCGTCGTCGTCATCGCTGCGGGTGCTTCGACGGCGGCGGCGGCGGCAATGTGGGCGGCAGGAGCAGGAGTCGTCCGGTCGTCGTGAGAGAAGGTGTTGAACGATGCAGGCGGCGGCGGTCGACTCCGGTCAGCCTCGCCGCGGCGGTGTCCGGTCGCCGCCGCCCCCGCCGCCGTCGTCGCCGACGACGACGACTCCGTCTGCCGGAGCTTCTTGCGCAGCCGCGCGTTCCAGAAGTTCTTGATCTCGTTGTCCGACCTCCCCGGCAGCCTCGCCGCGATCTGTGACCAGCTGCACAACACGGCAACACGCACGGACGATGAACACGAACTCCATTGATCAAATCAATCGTTTCATGATTAATCCAGCAAACAATTAATCGAGCAATAATCTAGCTACCTGTTGCCGAGCTTGTCATGGAGAGCCAAGATGAGCTCCTCCTCGTGGTGGGAGAAGCGGCCGCGCTTGAGGTCGGGGCGGAGGTAGTTCATCCACCGGAGGCGGCAGCTCTTGCCGCAGCGCTGCAGCCCGGCGAGGTCGGGCACCGAGCTCCAGCAGCTGACGCCGAACCGCGCGATGTGCGTCGCCAGCCGCTCGTCCTCCTCCGGCGACCATAGCCCTTTCCTCAGCTTCTTCTTCTTCTCCGAGCAGCATCCACCCTGCTGCTGCTCCACTGCTCTCCCCATGATCATCTCAGCTCAGCTCAGCTCAAATGCTACTGAATCTGATTAAGCTTGCAATTAACTTCTACTGAATCTTCTTCGCATGCGATCGCAATAGCTCAGTATCAGTATCAGTAGTAGCTCACATCACATGCTGCTGGCTGCTGCTACAGCTGCTGCTGGATATATGGAGTGCCAACAATTAAGTTTAATTCGATCGCCATTGATTGATAGCTGTCTCGAGAGGATCTCTGATTGTGCCATATAGTTAATGGTGTAATTGGGAGGTTTAAAACTGGCATTATTGGCTGTAAAGGTGCCCAATGAATCATGATTAGTAAGTGTGAATGTGTGATTGCTGCTGTCACAGCAGAAGCTTTTTTGGCCTCAACAACCACTAGCTCTGTCTCTAGCTGCGTCCATTCTAATCATCGGAGATGACGAGCTCATCTTTATTCATGGATGCATGCAATGCGAGAAACAGATTCATTGGTGTGAGTTCTTGTCTAAATATCTTCGTTTTTTTTTTCGATTTGCAAGCCAATGTGTTTGCTGGGACGGTGATCCAATTGACCATATGTTTGAATTACATGTAGTATATATATGCATGCATATGTATTATATTTGCTTGATCTCGATCGTTCGATGCATGGCCAGGTAAACTATCAAGTCTAACGAATAGTTTTTATCCTGGACCATCAATCATACTTGGTTTAATTATTGGGGTTACCTTTTTTGCGAATGACTTTTCGCATTACTTGTTCCTTGTTAGCTAGCTACCACCTATGTTCTCAACAGGATGACGTTTAGGATATGGAATAATTAACTATTTGCCACTCTTATGAGTGGTTCTAAACGATTTGTCACTGAACCCACATGTCATAGACACATAATGCAAATAATTAAATGTCCCCTGGTTATATATTGACACGGCGACCAATGCGCGTGTTTATCTTTAATTTAATTTCTCAAACCATATATTCATAAAAATGATTAATAATATTCTATGAAAGAGTTTTTCATGGTAAATCTACTGATATGATTTTTTTTCACATTTCAAATCATGGTAGTTTTGCATCTATTAATAATTCAAGATTTTGAGGTTCAACTGCATGCATCCTATTTAAAGCCACTTATTGTTTTTAGATTATTCATCTATTGCTGCGGATTATTTACTCCACAATTTAAAAAATGTATTTTCTCCAAAATGAAAAGCTTTCGTCTACCGCATTATTTGGACCTTTATAATTTATATATAATATTTAATTTATCTCTATAATCAGAATTCATGAGTTTTCATCCATCGATAATCTAAAAGGAACACTATCTAGACGTCATCCTTTTGAGAATGGAGATAGTAGAAAGCTATAACAATTTATTACAAGAAATCTACTTTCCATCTCTCAATTCTGGTGCAGTTTAATTTCCGTATATCCATTTCAACACTCAATAAAACTCATTCATCAACTCTCAAAATTGGATAGGACAGGTCCTTCCACCAATATATTTGACCATGCAAGGCATCCACATGGTGTACAAGTACTGGGATTCAAGGTGGTGGTGGGTGTCATAGATGTTGCTCAGTGAAGCGCTGGAGCATACACTTATTTTCTCTATCTGATAGGTGAAGTTTCGCCCCTATCTTCGTTCTTTTTTGCTACCACAACCAAATTAATGTGGAATTCAGATTAAATCTCGCCAGTTTTAAGAGTTGAAGGATAACTGGATATATATATTCAAAATTTAAAGGAGACTAAGAAATATAGCTAGCTAGTCAGTCTTGCAATCCGCCAGGCTATGTGCATGCATATATATGCATTCTGAAGTATGAAATACAGGAAAATCTTGTCCATTGTGCAAACACATTGGCGTCACCGAGATCTTGAATTTTCAGAGTACGTACTACAAATAATGTGCTGGAATATATTATACATCCATATGTTAACCTAGGGCTCTTCTAATGTAGGGCCGTTATTACCTAACCCCAGCCAATATATATATATCGTACGTAAGATCTTTAAAATTGCGTACATAAACATATGCCTGTAGATTGATGTGAACCAGCAGCCGACACTCTTGACTCCTGATGCTATCATCCACTTGTATTCCGGCCGGGACACCAACCTGTAGTGAATAACTTAATTTCAATCAGCTCCATATATATATTGTCCGTTACTTCATATATATATATATATATGTACATGTTTATATCAATCCACATTCCACCATTGTTCTCTAAGTATAGTGCATTATGTTTGTCTCTATATAAATGAAGAACGTTTTATTAATGTCTATATTCATTGCAGCATATGTTTTTGTTGAGGTTTGTTGTGTGTGTCTACAGAGAGTATAATCATTTTGTAGTGGCATTAAATTGCGATACCGAAGTACGTACTAGGACAAAACCTTGGTGAAAAAAGAAAGAGAGAAAAATTATGTACACTTGTTATATAGTAGTATATCCACAAACTTAAAAACTATTGAGAGAATCATTCTTTCCTTCAATATGTTAATCATATCTCAACCTCATACAATGACTTGTTTGTATGTGTCTTGTAATAGTTATATGCTGTTTCAGGGACATTACTGCCACCGGGGGTGCCGGACTGGATCCATATACTAGCTAGCTCCTGACCGTCGGCAAGAGTTTGGTGATCAGATCCTTGCCGGAGAGGCTATTAATTCTTTGTGACGATGTCTTCATACCAACATGTAGTCAAGAGCTTCCATACTATGTAGTCTAGCTAGAGTTATCTTGGCTTTGAATCACATATTTGCTTACATTGACATGCATCTCATCCTCTCTTCAGATGTACCCTAGATATGGATTTTGGGATTGTACTTATCATGGGGTAGCATCTCTAAAGAAGGTTGCAGGTTCGCCGCCGTTTGCAGTTAGCTAGGCTAAGACTAGATAGGATGTGTATGGTGGTATCGGCTCGGAACTAGGGGCCGGTTATGGTAGCACCGGGGGACTTCGACTAGGTCGTGCTCATTGAGTACTGGTTCCTCAACTCCGGGGTTCTCTGACCTTAGCTAGTGTACCTGGCGATGGCGGTAATTAGTTTCTTATTAAAGGAATTGTCTAGAGTTCGAAAATTTTGATTTGAAGGATGAAAACCTATGGTCTGGCTTTTGCTAGTTAGTCATGGCAACGACCATATGTGCATGTGTCACTTCCTTTTTGGAGACATTGCTTTTGGAATGACTTTTTCGCGGTCCAAATGTTGCTATGTGGTGGAGCATGAAAATGAAGATAATATGTGGTTGTAGCTTGCTGAGGCATGAATTTGTTGTCATGTCATTTTTCTTTTTCCTGTTTTTCTTTGAAATGGTTATATTTTTGTATATCCCGGTTATTTAGAGATAGGATGTGGTCTTAGATTTAGTGCATCATCTTGAAATGATTATCTGAGATCAATAAAAGTTTCCATTATCTAAAATTTATCTCATTACTTAATGGGAAAATTAATCACCAAAATAGTGCCTCTAGCTAGGGAGGTTAAAACTTTTCGAGCCCATGCTTCTATATATATACACAAGGCAAACTAATGAGTGCTCTCTAAAATTTAAATTGTCTTAAGCCCATCCCTAAAATGCCAAAGCTTAAAAGTATTTTAGACAATTTTTAAAACGGAATTACTAACCTTCTATCGATAGAAAATCCATCTTCAAATCTTACAGATTTTGGACCACTGAATGAGCTTTGTGATTCATGCTCCAGGCCTTCTCCTCCAACTCCGGCGACCTCCTCTTCTTCTCCGGCATTGGCGACACCCTAGACTCTAACAGAGGACCCTACGGGTTAGGGTCCTAGGTTGGAGAGGGGGTGGGAGGGGGAGGAAGAAGAAGAGGGAGTTCGCCAGCCTTAGAGGGATGGCCGTGGGAGGAGGCAGCCCAGCGGTGGGCAGCGTGGCGGTGGCGGTGTCGCCAAAGCCACGAGGTCGGAAGCTAGTGATGGACCGGTGTAGGGAGGGGGGGCAAAGTGGAAGGGTTCTTAGAAGGAGGCGGCCGGTGGTGGCACCTCGCTACCGGAGACGGGGAAGACGGCGGCACAGGGATAGCTCATCGCCATTGGCTTGAGGAAAGAAGGGAAGAGGGAGGGGAAAGGGGAAGGGGAGGGGGCTGGCCAGGGAGGCCTCGCTGGCACCGTGGACTCCTTTCGGCTAGCCAGCGAGGCAGGTGGTGTCACAGCGGGGCCGTGGCGGCGGAATGCACGAGGTGACGAGGGCGAGGGAAACAGGAGGAGGAGAGGAGTTAGGGTTATGGGATCCGCACGAATCTTAAAGTATATCCAATGGTCTAAAATTTAAAAGACATGAGGTGAGATTTTCCATTAACATACAGTCCTCTTTTAAAATGTTTTGAAGTGTCCTCTGGACTATGGATCCCTTAAATATAAATGGAAATTGACTGTAGAAATGGCATTCTTTTTAAAGGCAAACTAGAAAAATATTTCTACATGAGTTTCTTTTTCCTGTGAAACTTAAGGTGACGAACTGACGAAGAAGTACTTAAGCCGTAATAGTCAGTTATTAGAACTGATTAGCACTCTCAAATATCAGTACTACTAATCATGCAAGGGCTAGTGAGGTGGATCAGCTTAAATGATTCTTTTCCTCGATGATCAACAAAACAATGTCCTGAAACCAGCTATATATATCCAATGGCTAATCAGATCAAGTTAATCCAGGTTTGCCTTCTACTCTACCACATGGATCATTAGATTCCAATTAATTATCTTACTCCAAAATCACCAATTTGTGCCCTTAATTAGCTAGCCCCAATAATCATCGGACGTCCCCCCTAAAAAGTGTTCTTGATGGGACATATAAAAATACAGATCGATCAATATCATTGCACGCCGCATGCAGGAATCTTTTGGCGCATCTCTCTTGCTATGTGCAATGAATTAATCTTTAATTAGGACAATTCATCCAGAATTAGTCGTCAATTATCAAGATGGGGTCATGGCAGTGATGAACACAGATTAGCCGATTAATTTAAACAAACAACTCACCAAAACTAAACTTTTGTGATGTCTGTACTACGCGCAACAGTGGCATGCAGCAGCATGAGACAAATGCCACGCACGTCAGCCATTCGCTGTCTTAGCTTAATAATTAATTAACTTTTTGGCCATGTTGGGTATATCATTAATAATAGATGTATATATATATATAATAAAAATCAATAGTAATTAATATAGTCTCGAATTGGTTAATCATGCACACACCAGATCCAGCACACTACAGGCAGCAGCTGATGCATGCATGCGTAAGGGGAGTTAAATTAATTACATGATTAATTAATGTGGTCGTGCAAGTTGGTTAATTGATTACTAATATTAATTAATCGTTCTAATTCTGATTGGGGTAGCTATGGCCAGCCTCGTGATCTTGTCATTTTAGTAGTATATCTTCTCATGCACGCATACTTAGACAAGGTAATTGTACAGCCTTCATATGTTAGTTTAGTGCATATAAAAATATTTGGCCGCCACAAATTTGTCCTATATGCCTCTCTCTCTCTCTCTCTCCATGAATATTGCTGCAGAGAACTGGTTAGCTAAACAGGAGGGTGTACATTATTGAAGAAATTAAGCAGAGTGGTTAGTTTTTAAACGGGTGTTTTTTGGAGAAGAGTTTTAAATTAATGAGGGAAATTTTTGTCCTTGAATATATAGGACTTCTGCTCATCTGGAATGCAATTAGTGGCTCTATTTAAGGACAGATGGATAGAGTTATTTCATACCCAACCCTTTTTGGATAATGGAATTTTCCATTAATCAATAAAAACATTTGGGGTTGCACACCAACTAAGAATGCATATACAACAAAAAAATAAAAGAAAAAAAATGTTTTAAAAAATAGACACTAATTAAGAATATGTTATGTGGCCAATGCTACAACTTGCTCTACTATATATAGTAAGGAAAAAAATAGGGAGGACAACGCAACACTCTCTAGAACAATGTCTCTTCAAGAAGCTCGGTGTTGAATTGAAGATTGGTTTCGGGTTTTTCATACAAACATAACACTAAGACCGCTCTCAGTGGAGTCGAAAAACCCTCAACCATATAAGACAAGGGTGCAAACGAATGCTTACTATATAATTACTCTTTCCTATCAATTTAAAATCATCTACTTGTATTACTTTAAATTGATAGGAAAGAGTAATTATTACTTTGGTGGCCTAAACCAAAAGGGGGGGGTTAAGTTCGACAATGCGGACCGACAAGCAAAACAATTACCTTCGCGGTCCAAACCGACAATGAAAATAGAATTGCTTGAGGGTGCAATGGATATTACCTTGGCATTGTCGAGCTCCCAAGGTGTCGACTGACAAGTATTGATTTCTTATAGCACTGGAGAGAAAAGTTTGACATGGACATAGTTTTCTTGTCAGGCTAGCTGCCAAGAAAAGTTTCCCTCATTGTTAACCGCGAACGAAACGGAATTTCACTTGATCTCTAGACTTGGCAGGTTTAATGTTCCCTAAAGATTGGCCGACAAATTCAAATTTACTGGTGGTTTTGATGCTTTCCTTGGCGATTTGTATCTCTTATGTAAAATCGCGATCCTTGTAGTGAGAACAAAATTTTTTTCGCGAACAAGTAAAAGGATTGCACGTCAGTATCTAGAAGAAGACACTTTTTCATTTACACACCGCAACCAGCCAAAAAGCCATTGTCTGGGGACAAGGAAAAAGGAAACGGAAAAATTGCTAAGGAAAAAAACACTAAAAATAAAAATAAACACTGCTCGATCCTATATTGAGGGAGGGTGATGGCGGAGCCCAACTACACTCCCAACAAGCCCCCAAAAGGCGCGGCGCCATCAGCTGACCACAGACAAAACTATGAAAACAAGCTTCTATTGAGGGCAGCAAGAATTGCAGATCATGAATCCTGCAACCCTCCCCACATTAGGACCCCTTAAAGCCATGAATTGGAATCTACATATCAGAAAAAAAAAAGTGATATATATGGTTGTTTTTGTTCTTCATCATATGCACACATTGATAGATTTAATTGGGTAATTGATCCATTTAAATCAATTAAATCAAATAAATTCCAAGGCTCATTATGCTAGGAATTCATGTGTATTCATTCTTTTATGGGATATCAATGGGATGAAGAGTTTTGAGAATTAATCCATTTGATTAGGGAATTGGTAACTTATATCAATTAGTCCTAATTGATGGATGGTTGATGGTTGTGTAGTGGAGGATGGTTCATGGCTAGTTGATGACAATTAGTTGCTCTATTCCTTTTCCTATTCCATGAGTCTTACTCTTCATCTTCCATTCCTCTTATAAAATGAGAATGGATTTGATCTCCCGCAAGAATAGTGAGACACACTTTCATCCATTTCCCAACGCTGTTGCTGCTACGGTAATCCCATCCCGACGAGTGTGTGCACACGCGTTGGGAGAGTAGGCCTCCGAAACCACGCGCTGCTGCGACGTTTGCACGGACGGGCGGGCGATCAGGTTTTTGGGGAGCGCAACGCGCGACTACTCACTGTTCGTCAACATCTACTTCACCTTCACCAATATGTCGAACACTGGAGACAACGGCAACACTGGATACAAGAAGAAGGAGGCTCCCGTCAACACCAACGGAGGCAATACTACCTCAAACTCCAGCGGAGGACCATTCTTGGGGTATAACCTTCTTACATTATTTCAATTAGAAGTTTTACTGTTAATGTTCATCGCAATGTCAATATTGTGTTATTATGTGATTGTTGATGCTTATTCTACATTAAGCATGCTCATGTTGATTACATTCACCACTATCACTGGATCAAATCTCATTGTAAATATCATGTTTATTATCTTGTTATTTTGGATTAAAATATGCCGAATTATGACCAAAGTTCCAACACACATCACAATTTGTTTAATTTGTTGCCGACTTTAACCTTGAAATTTTGTGTTAAGCTATACGTATATGCATATATAAATGCCATTTTTCATAAATTTTTGTAACTATTTAATTTGCATAGCATTTGATTAGGGGGGATGCATGGGTATAAGGAGGTACATGATCCTTATGGTTTAAAAACCCTGCCCTATATTCAGGATTTTTGTGTAATAATATATATAAACTTGCGGCATGTGCTGATGCACTATACGCCTACAACATTAGACAAGTACGTAGACAGTAGCTAGTCAGTGTTGGTTGGTTGTAAGCATCATATAGACGGAAAACATGTAATAAGACTTACAAATAATAGAGCTATAACCTTAAAAAAAATAGAGAGCTACGATATTCCTGGTACAATGAAAGTGGAAGTGTTCCTGGTACAATGAAATTCATAGTATATATGTATAGTACATAGAGCTAGCTAAACCTAAAGACTAATTGGGTATAGGCCGCAGCTTAATTACCAGTTAATTTATGTATGTTGTAGACTTACAGACTAATAATTGAGATTCAATTCTAACTCCTAAGCATATAGTACATATATAGAGCGACCTGTACCACAAACAAGACTTGCATGGTGGAAATTCTAGTAGTGCTGATGAAGTAGGTTATTGACCTAGCTTAATTAGACATGATGGCCGGCCTATGCATGAACCTCATCTTCTGAATGTGCCAAAGAATTTTGGCTCTCAGGGTGTATGCTTTCTGTCTCTTCCTACAGGGATCACCAACTTACAGTAGATGGGAATAGTTGGGTCCTAGCTAATATATCCAACTGTCCAGCCCATTTGTGACCTTAAAATTGACAGCATTTTGATCAGGGGTAGTAGCTGACAAACAGATGGCCAGCTAGTGTGGTCTTTTGGTACTATAGGGTCTGTATCTATATGATCATCCATTGGATAATTTCTCATATTTTTTGACTAGGAGGGTACCTATGTATAGTCAAGAGTCCTTTCGGGGTGGTTAGTTGCACAAATTCAATAACGCACTGTAGTTAGATAGACCATTTAGTTTACTTAATTATATGGGATGGAGTTGTACTTCTTCTAATCATTCATTGTTGTTTGCATTGAACTTACTAGATAAAAACTACCAACTCTGTAAGCTATATAGTACATGACTTTACGGGTGCAGATCCCCGTGGAGTTAATTGGCTTCCAACTCCAACCGGTGAATTTGGTCCAATCTGACCCCTTACTTTGTTTCTACGGGCTAGATGTAGCCATATCACCTCTTTCCAATTACACATTTATAACAGAAACAATTCAATCTATTTTTTTCGTAATCCGTCCATTCAGATCAATAGTCTCAGAAGAGCATCATGGTGTAAAAAATAATTATCTTTAAACCTTTTAATTGAGTTGTTATGAAATTAACGGTATTGAGACCTGTATCAAACTCATTCATCCTAATAATTGACAGAACATGAAGCTTCTACTGGTGCAATGTTTTTGTTTTGTTTGTTCTTATCTAATTATTATCAGAAAGTTTGAAGGTAACATGTTCTCTACTATATACTAGATAATGTTTTTTTATATTTTTTATAGACTCTACATTATATTTCTTTTGAAAGAAAATAGGCTAGTAGTAACCATGGGAGAAGGGATTGGTTTAATCTAATCCATCAAATTAAAGGGACGGCTTGGATTAAGTAAATCCACCTGGTGGATTTGAAGGCAACTACAGGGGATCCACTCATCCACACCCTTGCCGTCCTTGATGTGATCTCCTACCAAGCTGTGTATCATGTCCTGCAAGCCTGCACCAGATAGATGGCTCATGGCTGCATAATTTCCTGCACTATGCACACAAAAACAAAGAGATAAAGCATAAATCGATGCTGATGACTTGCATGTTCCATTAAAAAAATTGGCATGCAGAAATATTAAAATCTCTTAATTGCCATGCTATTGGATTAGTACACTAAAATAATTGAAATTTGTCTAATCTTTTTTCTAAAATAATATATCCCGTCCTTTTCAGAAACTAAAACCATGTGCCCTCTCGATCTTAAGCTATTTTCAGTGTCACCTTAATTAATTATGTTTTCGAGGGCCATCCCTGCAGCTAATCAATTAATGCCAAGCATGCATGCATCTAGATGCTGTATACCAAGTTGTAATTTGGTAGTAATGGCGCCGTAACAGTAGAGATGAGCAGTTGCGATGTTGGATTCAGCGATACCTTGACCAATCATCTTGCAAGAACAAGTACTTAATGAGAGGTTTAGTACCAAATTAGGCTAATTGGAGCCACCACAATCTTGTCCTGCCTACACATGCACACAGTATAAGTCCTATATTCAGAATTCAGAGCAGCTAATCGCATGTGTACATATCTATATATACATGATAAAAGAAATACTCGATCAGATACAAACAATTTATCACATGCTAGCTCAAAGACCTAGAATGCCTTTACACAAGCCAAGTACTAGTACTTGCGTGCAGTCTTGCTCATGCACAGGGTGTTCATGATGGATATGTTCAGAATATCATCACAATACATATACCTAGAACTACACACACATGGTCCATATGTATTAATGTAGGAGTACAACAAATTCATGGGATACCTTGACCATACTTGGGTACAAACACATAGAATATAATAAGACTATCAGGTTAACACAATGCCAACACAGGATTTGTTTTGTCTGTTCATACATGCATGCAAGTACAGATACTCCTGCCCCCCTTCCCTAGCTTCTCCTACAGGTAGGGCAATGTGCAGTAGCCTATAGCTACACATATATTTGTATATACAATTAATTAATTATATTATTTATACACATATATGCATCTACTATATATATGTGTGTGTGCATAGGCTCACTTAAGTAAGCAGTCTATTCTTCAGCAGATCCAATCATCACATACTAAGTAAGCTCCAGCTGCTAATCTTTCTCTCTGAATTCTCCATCACACAGTAGACATCAGCAGGAGTAGTACTAGCTAGCTAAGCTCAAGAATGGTGCGGAAGCCGACGAGTAGTAGAAACGGCGAGGCGGCCGCCGCCGCCGCCGCCGGCGGCGCGGCGGAGGAGAAGGAGAGGAAGGGGCTGTGGTCGCCGGAGGAGGACGAGCGGCTCTACACCCACATCACCCACCGCGGCGTCTCCACCTGGAGCTCAGTCGCTCAGCTCGCAGGCAAGAATTCATTTGACACCTAACTTAATTAATCATGCTTCGATAGTCTGTCTAGCTTGTAATTTGATTGATTTCTCTGCAGCTGATTGCTAGACAGGTGATTTGGTTTCTTGATCTGACAAGGTTGGCATTGCATTCCTTCCATTGTGCAGGATTGAGGCGGAGTGGCAAGAGCTGCAGGCTGAGGTGGATGAACTACCTGAGGCCTGACCTGAAGAAGGAGCCCATCTCCGATCGAGAGGCGGAGACCATCCTCTCCCTGCAGAAACTCCTCGGCAACAGGTAGCAATTCAGTTGGAGGACTTTTACACCGTTAGATTGTATATACTGCTAGTATATATTTGCAGTATAGTGTACCGTAAAAGTAAAAGTTCTCTTCAGTTTCAGTACCGAAATCCGTGTTCATTTTCATGGTTAATCCGATTCTCTAGCTGAACTTTCGATTTAGTTATCAGTGTTGATTTGATCATGGATGATATGTGTGGGCTGCAGGTGGTCGGTGATCGCGGCGAAGATGCCGGGCAGGACGGACAACGAGATCAAGAACTACTGGAATTCCCGCATCAGGAAGCGTCAGTCCGCCGCCGCCGGAGCTAAAGGCGAGCCGGCGCCGGCCACGGTCATGGAGAAAGAACCGACGGCCAATGCGGCCACCGTGGCGGCGGCGCCGGAGGCGGCATCTCCTCCTCCTCCTCCTATCCCGGCGCGGCTCCCGATGTTCTCCTGCCAACTGCTCGACGGAGGCGGCAGCGGCGGCGCCACCGCCACCACACAGTCGCCGCCGAACGCCGGTTCATCGGATATCAGCGAGGTGAGCGCCTGCGGCGGCAACGGCGGCGGCGAGGACTCCTCCCGTGACTACTGCTTCTCCGGCGGCGACGTCGACGGCGACGGCGACATGGTCCACCTCCTCGCGCTCGATGACCTCGACTTGCTCGTCGATGTCCCCGGATTGCTCGACGTTGATGCGTGGGATTGCGAGCTGTACCGTGCAGATTATTCGACGAGTAGAGCTCGATGAGTAATTGATGATCATCTTGAGTGTGATTACTGATTAGCTAGTTGATTACTAGCTCAGCTCGCAGCCAGCCAGCCTGAATCAGAAGCTACCTAGCCAGCCATCCTAAGTGATGATGTTCAAATTAAGTTGATTTTGTAATTCGGTTGAATTCTGCTGTACTTATATATTTGTTCAAATATGTATGAAATTGCTAGATTTTTGGGATATACAGAATCCTCCTCTCCTGTAGAATTGAGGTCAAATTCATTATTCAGAGTTCTAATTCAGCCTCTACACCTTGATTTGATTAATTAGTGTTGTCTTCATCATCATACACAATTACTCCTTTGAAACATTGAAACAATTCTTTTTCCGCCACTAATTAACTCGCACACATCCATGGATTAGCAAATCTTAAGATCATTTGCTAATTTAACCCCCTAGCTAGTGCAATCGACAAGCATGCATGGTGTGCATGCATCACACAACACTGCATAGATGGGTAGCTGATAGATTCTTCAGAAAGGGCATGTATGCATATGCAGCACAAGATAATTATACCAACATGCTACAGAAAATTTAGTAACTTTTTAGCCAATATATAATTAAATAATTAATCTCCAAATCATCGTTTTGCTTTACAGCTTTATTTGGTCCAACGTAAGATCGATCGATTTGATCGATTGATCTAGCTAGCCGCCCAGGTGCAGCTGAGAATGACACTAGTTAAATCAAAGTAGCTGCCCATGTGGTCATTAACAATTGAACTTAACCTGCAGAGACCTGCATGCCCCAGGTGCATATATATGCTAATTACACCACCTAATTTGTTGTATCTACATGCCATGTATTCTGCTTAGTGGCTTAATTAACTGTGCTTAATTAACCCTACTGTTTACATCCGTGCATGCGTGAAATGTGACTAATATGTCTACTAATTGTCATCAGCTAGTTAATCCGGATTTATATATGTACTGCTGGGATCAGCATGCTTACGCATGTTGTATCACTGTATCAGTGTATCACACCTACTGCAGAATTATACTTGACTGCGACTACGTGGCTAATTAATTCCACATTTCAACTACCGCTAATATTAGTACCTTAACTTTTGTAAATATTTAAGCATCTTTAATTCAACATGCTGTTGATCAACGGAGATGCTGGAAAATGATTCGAATCATTTTTTTGGGTGATCGATTAAGCTGTTGCAGAGCTTCCTGGTCCGGGCCTAGAGACGACAGCATTTGGGCCCAACCCACCACTCCAATTGGGCCATCCTACATAATGGGCCGGGCCTAACACCAGAAGATCCAAATCTAACTGATTTCTGGTGGGCTTCCGCTTTCACCGGCCCAACTCACTAACCTTCTAGAAGCTTTAGCTAGCTAATCTAATCATCGCACTAGCTAGCTAAAGCACCCACTCTAACTACTACTGTTAGACAGTCTCGCTCTCTGACAGGTGGGGCCTGTTAGGTAGTGAGAGCTTATCAGAGCACCGTACTTGTAGTAGTAGCAATGCATGAACTCTCCTTTTCTTTGAAGTGGTTGCAGCAAGCCAGCAAAGAGAATATACTGCAATTTTCAAACTCCTTTTGAGAAAAAAGGGGAGAAAAATATTGTGTAGAATTTGAATTTATTATTCTCCACTAAGTCATTTACAGCTAGCAGGTGATTATAAATCCAATTTTAAATCCATTTCGACGATTCGATATTCATGGAGCCAAACTGATCGTTCAGTCACAGACACAGCTCAGAGCTCTCGAGAGAGAGCGGCGGCCATGGGGTTCGCCGTGTCTCTCATCAGCGCCATGTTCCGGCGGATGTTCGCCTCCGCCGGCCTCCGGCCAGGCTCCGCCGTCGTCGACGACGACGGCACGACGCTCCACTTCTGGGCGCACTCCTCTCTCCTGATCCTCCCTTCCAAGAATGGCGCCGCCGCCGCCGCCGCGGCGGCGGGGCGGCGGCCGGTGGTGGTGCTCGTCCATGGCTTCGGGCCGGACCCGACGTGGCAGTGGGGCGCGCAGGTGGGCCCGCTCTCCCGCCACTTCGACCTGGTGGTCCCGACCCTCCTCTTCTTCGGCGCCTCCACCACCAGCGCCGCGCCGCGCTCCGACGCGTTCCAGGCAGCCGCCATCGCCGCGCTCCTCACCAGCGGCGGCGCGCACCTCCCAGGCCTCGGCGGCGAACGCCGGGAACTGCACATCGTGGGCACCAGCTACGGCGGGCTGGTGGCGCGGCACCTGGCGCGGGCGCTGTCGACGTCGGCCGGCGACGGCCAGGTGGAGGTGGGGAAGGTGGTGCTGTGCGACGCCGACCTGGCGAAGGGGGCGGAGGACGACGCGGCGCTGGCGGCGAAGGGCGGCGTGGCGGAGGTGACGGAGCTGATGGCGCCGGCGGACGGGAAGGCGTTCCGGCGGCTGATGGCGCTCTGCGTCCACCGCCCGCCCAAGTACATCCCCGACTTCCTCGTCCGCGACCTCCTCCGGGTACCTACGTACATACATACGTATACGTACCTCACCGTATACGTATACGAAAACTCTTTTAATAACCCGGGTGAATGTTCACCCGTTCATTGCATGTCGACTAAATATATTTATAAAAATTTTAAAAGATAATGAGATAAATTAATATGAGATATATCATCTCACAGGCATGAAGGTTTATATTTGTTTTCTGTATATAACTACAACTTAATAACAAATTTATTATTTTCTATTATAATTTATAGAAGTTGAATTTAAATTTGAGAGTGGTGTATCTATCTTATCATTCTTTTTAATTTTTTTCATAATTATTTAGTTGAATGGGTAGACGTCCACCGAATGATTAAACCGTTCTCATTACGTATTCTGCAGTGGATGCCATGATAGTGTAGTGGACTCTTAGCTAAGCTAGGAATTTTTGGATTTGTTGGCGAGTTGTCCCAAAAGCTAGTAGACTAGTAGTAGATGACTAATCATACAAACATCGTCCAATTAAAATCTTTTCTACCGACAAATTTGGTGGCAAATCATATCACCCACCGGCATATCGCACTTTTCCCGCCAAATATAAATAGTTGCATTTACACACGAAAAAGGTTAGGACTCGTCTCCATGGCGTGAGCGTGACGTCAGCATCTTGCATTCATGCCCTGACTCTTTCAATTCGATCGGATTTGCAGAAATTGTGTTTCAACTGTATGATATCACCGAGAAGATTGGATGCAGATAGAAATTAAGAAACGAGAGATAACTTTTTCGTTAAATTTTGATTTGCAAATTTGCAAACTGCGTGTGGTGCAGAAATATTTCGCGGACAAAAGAGAGGAGAAGATCCGGCTGATCAAAGAGATCGTCACCGAGGAACAAGACTCGCAGCTTAATTCTCCTCTCCCTCAAGTGCGTAAAATTTTCAGTTCAGAGAAGAAGAAAACACCAACTGATAACACACTGCATTGACTGAACATTCAGATGTAATGATCGTAATCTGAATTTGCAGGAAATTTTGATCATCTGGGGGGAGTTCGACCAGATTTTCCCTGTGGAGAAAGCACACAAAGTGAAAGAGTAAGCCTTGATCTTAATTACCATATGATCATTTCGTCAGTTTCCTATTTGCCTTAACAATTAATCGAATGAAATTAAATTTGAATTTGAATTTGAAGGATGCTTGGGGAGAAGGCGACGGTGAAGATAATACCGAACACGGGGCACCTGGCGCACCAGGAGGATCCCAAGATGTTCAACGATATCCTGCTCAAGTTCTTGCTGCCTTCTCCTGCCGTCGCCAATGGTGCAAAATAATCAAGTGTGCTAATACAATTATACAATGCGATCTGCTTTTCCGGCCATCGGGTACTCGGGTGTAATGGTTCAGGATCTTTGATTCGTGTTTCTTAAATTTCGAATTGTGTAATTGGTTGCATTTGAATTTATCATGGTCGAGAGAGGAGAGACATCGAAATGTTTTGTTTTGGTTCAGCTACTTTGCGAAGTTATTTTGGAGTACGCTCAATGTAAGAATTTATAAAGATCTTCGATGTCAAAATGGGTCCATAGCTCAGTGGTAGAGCAATTGACTGCAGATCAATAGGTCACCGGTTCGAACCCGGTTGGGCCCTATATATAAGCTGTCTTTTTTTCCAGCAAAAATTTTGAATTTCACCATGAGATTAAATGCAAATTCGATGCCCTTCTGATTTTTTTTTTCAAATTCTCTAAACCAAACCGAAAACTCACCATCCTTTCGCCCTTATATTTACGAATTCATCATGCCCGTTGTTTCTCCCTAAGTTTTGGAAACAACAAGAGATTTTTTTTTTCTTTTGAAATAATCACCGGAGGGGAGAGATTCCCACCTGTATCTTCCATTAAGATTAAAGAGGTTTAATAGTACAAGCATTGAGTTACAGACTTTTGCCCTAAGGCAAATCATATCTAATGAAGAGAGGACAGACTAGCAGAGAAGACATTCTTCCACACTTCACATTCAAGAGAATTTTTTGACACCGGCAGAAAATGACTGGCAAAATTCTACCATCATCCATTTATCCGCGAAACTTGCACTGACAAAACACACATTGGATTCCACAATATTATACACGCACAATGACAATGAACCATCGAGGAATCGTTGTCACATTATACTACTGGACCTGCCAAAGATGATGCTATCTTCTAATACTATCATAGAGTATACTTCTCTGCTACCAAACTGCCAATAAGTAAAAACCATTAGGTTGAAACTGAGCGTGCAAGGGAGCTGAACCATCTGATTCCCTTGCAGTTGCAGATTTGCAGGTCAATGTACAGAAGATGGCAACAACCACATATAGACATTGATTCTATACACATGTTGAGCAATATATAATGAACATGCCATCCATGCTTCCAAGTGGATCAGTTGGTGGAAAGAAACAGAATGATCCGCCATATCTTGATTTCTCACTTAAAAAAATAATGTGTTACAGGAAATTTCTGTAATGAACCCAAAAAAAATTACCAATAGTTTTGGTGAGTACTACAAAAGGCTTTGAGGAAACTCCTCAGAGAAGGTGGGGGGAACACTATGAGGACACTGAACTTCTACATCAGTATGATCAGAGTCAAGAGTGTTACACTGCCCCTAAACAATGGAAACAAAAGAAGCAGAAGAATGGAATGAAATGGAAAACCTGACCAACTAACTAATCAAGAATTACATAAGTATAACTGATGGGAGAAATGAGCAGATTGGATGCTCGTCTCTTCTTTGAAGTCTGAACCCGTTGATTTGGAGCTTCTTTTCAGCTTTATTTCTGTGAGGGAATCCAGTTATAAACATTTGAGATGTCAACTAGCCTGTACCTGAAGTAAATTCTCGGTATGAAGGAAGAACTCTGGTCAGCTGTACAAAAAGTGCTCGCGTCGACTATGGCAGACGCTGCAGGAACCAATATTCATCGGTTGGGCTGCAACTTTCAGAAAGCACTATCACAAAATATCTCTTAATCCCTCCCTTGAACCAAGGCATTCTTGGGGATTAGCATAGAAATAGTCCTCTTCCTTGGGCCGGCCAGGGATGACCTTTCTTTCTGTCGGCTGACCCATGCGATGCTGGTGTGCCTTCTTCACAGCAGCAGAGAATTCATTCCAGGACATTGCACCTCCTTGGAAACTATCCAAAAGTTCAACAAGTTTCACCCTGTCCAATAGGATGGTCTTGCGGAAGCCCGTGTATCTAAAATGGATGAACAAAAAGGGCTCCTCAGCATACAGAACATTGAGTTAAGGGCCTCATCGTTTGCCCTATGGCTTATAAGCCAAAGCCAAAATTTGAATTTTAAAACTTGAATTTGAATTTGATTCTTTTTCAACATAGTTTTTTTTCAACTTTGGCTTTTCAATCACTAAGAACATATATACAAAAGTTTTACTCACATATCATTTTTTAATCGCTAATAAGACGTTATGGCTTATAATATGACTAGACCAACCGATGGGGACCTAAGTAGTTTTAAAGTCACTGATTTTTTTTTCTTTTTTGTAGTTATTTGTAAGAATTCAGAATGCACAGGAGCCCAAGCAGTTCTTTACTAATGTCAAAAACAAACCATGAGTGAACTCTAGTTGGATTAGATTCCGGAGAAGCAAACCTGCGATGGCCTTCAACAACCCTTGCCATATTTCCATCATAACTGGGGATGAAAACATCGCTTGCTATTGAAACCATGTAGTCCAGTGCTGCCATCTGGGTTGAGTGGTTCTGGAATGGCTGCAATTCCTCAGGAGATAAAAGTTTCTCCTTCCGTACCTAACATAAGATCAAAGTGAGCTACTATAAAGCATCCATGATAAATCTAAAGGGGACACCTTAAATGGGAGAACCTGCTCACCAATCTAGGATATGCAGCCTTCAAAGCTGCCAACCGCCTTTCACCTCCATAGATTTCACCAGAGGCTATATAAATCAGTGTATCCTTTTTAAATCCTAGAGCTTTAAGCACCAGAGTAATTTCCTCGGGTGTAAGGGGACAAAGTCCCTGAAACCTCTTAACCTCAGAGTCTATCTCCTTTTCTTTCCACCATGGATATGCATATCTACAGTTCAAAGACGATTCGTTCATATCTATTAAAGTAGCAAATCAGTACAGCAAGTCAGCGTTAACTAGTAATGCAAATCATTACAGACAAACCTCATTCTAGTGAGCTCTTCGGTTTCTTCATCAGAACAACCGTGTGTGCAGCCCGAAAAGGAAAGCATATCCATTTCATATCGTAAGTGTAGAACAACAAATTGCCCACTTTTTTGAAGGGTGGAGATAAGTTTTCGTCCAAGGGCCTCAATCTGTGGGGTGAATCTCAAAGCCTCAAAGTTGACACGGCAACGCAGCCTTTGGAGCTTGACAGGAAGACCGTTGTTTGCAAGGCGGGCATCTGTTTTATTGAAATGGATCACTTTGTGCTTCCTTGCAAGACGTAATACCTGCATAGGGAATCTGTCAGATGACAGTTTTTTTAAGTGCTGTTAAACACAGCCAGAACAAACAAACTTTTATTACCCGCTTTAGATAGTATGTCTCGTTGGACCAGCTCACAGGTGGCATTGAGTAAAGTCTTCTCTTAGTTTTTAACTTGAGTTTCATAGGAAGTTCCTTAACAATCATCAGCTCATCTCTTAACGAATTAATGAAGTGACTGACGTCAAAGATATCTCCAAATTCACTGAAAAAAAATTAAAAGATACTTTTGAAATAGAAACACAACAGAAATTACTGTGGTTCGGCTACATTTTCACTTGCAAAAATCATAGTTCATTCTCAAATATGGAGATGAATGCTGTTTACAATAGCAAGGGATGATAACTCATGTTCACAACAGCAAACTAGGATAAAATTGTTCATCAAACAGACATGCTGTTGATATTACAGAAATGAAGGTTATGTGGGAAATTATACCTTGAGTCAGCCCAAAAAGACCTCTTATCCAGTTCAGGCACCACTAATGTTAGATTCAAATAGCGAGCTATGGTCACCATATCACATATCTGTAAAACAACATTATAAGAAATTTATATTCGAATTTAAAATGAGTGGATGAGCTAGCTCAAGCTACAATAGCTAAGGTACAAACCCCAGCTCGCATTTGATTGAGTCCTCCATTGCAAGTCACCAGTAAATAGCCATTGCTCTTATAAATTCCTGCAAAAAGCAACAAGATGCCAATCAGCTCTAGTACCAACAAAAGGACTGAGACAACAAGATATGTGAATTGTCTTCTAGTTATGTGTTTCTACAATGAAGCTGCTAGCAAGCTACAAGCAAAAAAATCAATTTGGCAATAATAAAGGAGTAGAAGTTTGCATCAATCGGAGCTTGTTTGACACATCGTTGTTGAAAAGCTTACATCATGAATTTATGATTCCCACTTCTTTTCTTTTTATTTGACAGAAAACAGTAGGAGAGGCTCCTACTGCGCTATATTACTATATGATTCCCATTTCTCATGGAACACACACGTCTAATAATAAATATATAATAATCCCTTTTAACTTCAAAGCAAATAAGTTCATTTACCAATTCACATCACCTATTCCAGAGCCCATTTCATGCCCAAAGCGCTGGGCTATATGGGAGTTTTCTATAAGTAAATTAAATTAAATAAACAACTACTAATTATAGCATACGAGCAACAGAGGTTGAAGATATGAACCCACATTTGGGTCGAGGTTCTGAGAAGAATCTCATTCGAGCTACCAAAGGATGACCTCCGCTAAATAATCCATGATATATCCCAACAAATCATCGCAAATTTAGAAAGTTCTCGCCCAATTCAACCCCCCGAGATCCCCAAAATGGCACAAAACCTGGTCAAAACCGCCAATTCGAGCCCGAGATCGAACCGAACCAGCACGAAACGCGCCTCCTTTGACCACCAAGCAACCGCATTTGACTCGCCCCAACCGCCCGAATCAGAGAAGCCACGACCTCCCCTCTCCCACACAGATCGCGCAAGCTCGAGTACTACTCCTATTTGCTAGGAGCGCGAGGGGAGGAGAAGCAGAGAGGAGCACGAAGAGGAGGAGGAGGGGCACTCACTCCTGGGCACGAGCGCCGGCGGCGACAGCCTCGCCGCGACGCGGTCCTCGCCGGCGAGCGCGGCGAGCCCCGTGGCGGCGCCGCCCCCGCCGCCGCAGTCGGCGAGCACCCGCGGCCTCCACAGCCCGGCGATCGACGCCAGCTGCACCACCGCCGTCCACACCACGGCGCTCGCCGCCGCCCTCATCGCCCACCTCCACGCCCGCCTCCGCCGCCCGCCGTGCCCCGCCGCCACCACCATCTCCACCACCTACCCACCAACGAAGCTCCCCCTCCGCCTCGCCACTAGCCGCCGCAGCAGCGACTCAGCGAGATTAACTAGCCTCCTCTTTCGATTAGTTTAGTGGGAAATCCGCCATGAAAAGGATTGGAGAAATGGAGGGAGGAGGAGGAGAGATGGAGGAGAGGTAGGCACGACGTTAGCATTTGGAGAGGAGGTGGGTAGTAAGTAATAGTAGCCCTTAAACACGCCGGATTAAAATTAATTAGGTGATTAAACTAATCCAATTAGTCTCTAATGACAGGTAGCACTAGCTGACTAGCCCCCGGTTTGCAGTGCGCACAATTTGACAGTTTTTATCATTTTGTCAGTGTCTCGTATTAGAAACGGGCTTAAAAACCGTAGTTGTTTTCATCATTGGCGTGTCGGGTATTAGGAACGGATTAGAAACGTATTTAGTGGCTTGATTAAGGTAGCTTTCTGAGCCATGGCTGATGATGCATCATGTGAGCTGAGACTGAGTTCGAAACGGAAGTTGGGGTGAGCTATTCCATCGTGTTTTCCGTGAGCACAAGCTTCTTGATTAGTATTTTTTAAAAAAAAAATATTTTCGAATTTATAATAGCTAAAACTTAATTAATTATTCTATCCGTCCCAAAATAACTCAATCTAGAAGATTAGAAAATTATACGGCTTCTTCTAAAATAACGAATGTACATAGATTTGTCCATCCTAATATAAGACACATATTATTTTAGGTTGAATTATTTTGGGAATAAAGAGTACGTACTAATAACTCATCTTTTTTATTAAAAAGTAACTCAATCCCAACCTCTCTTTTAAACTCAGAAGCTTGAGAATGAAAGAACAGTTGCGTGATAGAATAACGGTATTGTATCGTACTTTCGTTGCTTTTGCTTGGTTCTGAATCTTCTTCCCTCTGATTATTTTTTTTCTTTGTTTCTCCCAGTTTTCAGTGATGAAGAAGCTGCATCTGCAAGTCAGTGTCGTGGCTGATCTCGTCGTTTTAACACTAACCGACGGCGATCTGCAGGTTTAGTCTAGACTCTAGAGGGACGTGCCATCTCTCGAGAGCGTGTGTGTGATGAAATGTTGCTTTTTGGATCTTGCTGGCTTGATTTGGGCCTTAATCTAATGAAAAATCATCGGTTTCTTCTCTGATCGTTTAATTTCAGGATAAGATAATGTGTGGTTTTTGTAGCTGATGATAAGTTGCAAGGGCGGCGTGGTGTGGTAGCGACGGATAATGAGGCAAACCGATGATGGACACGGACAGCCCTGCTCGTGACCGACGTGAAGGATTTGATTATACGTATCATCAGAGAGACAAGTAGCAACTGGTCAGATGTTCTTTTCACCGGAAATTTTGTAGTGGACTCCACAACAGTGTCGTGCACATCCATCTGATCGACATTGATCGAGTTGTTCTCTGCGAGTTATGTACGCAGATTTGATTTCATTCCATTGAAAATAAGCAGCTTCTTTGACTTCAGAACACGCAGAGGTAAACAGTACAAAGAAAATAATCAAGAGGGGTATCAATGTCAAGAAAGCAACGTACCATGAATACATGGATGGACACGTTCATGTATTGACAATTTTGAGATGAAGCAGTATCACACAACATGCAGATCTGAGACTTGCTATATGGCCTTGCAGAAGTAGAACTACAATATAAGCTCAGATTTGTATTTCATTCTTGAGCTTTTATGTCATATATATATATCAGTGAAAAGTTGTGTTCATCGAAAGGAAAGAAAACTAAAATCAACTAGCTGCAATTTCGACGGGGGGACAAATGCTTCAGAATGAGGGTGGAAGTAGGTTGCGATCGAACACCCAGCTCTCCTTATTCCGGCTACCTAGAACTTTGCCGGCGAGAGGACGGCATTTATATACAATGGACTGAGCACAACCTTTATATATACAAGTTATCAAGGTGATATGATTTCGTCACGCAGTTCAGGGGGCCGAGGTCCTCAGGGGGGTGAGGTCAGCCTTGATAAACCGGAAATATTCCTTCTGCAGCATCTGCCCGCCATTAACCTGGTCAAAGCTGCACCTGTAGAAGCTGAAAAAGCCAAGGTTCGACTCAATTAGTTGGCGAAAATTTCAACCAAATGCAGCAGGAAAATGCAGAGATAGCTATCTGCTATAGGAAAATATCTAATAAATCAAATAAATTAGCTAAGAACAACTTTTTATACTGTACTATCCTGCACCACGTATTGTCCTCTTTCTACGAGTATATTTGTTTGCTTATGAATTTCTAAGTATGTGGTATTATGAAGTTAATACGTCATGTACAGTATACTTGTGCAATGACTGAGAACAGCAAAGGTTGACTGTACAGCTGCTTAGCCTGCTATAGCATGCACTGGGGATGTATATTCCATTCATGTGTTACGTTGCTGATATAAAATTCAGTGTAGAGGCAAGTACCTGCCATCCAGGCCAACCATCATGACAGTGTTTTGAGCACCAAACGCTACTATGTAACGTGTGACTTCTGGTAAATGGAACTGAGCAAATGACCACTCTGAACTGAAATACTTCGGCAGAATCCCTAGAGAAATTTAGCACGGTTAGTAACTTAATTCTTCAAGAAATGAACACAAATTTTTCAACATATATACAGATAGAGAAAACAATAGCCTGAACAATCAACATATTGAGAAACTAATGCAGTACAAGTTTTAAAGAGAACAATAGAGAGTTGATAAATAACACGTGTTCTTGCTGTCGATGCTGAGCTGCTGACTACGTAGCTTTGTACAGTAATTCTTTGCAGCAGTGTTGCAAAAGTCCGAAAATGGGTATCGAACAGACAATGTACCGTCAAGGCATCAAGCAAATAGTCATAATATGGTTGATTATTCAGAATTCTACGGATATTTAACGTTCATATAAATTAATATATACTCCCTCCGTCCCAAAATAAGTGCAGTTTTAACACTATTCATGCTCAACGTTTGACCGTTCATCTTATTTGAAAAACAATTATGATTAGTATTTTTATTGTTATTAGATGATAATACATGAATAGTACTTTATGTGTGACTAATATTTTTAATTTTTTTTCATAAAATTTTCAAATAAGACAGACGGTTAAAACGTTGGACACGGATATCTATGGCTGCACTTATTTTGGGACGGAGGTAGTATTTGCTAGTTGTTTGTTATTGGAGATATTTAAATACATTTTCTTGTACTAGCCATTTGTACTGTAACAAATCAAATAGGGAAATATCATCAATAATCTGTAACTAATGATGATACTCAGTAACAAGATATGGGTCATACATACACAATGTTTTCAACCTTCTTGTTGACTATGAAATGCATAAACTATTTTTTGCTGCACATCATGCTATGATCGTACATTGGAATACTAGAAACAAAGTGGAAAGCAGCACCATAATAATTATGCTGCAAAACAAGTGGAAGCTAGCCAAGGAAGCAACGTGTCTGCTAACTTGCCCTAACTTAGAATTAATTGGGCCAGCTGCAAGCTACAGGCCCATACACACTAGAGAAGATTACTTGTCTTAATGCGTTGATTGAGCGGATTAATAAGACGATTAACCATTAATTGACCAATTAATTGGTCCAGTTGGCCACTTTGGCGTTCACTGAGCAAAATCCTGCACTGAATTACAAGTACATGACGCTTTCCTTTTCACACATGAATAAATGGCCAATTATACAGGCGTATCAGCTGACTTTTACCACACTGCTTCACGGTAATAACTTGCCTGATTTTATCTGGTCATGCATTCCTTAAACATTTCACACCATTTTTATTTTTTTTAAGAAATCGTCAATTAAGTTATTAAGTTAAAAAAGTTTACATTTTCAGATGCCTTTCCAGCAAAAGCTAACTTGAAGATTCATCACATCATTTCATCAATCATCAGAAGCGCAAAACTTTAAAAAAAAAGATATGGAAAAACAGTCAACGTGATATGCAGAACAGCTTCTTGAACTGACAAGGCTAATCCGTACAGGAGTTGAAAAATTACGATTCAATCTATTCCAGAAGTTCCATGTCCTGAGCAGTTACTATGAACGGTGAAAACAGAGAGATATACTAACCTTTCATGAATGACAATGATGAGCTAGCATTGGATCCAGTGTTCGTTTGAATAAGAGGATCTATAGAACTAGAAGAGTTCTGGTGATCCATCCGTGGACCTTCAAGACTGCGCTGTTCATTACTAGCATCTTCCCCTGCAACTCTCACTCTTAAACTGAAAATATGAACAGTTCCTTTGTCACTGGACACTGCCAACCACTGCACATTGGGTGATAGCGCAATGCTGTATATGTCTGCTTTGTCAAGCCCTCTGCGCACCTACAAGTTATTCAGATTGATCATTAAAGATTCATGCCAATTGTCCACGATTACATATACCAGAAACACTTCTAAGGCAACAACTCAGGAAGCAATGGAATAGAGAAGACACCCTTCTGTTTGTCTACGAAAGAAAAAAAGAAAGAACATGTTGTTCACCTCTTGCAGGCGAGTACCATCCATTGTGTTGAATATTCTTATCAAAGTACCCTTCATGCTTGCTGTTGCCAGCAGGAGGCCATCCATTGTCAATGCCATGCAAGAAATGTGAGAATCATGAGCTGAAATCATCCTTGTCACCTTCAACCCAAAATGCTCAACCCGGACATGCCCTTGATGCACCCCAGGGCAGGCCAACACTGAAGTGTTGGAATGATGAGAGAGGCAGCACAATCCTTTTGGATTGGACTGGGTCTCAATCTGATGGAGCAACTTCAAATCTGTGAAGTTATAAACGTATATCTTGCGCTCAAGAACAATGACAATGTAGTCCTTCCCCAATTTTACAGCCCGGACATCAGAGCGGAAGGCAAACTCTCCAATACAATGGCTCCGGTGATCATCCCAGATCATTACCTTGTTCGGTGGATAATGTGCGTTGGAGCCACCACCTACAAGAGCAAGGATGTTGCAACGGAACAGCATTTCAACAATCCCAAATCCACCACTCTTCAGATCCCTCCTGAAAGTCTCCTTAAAAGGGTCACAATTAAAGATCCTGAAGCCATTGCTGGTTCCAGCAGCGAAGCAACCAAAGTCCTGATTCCAAGAAACAGACAACAGCCTGATATCCTGGTCATCGCTGCTACCAGCTTCAGCCTGGCCTGTAGGACCTGACATTTGCCATGTGTGAGGGGACTCAAATGTCCCAAGCTTGCTTGGGGAGGGCAAACCCCGTGATGTGGAGACTTGTGAGCTCATGTGAGGGGTGGACAAGCCAGATCAATCAATTGTAAATGTAGCGTATACACCTACACCACAGAGAGATTTGCTGTGTCAGCAAGAGCAAAACAACAGTTAAGCATTGGGGATCCTAAAGCACCTAGAAGACAATCAACATCGGCTAAAACAAATCCTCCTTGTAATTAATATGATCAGCTAATCACCCAAAAGAGCGTCAAATTTCCATACACAATTGACAATAATCGCCCCCCCCCCAAAAAAAAAAAAAAAAAGAACCGAGCGCATTGCTTCTGTAATCACAATATTTGTGCAGGAAAAGGCACCCACATTAGCAGTTGAAACTATATCGTTGGGGCATATAAATTCTAATATACAAGCGTGAGATAAAAAAAATTGATAAGAACATGAACACGATGAAACTCGCACAATGGCACACGCCAATCGGCTCTACCTCGCCATACAGCAAAACGTAACGTAGTCCCCAAGCATCAAACAACACGACCAAACATCACCAATCCCAGCTCAAACACGCGCGGATTCGCGTCGGCGCCACCCGGATCGAATCGCAGCGGGGGAAAACCTAAACGCGCAACCCCGATCAATGGCTCGCTCCCCCCCGGGTACGAGCACCCCCGATGGGATCCCTCACGCGCGCATCCAAACCCCACCCACCCGCTTACCCGCGCTCCGGTGAGCGGCAAGGAAGGAGAAGCAACCAACCTAGGCGAGATCGGGCGTCGGCGGAGCACGAATCGAGCGCGCGGAAGGTTCCAGAAGAATCAGGGCGGGATCGGGCCGAGCGCGCGAGGTGGGATCCGAATCCCCAGGGGTGGGAGGAGGGAGGAGGGGGAGGAGGAGAGGTTACCTCACGGGGTGGTCGCGGGAGGGAGGAGGAGGAGGAGGATGGTGATGCGTGCGGGGGGAGGGAGACGAGGAGGCGGAGCCACGTGATGCGAGCGAAGCGAGGCAGGCAAAGCAAGCAAAGGAGGAGGACGACGACGAGGACGACGGGATGGGTCGGAGTCGGGCTTCGGACGGGGGAGTCGGGCAGTCGGCAAGGAAGGCACAAATGTTTTCTTCTTTTTTTGGTTTGTTATGACAGTATATATTGTAGTGCTAATAGTTATATGTTGTTTATGTTTTTTGTTACCGTTTTTATCGTTTCCTCGTCATTACGGAGATTGTTACTCCCTCCGTTTCAGGTTATAATATGTTTTAACTTTGATCAAAGTTTAATTACTTTAAATTTGACTAAATTTATAAAAAAATAAGTAATATTTTTACCCAATATTAATTTATTATAAAAATATATTTAATTATTTATTTAATTAAACTAATTTGGTAATTTAAATATTAAAATATTTGTTTATAAACTTAGTCAAACTTAAAACAGTTTGATTTTAACCAAAGTCAAAATATCTTATAACCTGAAACGGAGGAAGTAGTATTTTATTTTCGTGCAGACTTTGTGTTCTTATTAAGAACACTTCTCCTCTCTTTTTTTAAAAAAACAAAAAATAATGCATCTTCTTTCGTGCTGCAATGAAATTTTCAAAGCTTCTTTTCGTGCTGCAATGGAATTGACAAGTTCAGTGGAGAAGCCGGGCAAGCACGGAACCGGCCAGGGTATATACTCCGAATCGCAGACCTGTTTGAGTCTATATTCATTCAGTTTAGATGACAAATGTCCAGGGATTAGAGTACACATCGCCGTAAAGATTGTCCAGAACATTAGTCCCCTAATTCAAGATTTTCAATCTAACAAGGCCCAATATATATCGGCACGCATCTCATGTTTATGTTCTTCACACATCACCAGCCAGAAGATACATGGTCACCGTTCCCAGCATGCCCCTCTGGCAGATCACTAGATTCCCAGATGAACACATCAAGAAAACCTCAGCTCAAAAATGATCCAAGGATTCACCACTCTTTCGTACTTCACAAACTGTCAAAATTTCATGGTGAATTGGCAGTAATACGGTGTATATACTCATCTCTATTTATGTAAAATTCGTGTAGGGTCAAGGTGAGTTCTCTTATATAAAGAGATTTGCTCAAGCATACATACCTCGCAAGAGCCTATACATGGGGATAATATATGCACACTCAGTACACACACGCACGCACTCACACACTCATGTACTCTTCTTCGCTTTCAGTTGATGGGGAAGACGTGGAGATTGATTCAGCACCACATAGGGCTGCTCTGCTCGCAAACGCGAGCAACACAGACGCACGCACCTAAAACACCTGCCTGCTTGCTTGCCTGCCTTCTTGTCTGCACAGAGTTGAGGCATCAGCATCGGCTGCCTAGAATAGCTGGAAAAAGAGGCTCGTTGAGCCATCACCGAACGACCGGAGGTCTGCTGGTTTCACCAACGCTCTGCATAGCGGGCATGTCCGCTCCCTCTCGAACCTGCCATTGTTGTTCAAGGTTGGTATGAGGTTGAAAGCATTAAGCATGAGATCGGTAAAAGATGCACGAGGAAATTAAGAAATTTTCAGTGGCTAGAAGAAGAGGGTGCAAGATACATGTACTTACCATTCAGAGACACAATCCTCGCAAAAGATATGCTTACAGCGCAAAAGAATGGGAGTATGCATCTTTTCCTGGCATATAGCACACATATCTCCAGTAGCACTAACCTGAACAGACACACAAGAGTCAAGTCAAGAAAAATAGAAAATAGAGTGTGCCAAAAGTCCACTATGCAATGTCCATGCAATCTTATTTCACAGGTCATCATTACTCTAGACATTCAGTGACAGTGATAGCCAACAACTACTTAGTGCTTCAAGCATATAATAGATTACCTGTTCACTAGTTGCGTATGAACCGTAATGGAAGTCTTTATGAGATAACGCTCTCAATGCTGTCAAAAATGATTGAACCTGACAAGGAAACAGCTGGAGTTTTAGGAGGCACTAAGTATCCCTTACGAAACTAAATAAGGGAAGTTACAGTACCTTTTCCACAACTGATGTCAACTTGAAAGTAAGGTATAATCCAGTGGTTAGAGACGAAAATAGGCTTCCATACTCCTTGTTCAGGAAAAATCGGTACCATACAGGAGCAGGCAATAATGCTCGGTACAGAAGTAGAAAATATTCCACAACTGTTAACATTTGGCCCTGAGCAAAAAGGAATGATTGATTACTGGTTGTCAGAAACAAATAACACTGCACCTGAAGCTATCAGGAAACGGCACACAATGATAGATCACAGAAAATATAGTATTCAAATGCATAAACAGCATACCTGCCTACGATAGCTACGCCCTTTGCTGTTCTTGTAGTACATAAGTAACATGCACTTGATGATCATAGCAGTTTGGCGCACCATTGTATCTGCATAAAATTGGAAGGAACCCACATGATCAAAAACCTTATGAAGTTAAGTATCATTTCTAAATTCTAAATACAACATGACTGATTTGACTTAAGGCATCCTGTAAATACAAATAACCATGCTTCAGGTATAAGGACATGATAGCCACTTACAACATAAAAAAAATATAATTTATTTGTATGAGAGTGGACATTTGAGCCCAGTTCACAAAATGAAAGGGCTCACGTGCCAAAAACTTAAAGGCCTTCAGGGTTTACAAACCTTTCTAGCTCTAAAACATAAATGTGTTCAAGCATCATATGAGGAGAAAACATGCGATCTAAAACATAAATGTGTTCAAGCATCATATGAGGAGAAAACATACCATTCACCAAAATGATGAATATTGCATGCCAAAACGGTGGAATTTCTTTTGGAGCAAGAGCCACCAGAGGTCGTACGAGGTCACCATTCTTGTAACACCAGTAAACTCCAAATACATGAACAACGAATAATATTGTGATCCCAACAAGGACTGACATTTTTCTCTCCCCCTGAACCAAAAAGACAAATATCAATGTATCATATGTAAGTACCACATTGTTTATATAAACAAATTGAAAGCAATTAAATCCACATAATAATGTAACTTCTGATCATGATGGGAAAGCCAGGAATATAAAGATACTTGCAATTCTCTATATAAATAGCATTGTCAACAAATCTCAAAAATCGATTAGATGGTGCAGTAAACACTCAAAAACAAGGAATATCTGATTTGTATATGTAAATAACCATTGTGATTTCTTGACAGTATAACAGAGGTTACAAACCAGTAAACAAGTCAACGTCATATCCTTGGACAGCAGCACAAATATAAGTACAAGCACAGCATGACATTAGTGACAGATTGATGATTGGTAATACACAAACGTGAAATGAGAACGTGTTCGGATATAGAAAATCCATGAAAATGCCAAATAAAACTTAGTGGCCAAAAAGCTGTAAGCCATATTACCATGAAAATGCCAATAAAACTATGAGCGGCCAAAAAACGTCATATTACCATCACTGCATCACATTATTTAGAGATGATCTGCACCCCGGATATTTTCATTAAAACGAACTAAATCTAAGGGAGTGCTTTAGACATCCAAGTGTCACAATTAATCTATTTGTCACTTAATATTCCAGCAGAAATCTACAGGTAAATTGATCCAAATGTTCAACAAACATGATGGTAAGTTTACCTTCAAAGCAGTTTGCTTGCGCAGGATATCATTAGACTTGAACATCACGGCGGCAATCCAAATCGTCACGAAGAAACCTGCACGACACAATCCAAAGCAAAATTAGCCCAACATTTCACAAATAGATTAATGCAACCCTACATTCAGCAAACACATGGTGACGTATATTTCACAGATAGACGAATGCAAATCATACATGCAGCAAAACACATGATGGCATATCAATTTGTGCTTGTGGATGAGGTAAATTAAAGGGGGGGGGGGGGAATGACCTTGCAAGTGCTGCCTGATGAAGACGACGAGCAGCAGAAGGGAGAAGGGGAGTATCTGCTCCACCCACCTCGCCACCTGCTGTATGTCGTACCTCTGGTACGACGACGAGGACTCCCTCCCCGCCTCCCCGCCGCCGGCCGTCGCCGCCGCCGCAGCCGATGTGGATGGGTTCGCCTGCGGGGCGGCCCCCGCCTCGTCCTCCACGACCCCTTCCTCCCCCCTCTCGGACGCCGCCCCGGCGGCCTCCCCGGACCCGACAATCCGGATCGACACCTCACCACCCCCACCCCCACCCCCACCCCCAACCTGATGCGGCCCGCCGCCGGGGTCCGCGCGGAGGATCCCGGAGTACTCGAGCAGCGCGGAGAGCGGCGCCTGGATGAAGCTCGACGCCGAGAAGTGCACGCCGTACCTCCTCCCCGCCGCCGCCGCGGCCGCGGGCGGCGGCTGCTGCTGCGGCGCCGCCTGCTGCTGCTGCTGAACCTGCGCGTCCATCGGAGCACGATGCGCCCCCTTCCAGAAGAGCCGGCGGCGACGCAGCCTCACCGCGGCGGGGTCCGATGTGGGAGGAGGAGGAGGAGGAGGAGGAGGCGGGGGAGGCGCGCGGAGGCAGGCGGCGAGGCGGTGGCGGAGGCGGCGGTGGAGGGAGCCCGCGCTCGTCGTCGTCGTCGTCGTCGCCGTCGCGGCGGGAGGCGACGCAATACCCTTTTCCGGTGAGGGGGGTCGAGAGGATATTTTCGCTTCTTTCTCAGATTTTTTTTTGGGGGTCTAATGTTTTTGTTTATTATTATTTCTTTTTCGGGCGTGGTCGGGGGGTTTGGATATCGTCGTCGACTCGTTGCTTGCGTTGCGTGCGCGCGGTTGGTTGGGGTTGGTTAGGTTTGTGTCACTGTGTGTGCGCGCTCGTTTATTTATTTGTGCATCATTTAATAGTTGGATCGGTACGGGTTTTCTCTCTTTTAATTTGAAAGCGTGTGAAATTTGTCGGTTTCAAGGACAAGTTTACTCTTTTTTATAAGATAGTGTTTCTGCTCATACAACAATTTACTACCCAAAATACTCTATATTACCAATGTAAATGTGAAAGAATATAGACAGAAGTGAAGCCAGTAAACTTACTCTTAAAACAGTTAACAGTTATGTGTAATTTACTATGGGTAGGTTTGGATAGTTTGTCTAAAATTTTTGGGAGTTAACTTCGTCTTTCGACTTTGGTTTTTTCTTTACCTACATAGCCAAATGGCTAAATAACTGAATGATTTTGCCATGACTATTTTAGCATACATGCAAACAAAAAATAATTATTATAAAGTTAAAAATATGTTTTAAATTATTTTCTAATAAATTCATGTGTAGAAAGTTTTTACGAAATTACATCATTTAGGAGCCATTTATTAGAAAATAATACATTCTACACCAGTGAAAAAGTAGGTGTTGTTTTTATGATAAATAAGTTAATTACGTACCTGAGTAAAACTGGGAATAAAAAGGCATTACTTTGTTACGAATTAATATGTGTTTTATCAAAAAAGTTGATATTTGGAGCAAATATAAAAAAAAACATGTAGGAGCACCGTTATGGCTCTAATTAGTGACGCATTCAGCAGCTTATATAAACCAAAACGAATGCGTCATGCTAAAAAACACTTGTAAACAGCATGATTTGACATGAGCATGGAAGTATTATTTTAGCACATACTACAAATAAAATTCTAGTACTTGGCTTAAGCCTAATCCATGTCGTGAGCCCACGGGAATCTCTTGATGCAGACGTTAAACCCGCCATGGATGATCACCTGGTTGGCTGCTTCTGCTTCTGCTTCTGCCGAGATGACAACACAAAGTTCATCAAAAGCATCTCCCACCTGTGGTGACTGAGAAATGGGAGCTCAACTGCACTTGTTTCAGGTGATCAGCTCTCATGGAACATTGACAGAGCTATCATCCACATTCATTAAGGCCAACCAAATTTCATTAAGATCCTGGAAATGTGGTTACAGAGATTATTACATCGACTGATCGACAACAGGGTAGAAAAAGCTGACCTACAAAGATCAAAGCCCTGAAGAATTTATTTCTAGTTATCTCCTCATATCTTGTTATAAGCAGCAATGCAACATATAACCAAAGTCTTTGCACTAGAGATTAGAGACAGTAAGAGAAAGAGAAATAAATAAATTAAGCAACTTGCCATCTGTCGGTAGATGCAACACACGGAGTTTGTTCCTAAAGACGTGGCAAATTTATATCTTTGAGTAAATTTAAATCGAATTGAAGGACCAACCGAACCAAACCCGTGGTGACAGTGACCGTCGCTCAACCAAACTTGTCCGACATTTTTCCCACCTTGCTAACACATTGCAGTTGCGACTTAAATCAATGATATATTGATATGATATTCCCGTATTAATTCCATCCCCAATTTTCTCCAACCAAATTCAGGTCGAAGGGGACCAAACTATAACGTGACAGCTTCATCGATGAGGACGCCATTGATGCGTCGCTTGTACCTTGTGTTTGCATTGCCTTGGCAACATGGAAAGCAGGTAGAGCTGCTCTGAACTCTGAAGAAGGCAAGAAGCTGTGTTTGTTCAGAAAAGAAATCAGCATGTGCCCAACTCTGAAAAAAAAAAGGTAGACTTAAGAAGCTGAATTCTGAAGGATCTAGCTACACTCAAAAGAGAAAAGTTCTGGCTACACTGAAAGATGTTGTCTGAAGTCTGAAGAAGCTGCGTTTTTTCATAGAAGAAATCGTCATGTACCCAAGCTGCAAGGATCTTGTCTGCATTCTGAATAAATCTAGCTACACTGAAGAAGCTGATGTGAATGCCAATATGCCATTGCCCATTTGCCCCTGATCTGCATTCAGCAATGGCACAAGGCCATCTTCTTCTTCTGCACAATGGCATAATGACTAGTAATTCAGGTTTCAGACTGTACAACTGAAACGAGCAGGAAGAATGCACAACCAAGATAGCCGTGTGCATCCTAATTACACATTTAACCCGGTGTCTGTAACCTGTACTGTTGAAAGGAATGGTTCAGTTACTTGCCTTCGGCGATTTGGGCTTAGGGTAGTCTTGTCGACAAGCCCATGGAGGCCGACAAGATCATAGGCTTGCCCTGTATTTTGTTCTTGCCGTCTTGGAGGCCTTCATTTTCCTATCACCCGCATGGCCACATTATCGGAATTTTCTGGGAGAAGATTCAAATTGTGCTCTACGATAAAATAATAATATATTGCCTGGAATTTGAACTTCCCTTGTTTCATGTGGAAATATTTTTTTTGAATGATTTCATTCAAATTGTTCCAAATTTTTCCTCAAAACTCGGAATCTTTGCCCCTTAATTTTCGCGAATACGGAGACATGTATTCTGCTCCTTGATTTTTATACACAAACAAGAATCTATGTAGGTATGCGAAGTGAGCGTAGCTCAACTGGATTGGTTCCTTGTGGTGGAACCACCCCACTCAGGTTCAAATCTTAGATTTGACATGGTTGCTCGCATTTGTCAGTCTCAACACAGTGAGCTCATGCGTTTGTACTTGTGTTTTTTTTTAAAAAAAATGTATGTAGGCATTCTCTAAAAGAAAATTAAAATCGTGATCAAAGCTCATCCGGCATTCTCTAAAAGAAAATTAAAATCGTGACCAAAGCTCATCCCTCCCCCCTATCTCTAGAAAAAGAGTAAATTCAGAAACCCCACATTATATGATCAAAGTTGAAGAAAACCACATGTAACCACATGTATTGTAATTTTGTGACAAATAAACACAAGTTTTATAGTTTAAATGTTTCATAAAACACCACAATTATTTGAATCTTGACTAAATTTAAAATATCTAAAACAATATTTTTCAAAGTAGTGAATAGTTAAACTATCAACCTTAATCACAAGCTCAATAATTAATTCTTTCACATACAATATGTTTTAAAAGTTTAAGTAAATGTGTGCTCAGTATGTACAGGGATAAGGTTTTATGAAACTTTAAAACCATATATATGAGGTTATGTCTCACTAGTCGTAATACCCTTTCTCAGCCCAAAATAAATCAACTTCTAGAATTCTGTCCCAAAATAAACCAACACCTACTCTCTCCGGGTTGATAATACTTGTCGTTTTGGACAAGGGCACGGTCTCCAAAAAACAACTTTGACCATTATTTTTCATTATAATATATATAAAATTGTTAGCAAATATATGATCTTATTAAAATACTTTTTAAGACTAATCTATACATGTAGTCACCATATTTGAAAGATAAATATTTTAAAAATGATTCATAATCAAATATTCTAAAGTTTGACTTCATCCTTGTCCAAAACGACAAGTATTATCAGCCCGGAGGGGGTATATTCTTATTTACCATCGGTCGTGAATCAAAAAACTTTATTCATTTAATACTACCACCTACTCATTCACCAATGCAACTTTCTTATTAATCAGGGCATTTTGGTCTTTTATCACTCTCCTTAAATCCTTTATATGATGCTAGGGTTCGTGTTTTAATAGGACAGGAAATATGGTTTCATGTAACTTCAACTATACAACATGAGGTTATTTTTATTATAAAAGAAAACAAAGCTACTCCATCTATTTTGAAATATAATATTTTTTAGGCTGTTTAGCAAAACTAAGGTTCGGCTAAAAGATTTCCTTTTAGTCACTTTAGTTGTCATTTGTTGAACTTAGAACTTTCATTTTGAGACATATGATTGGTTTTTGTCATCATGGGAATAATGAGAATTAATATGGGAATCCTTATATTTCAATAGTAGAAAAATATTTTGAAATGGAAAGAGTAGAAAAAGCTGAAGTACTAGTATGAAAAAAGAGTAAATTTCACAAAACTACAAATAGTTTGACCAAATTATCACAAAACTATAGATTTAACACTAAATTTCTCACAGAACTACATATTTAATGTGGAGTATCGTAAACCTATTGATTTAGTAATAAAATTATCAAAAAACTACAGGTTTAGTGACAATTTAATCGCAAACTTACATGTTTATAACTCAAACAAAACACTAGTGCCAAGGATTTAAACTCTAAAATATGTAGTTTTGTGATAACTTTATTATTATATTTGTAGTTTTACGATACTCCACATTAAATATGTAGTTTTATGATAAATTTAGTGTTAATTCTATAGTTTTGTGATACATCGCTTTAAATATCTCGTCCGTGATAATTTGATACATAGTATTGTGGAATTTACTTTAAAAAAAAGAAAAGAAAAGGAAAACGAATTTGCCCCTAGTCCAAGCCGCTCTCCAGTGAGAGTCTAACCAAAACCACCGTCGTCCGTCCTCTTCCCCTTCGTCTCCTCCGCCGCCGCGAACCCGATCTCGATCCCCTCCCATGGCGGCCGCCCTCTCCTCCTCCCGGAGGGCCCTCCACGCCCTCCACCGCCGCCTCCTCCTCCACCCCCTCCCCTCCCGCCACGCTCCCCCCATCCCCCGCCACCACTTCCCCTCTCCTCCCTCCTCCTCCTCCTCCTCCTCCCGCTTCTTCACCACCACGCGCCCCGACGCGAGGCTACTACAGCTGCATGCGCGGCGGCTCGTGGTGGGCGGGGCAAGGTCGTTCGCGGCGGGCGTCGGCGGCGGGGGGTCGTCGAAGCTGGCGCCGCTGGGGCAGGGGGTGAAGGGGCTGGGGCTGGGGCGGCCGCTGGACGCGGCCAAGAACGCGGCGGCGAGGTACCGGGAGGCCGTGGGGCTGCAGGTGGAGGCGTTCTGGAGGCGCAACTACATGCTGCTCGTCGGCGCCGGGGCGGTCGTCGTCTGCATCGCGCTGTGGAGGGTCATGTTCGGCATCGCCAGCACCTTCGTCGGGCTCTCCGAGGGCATGGCCAAGTACGGCTTCCTCGCCCTCGCCACCGCCATGGTGGCGTTCGCCGTGAGTGCGCTCCTCCCTTTCTCGCTTTAGCTGCTATGAACTATAACAAGCTATGATAGAATGCGCATGCGGTGATTGGTGAATATATTCTACATCATTGTGGTATGAATGTTTTTGTACCTTATGACTGTCTAATGCTTAATTGTATGCACCGCTTCTCGAATTCTGGAACTTCATCTTGATGTTTATATCAAGCAATACATTTTTTGCTGATCATATGAACCGCCAGCATACCTCAATGTAGCACTTACCATGCTAAATATGTCGACACTTTATTATCCTGAAATATGCCACTTTGTCTGAACTACCACCCGCCTTGAGCTTAAACCTCGGGTTACCAACTTACCATTAGTCTATTAGTTTTATTATAAACTTAACTTTGGTTCACCTGAGAACCAGATTCACTATTTATGATCATAGTTTTGATTGAAGAATTGTTACGCGGAAATGCTTTAATCATACAGGAAACACAAGTACAACCTAAAACCTTGAAAGATGATACTCTAATAAAAAAAATCAAATGATTTCTAGTTGATCATGCACCAAAGTACTAGGTAGGTGTGCTTTCAATATTACCCTTGTCTTAATGTTCTTTTCCGATCCGTGTAACATGAACAATATTGACTTGTGGTAGACTGGTATATTATTTTATCTACCGAGGTGTAGCAACAATATGGATTGCAGAGAAGTATGAAGTGAACTGTAGAGATCTTGCTAACTTGGAAATTATCAGAAGTCTAGTTTATGGTGAACATTAGAGCTTTATGCCACTTTCCATGATCAACTTTCTGTAGAGGAAACAATGACTAACTTTTTTTGTTTGCCTTTAAGTTGTCTTATCATTTTAAATGCTCATAACACGGTGCTACCGTCAATCTAATATTTTTAGTGCAACTTTGCTTGACAGATGCCTAAGTTTTGGGAGGAGCAACTGATTTGTATTGTCTATTTTTGTTATAGGGCATGTACACACGCTCAAGATTCACCATAAATCCTGATAAGGTTTATAGAATAGCAATGACAAAGCTCAACACATCTGCTGCAATCCTTGAAGTCATGGGTGCACCCTTAGCCGGTACTGATGTCAGAGCATATGTCATGTCTGGAGGGGGGCCTAAACTCAAGGACTTCAAATTTAGGCTTGGTGGCAAAAGGTGCTTTCTGATCTTCCCCATTAAAGGATCAGAAAGAAAAGGCCTTGTAAGTGTTGAGGTCAAGAAGAAAAAGGGACAGGTATTGAACTATTTATCTCTATTTTGTAGCAAAGATCCAAAGATTACTTCAGCAACAATTGATTGAGTAACCTCCTTATGCATGGTATAATCAAGTATATGAATGTACACCTTTAGTGAATGAATAGAAGTTTGGACAAATGTTGAAGCATCTCACCCTTTCTCTGCTTTATCACTTATTATTTGATACAATTACTTAATTAGAGGAAATATTGGTTTCTCTTTGAATGCAATGGAACCGTTCTTTTTTGTTGGTCAAGAATTGTTGACACCTATTTTGTACAATGGGCTGTAGCACATTTAGGGCAGTCCCAACCCTCCACCTTGGATGGTGTCTATGGCATTAACTATATTACCATGTAGGACTTTTAGCTTATGTAGCACTATATTAATTAAGAGAGAGAGTGAAGAGAGGAAGAAACTGGGTCTCATGCAAGACACAACTTCAACACGAGAACCTATGCACTAGACACTATCAAATTTTGCATTGGGAGAGAATAGTGTCTTCATAATAGATGAAGAATAAATATGATTGGTAAAGAAGAGAGATGATGTATTTATTAATGGCCCACTTTAAGAAACCATGGGTTGTAGAGTGTAGTTTCTATTGTGATGTCTTATTGACATGGCACCTTAGACACTGCTTATAGACACTATGGGTTGGGACTGCCCTTATGGTCCTTGATGTCATATCCAACCCTTTTTTATCGTGTTGATGATATATCTGACCTTTTCTACTGTTTCTGTATTACTGCTATGTTCTTTCCTTCCCCTTGCCATTCAGAAAACACTGCATGACTGCATGTGCTATCTAAAGAAAACTAACACCGAAATCTCTACCCACTTGAGACAGCTAGAAGCAATACATTTTTACAACAAGAGTCCTGACCTTATTCTAATTTCTTTGCAGTACGACATGAAGCTACTCGCTGTTGACATACCAATGGCGTCAGGACCTGATCAGCGGTTATTCCTTGTCGGTGACGAGCAGGAGTACAAGGTGGGTGGGGGTTTGATATCTGAGCTGCGGGACCCTATAGTAAAAGCTATGGCTGCAGAGAAGGAGTTTGATTATCTTGATGAAAGAGAGGATGCGGAGGATGAAGCGAGGGAGCGTGAGGAGGCTGAGCGAAGACAACAGGAAGAGGAAGCTGAAGCATTGAGGCGTGAGGAGGAAAGATTACGTGAGGAGTACGAAGAAAGGAAGCGGCAAGAAGCTGAGAACCTGGAGAAAACCACTTGACACAATTAACCGCATCGATTTTTTCGTGTTGTGCATTTTGTTCTTCCCCAACACTCCACACTAAGTAGCAACCAACGTTTCAACAGCGACAAATGATTGCATCTGAGTTTCAGAGAGGCAATTTGACTTCACCATGCACAGCGTGTGAAGAAAGTAATAATTCTTTTTGCTGCTCCACAACGGATTTACTCTGGAGCTCGCTGTAACTCACAGGTTGCTTCATCGGGCCCTTTTGCAGTTCTGTTGCCGATCTGTGGTGCTAGCTTCTCAATGCCTTGAACCAATGTTTTTTGCTGGTTGTTGCGGCACTATTATGATCCTGTCATAATTTCTTTTGCCGCCTCTTGGTCTGAACCTGATAGGTTATCATCTGGTAAGGGCATCCACAATGTGCATTTAAAGTGGGTAGTAAGGAATAAAATACTACTACTAACAGGTTATATACATTGTGAGAGTAGTAACCCTTATTCACAAAGTAGCTAGTAAACATTGGTGATGCCCTAATGCAGCTAGGCAGCTGTATACGGCCTACATATCCAACCAGATATATACGGCTATTGAGATAGGGAACTTAGCCCCGCAAACAACCCAATTTGAAATTCGCTCCATAGGAGATTTGAACTCAGGACCTTTGGGTACTCAGGTCACTGTAACCACTAGGCTACATGCCCTTTCGTAGCTGTGCGATGTTGCTGGTATGCTTAACTGCTTAAAGTAGTTGTGCCTCTGATAAGAGTGGTAGTTGAATACCAACAAAATATTTCAGGTTAATCCCATGAAACATGAACTGATACACGGTACGCTGTTAGAACCTTTTGAGGAGATGGAGGTTTATAATTCCACACCGAAAGTTGAATTCTGGTGTGATTTCAACTCGAATCATGCTCATGCAAACACACTAAGTAAGAAAATGATTGTACATAGTCATTTTTCCATGATAAGTCGCATAAAATTCCTTTAATTCTCAAGCACTGCCAGAAATTGGTTCAAGTACAGCACAGCCGGCCAAACCAGTGAACTGGGAAGAACCAATCAACCAACCATGCACCATCCAACGAAAATGGACAAACAACAGTCCACGTCACCTTTATCCATCTTTTTTTTCCTCTTCTCTTTGCTTTAGCACGTTTCGTAAAGTACACGTCACCATTGATTAGCGAATAAGATGGTGATTAGTGTCGCCTAATAGCAAGGCTAATAATACAGCCGACCTGTTGGCTATAAGGTTTTTTTTAGCATTCTCTCAGTCTATCAATATAATAGTTAGCTCTTTATAGTTACTATAGGGTCCACTTGTCTCTCTCACAGAGTTTCTTGACTCTTGTGTCTAAACCGGCTGTAAGTTTACAGCCTGCTCCTCCTCTCTCTCCACTCTTCTTTCCTCCACTTCAGCATTTAGCCGGCTCTAATGCATCCATGTGAGTACTTGCAGGTGTGTAACGTCAAAATATTGATTTTTTTGTACTAACAATAATATTATATTTACTAGTGGTGGTAGTAGTAGTAACAGTATGATGCTAACCGGAAGCTCACGGCTTATACAGGAGCAACTTCCCCCAAAACTCTTGCCAGTTCGCGCGGCTTCAGGCTTTCTTTGGCGCCAAATCCGCCGCCCAATCCCAGGTAAAATCTCTCCCCTTTTCTCAGATTAATTGAATCCGCCTCTGCACTGCTAGCTCGATGAGGTTCTTGGAGCTAGCCGGTGTTCTCGCCATGCCCTGGATTTGTGGAATCATGGCCATGGATGCTTGGCGTTTTTCCTTTTTTTTTTTTTTTGGCCTCGCAACTCTGTCAATTCTTTGCCTTCTGGGCTCCATACTTCCAGTTTGGAAGAAGTCGTTGTATTGAAGATGGATGTGGATATGAAAGAAAAGAACAGGTGAAATGGGGTGATGACTATGATTCTGTACCCTGTAGGTGATTGATTCTTGGTCCTAAATGGTGTCCTACCACTGATACCAGCTAGGATTGAGACTAAAGCTCTTTATGTTGTTCATACATCAAGTAGTTGGTTAGGACTATGATCTGTGCTGTGTAAAATCTAGCAGATGTTTGGAAGTTGTATCATGGGTTGATGATAAGATGGTACTATCTGAACAACCTCTAAAAAAAAAGTTATGTTCTGAACTGAACTTAGGTGAGAGACTAGGTACTATTCATTCTTTGACTTGGTACTTGTGATATGTGACCTGAAGAGTCATTCACTCTTCTTTCCTTGACAACCTCTGTTATTGGCTATCACCTAATATTGCTGCATGAATTTTGTTTGTTTTCTATTCATAGCTCAGAAACACTTTCCTGATTGAAACACACTCTAATACTGTTTGCAGTTTTCCCAAGGGTAGTTTCTTGGTTTAGTCAACTACTATGGGGTCCTGTGTGGGAAAGGTCAGCCTTCTTGTGAACACGGTCAACCGTTATTTTGCTTGAGCATTATGTGATTTTGTGGTGACTGCTTTCAAACCCACAAGTAATGTTTGTTGCTTCTCATGTTTATCTCCCCGGACAGGAACGCAGTGATGAAGAAGACAAGATTGACTTCAAAGGTGGCAATGTGCATGTGATTAGTAACAAAGAGAATTGGGACCACAAAATTGCAGAGGCAAACAAGGATGGGAAAATTGTAAGTAACTTGTAGAATGCATATATCTTTACTATAGGTACCTGTCAATTGTGGAAATTGCGTAAAGTTTCTGATAGTATTTACAATATGCATATGCATGGGTCTGGTTTACCGGTTTACATGTAAATTGTATCTACAACATCATGAAATTCATGCGCCATTCTTGTGAAATAGGAAAACAGTGCAAATGTGCATCAAAATATTCTGGAATGTCGTGTTTTATTTATTTGGAATAAAAGATGAAACAAGTTCTTTGGTATATGATATGAACAGGGAGTAGCCCAGATTAAAGTGTTTGGAGGATAATGATAACCACTGATGCATGCTCTGTTTTCTTGCACGCACTGTAAAATAGTTTGCATTGGAAGTACAGTATTACAAGTTTTTGCTGTTTCTTGATGAACCTACCAACAAAGCATTGCTCTCCATGATATGAGTTGGCATGTTTAATTAGTGTTGACTCTTGCCTGTTAAGAGAGAACCAAATTGATTAATGCCAAAAATGTATCCATGTTGGATGTTGCTTATATCTTTAGACTTAAAAGCTCAACCTTCCTCCTCCCTTTTAAGTTGCACTGTTTAGAGTTCTTATAACTCTTATTTGCCAGTATTCAAAATTTCTGCTCAAATGGACACACTATGTTATCTACTGCAGTAAATTGCGCCTGCATATGTTTTCTTCTTAATGAAGTAAGAAAGTGTGATCTTTATGTTCCCATACAATGTACTATAAATAAAGAATTGGTGGACCATTTGTAGGTGATTGCAAATTTCAGTGCTGCATGGTGTGGACCATGCCGTGTCATTGCACCTGTATATGCTGAGATGTCACAGACATACCCCCAGTTCATGTTCTTGACTATAGATGTCGACGAGTTAATGGTAAAACCAATGTTTTTTTTTCCTCCTCTCCCCCCTCTGTTATATCCATAAGAACAGGTGATAGTCTCTAATGCTCTTCTCAGTCTCATCTGTTCTGTTCTTCAACCGATTTTCTTTAGGACTTCAGCTCATCATGGGACATCCGAGCGACACCGACGTTCTTCTTCCTAAAGAACGGGGAGCAGGTGGACAAGCTCGTCGGCGCCAACAAGCCGGAGCTGGAGAAGAAAGTGGCCGCGCTTGCTGACAGCGCCTGAGGCAAATTAAGCCAGTGACAATCAGACATTATTGTCAGGAACCCCAAAGTTCAGTTCAGAGTTCAGACGTTGCCAGCAAATATCAATTATCATCAGAGGCTGTATGTTCTGCTGAGGTGTTTCTTCAGACTTGGTTCTGTATATCCGTCATGAGACTGTACAGTCCCCGGGTATAAAGTATCTTTTTTTCTCCTGTTAAAATCACACTTTTGACATGCCATTTTGGCACTATTATTGCCTGATTTTACCCTGGTGATTAGTGATCCGATGTATGTTGAGTGTGAACTGATACAGAACAATAGGGAAATATTTTTACTGTAATATTGACAAATGCCAGGAATGGCTACCAATCTGCCATGAATCCATGATTTATGGAGTTCATGATTCTAGTATCTGATGGGCCTTTTTAGCGAGTGGGCCGAATGTATCACCGCACAGCTGCTCTTTGGATATGATGTGGGCTTGGTCGGCCAGTAACCATTTGTGACGAACCTCATGGGTCCATGACACTGAATTTCAGGAAATCACAAGGACCGGCCGCAGCCAAACTTTGATTTTTCAAACTTAACTTTGAATTACTCTAGGTGTTTTTTTCAACCTTAGCTTTTAAACCATTAGTAGTAGAAATATAAAAGTCCTTCAATAGAATCATTTTTTGTTGACTTACAGTTTTTCTTCTAATGTTTTGTCAGCTTTTAGCCAACCAATGAAATTCTTCAAGACGTCAGAATTCTAATGCCATCAATGATATACAGAGACACATAAAACAGTACATGTTGAGATGCAGAGCGTCGTCATTCTTGTAGCCAACCTTGCCGGCACGGCCAGCCGCTAATTAACCACTCCAATGAATGCATCACAGCATCGGACTATACAGTACGTGTGGCTCTGTGCTCCTGACATGTAGTTGTACGTGCCCTACTTGTCACCAGCCAGGACCAGCTTGCACAGTGCAAGTGTCATGGATGATTAAGATATGATGGCTAATCCTGAATTACTCGAGGATTTCACACGCACCATTAGACAGGATTGAGTTTGTTTTTTGGTTTGGAGTATGTCGTTTGGGCTCTGTTATAAAGCCGGATCGATCATTTGATTGATATATGTGGTGTTAAGAATGAAAATAAACGAATGGATTCTGATTGGCGTTGGGAATTGAGAAAGATTAATAGCGAAACAGACGGAGAACAACTTATATATTGGTGGCGGATCTAGAAAGAGATAGAGGAGATCTGAATAAACTAGATAAAGCTAAACCTCTTCCCATCTACATATAGCAAAAAAAAATTTAGCGGGGGCTCTGTGGGGACTCCCATAGTACTTGCGCCAGTAGTGGTGGGCTCGAGATTTTGCCCAGCCGGCCCCGTGCTGGATCCGCCCTCGACTATATGGATGCTAATAGCTTTCAACACGCCGTAGGGGATTTACGACTTTAAGTGTCCCCGACGTTCAATGAAAATACATCTCAACTGATTAGTTTTCTTATGATAAAAATAACTCATCGGGATTTAATTTTTATATTTGACAAATGTACTTATGTTTACGGCTAATTACTTTTCAGTGGTAGACGATGTACACCTCAACAACGAGGTGTTCGTGGTAACTTTGACAATCTTAAGATATACCGATTCAGTCTTCTGAAGATGCTCATAGGCTCATAGGGTAAGGTGTACGTGTGTGTTTATAAGGATGTATGCACGCGTGTTGTGAGCACCTACAATTCTATAAATTTTTGAATAAGACGAATGTTCAATCGTTATAAAAAAACTCAAAGCGACGAGTATTTTGGGAGTTGGGACGGAGATAGTGCTGTGTGTCTTATCTTTAATAAAAATTAAAGCACAAAGACCACACTACCGTTATTAATACAGAGTACTACAGTAGTAATTATAGTTTGCCTGCCTTGTCAACCGTGGCGATCCAGCGGCGCGCGGCATGGGCGACGCTCTCTGGCGTGGCGTCGCGCCGCGCCCGCGCTCTCTCGACGCGCACGCGGCGTGGCGTGGCGCGACGTCGCGGCGTCTCCCGCCACGGGTTTCGACTTTCGAACAAAAAAAGGAATCCCTCCTCTCCCGCGCGCGCGCGCGCTCTCTCGCAAACGCGGCTGTCTCGTGGGGCCCCACTCGCTGGCGATGGATTCCTGGACGTGGGCCCCGCGGACCAGTGAGAGATAACGAGGCTTCGTGAAACACACCAGTACACCAGTACACCACGACTAGTCCAACAGAGGACGACCTGGGCCCGCGTGCCCGGCCCAACAGGAGTCTCATTTGTTCCCAGTGTCCAGCCCAAGGTGAATTTCCCAAACTGCCCTCGGCTTGCTGCTGGTGGTGTTAATTGATTGATTGCTTCTCCAGCTATAAGCTCGCGAAGCAAATGGACACGCTCTTCTTTTTGTCATCTACTGCATGGCGCGCGCATGTCTCCTTCCTTCGTTTGAACGCCACAAGCTTCGCGTGCGCTTTCTAATACTGATAATTAATACTCCCTCCTTCATCTCAAATTATAGAACATACTTTCTCCGTCTCAAAATATAAATCTAAAATTGAACTGAATGAGACGTTTCTATAACGTGTCTGGACATATAGTCCATCTATCTGGTCCGAAAGAGTATATTTTTCACACGGTTTTTAATGACATATTTGAATTGTTAATTTATTTTATATTGCGTTTACAATTTATATAAAATTAACATCACATGAAACTATTTTAAAATATGAATCTAGTGATAGAACATACATAATACTTACTTAGTATAGATATAGTTAGTATATATATTAGTCAAAATTTACCAAGTTTAATTTTTCTTTAAAAAATACCCTATAATTTAGAACGGGAGCACTATGTTTCTTAATATATAATGTCATTGATTTTTAACATAATGTTTGTTTGAGTATCTCTCTTGTAAAAGAATTATATAAATGTTATTATTTTGTTGTGACTTTTTGTCTAAAAAACTCTACCTTAACTTATATATTTATATATTTATATTAAAATTTATTAATAAGACAAATTATCAAACGTTACACGAAAAGTCAACAGTGTCTTATATAAAAATATATATATATGAGGTGGTATATAGTTATTCTCAATAGGAAAATCATTTCTTTGTCATTACCCTTCAAGACTGTTATTTTTTAATGGCAGGACCGTGTTATTGGTTGCACCGTGACAAATAAGAAATGGTGGAGCCTGATCTGCCCAAGAACTGCCTAATGTTTTCTTTTTCCGAACACGCAAAAGGATTGCACGTCAATATATTAGAAGGAAAAAAGTTTTTGTTATACAAAGCAATCAGCCAGACTGGCTTATGCCTAAGGGGGAGGGGAGAAAAGGCAAAATAAAAAAAACTTGAAGATAGGAACTACTACGACGTTAAAAACGCAACTCCAAACAGCAGGAGGGGGCAGAACCACGCTACACTCCCAATAAATCCCCAAAAAAGCAACGCCGGCTAAAGACCACAACTGGCCCTCCAAGCGGATGGACTCCAGAACCATTGCGACTGAAGCGAGCGCAGAGTCGAAAACCCTAAAGTTTCGTTCCTTCTATAGCTGCCAGGAAACTAGGAGTACCAAGGAGTCGAAGCCGCTACGGAGGTGCTTAGGTAAACAAACCCTGGAGGATGATCACCAATCCTGGAGCCAGCTGCCACGAGGGAGAGAGAGGGCAGCCCAGGAGGGGTCATCACACGGAGCCAGACCTGCCGTCCTGAACTGCCTAATGCAAAAAATAAGGAATACTTTGTAAAAGAAAAATAGTGTATTAATAAGCGATTTAGGACACTAAAAACGCCCATGTGTACGCTCGAGCCGTATCTTGTTATCTTGTTGGAATTCAATAATAATCTGTCAATTTTTTGGTAGGCCACCCTCCTATCACGCACTTAAACAGTTGAAATAAAAACGTGATGAGTTGTGAAGCATCAGGGTGGTGGTTGATGTGAGCTGTTTGCTCCGCGTGCTGCATGCAGATGGCTTCAATTTTGCTCAGTCAAACACTAGTATTATACACTAACTAATACTTCATCCGTCCCAAAATAAATACAGTTTTAGTACTATTCATATCCAATGTTTGACCGTTCGTCTTATTTGAAAAAATATTATGATCAGTACTTTTATTTTATTGTTATTAAATGATAAAACATGAATGGCACTCTATGTGTGACTAATTTTTTTAAATATTTTTTTATAAATTTTTTAAATAAGACGGATGGTCAAAACGCTGAGCACGTATATCTATGGCTATACTTATTTTGGGACGGAGGTGTACTACACATCATGTGGAGCCAATGAAAAATAATATCGGAGCATAAAAAAAAATTAGCATACTATGAAATACACAGTACTGCAGGTTTGAGCATACAAATGCATGGGATGATGGGAATATCGGGTGAACCCAACTGAGGGGTTGTTCGGTTTTTAGGAATTACAATCATAAAAAAGAAAAGGTGAAGGCATAGAAATACCTATACAATTCAAATCATATAGGATTTTTACAACAGATTTAATTAATGAATACAAAATTTCCTACTGTCTCACCCTCTACAATTGGTAGGGAAGAGAAGAATTTCTTTTTTACTTCATCATCCTTGCAAATTGAATGGTACTGAAAAAAATATTTCATTTTATTTTCAGCAAACCGAACAAGACCTGAAAATTCAAAACACTCAAATCTTCTTCCTCTAAGCCTCTGCCGCTGGGCCCCTTTAGCTGTCCTCGCCGTGTGGGTCCCTCACCCCTCTGCCAGGTGGGCACCACCCCTCGAATTGATTATTCCTAACAACATTCCGCGGATTAATTTTCTTACCACTAATAATCTCACTCCTAATAAATCCTATCTCATCGTTTAGTCTAATAAGTCAAAAATCTAAATTTTCAAACTTAATTTTAAAATGTTTTTAACCTAATTTTTTTACTTTTAAGTCGCTACGAACAAATATATAATAGTTTTATTAATAAAGTTAATAAACTAAATTCTATTATCTAATAACCGTTTTGATCTAATCCACCTGCTCCCGTCGCGTAAACGCGTCCAGCTCATCGTCGCCGGCGCCTCGTTTCACCAGTCACGCCATCTACCCCACCGAGGGCAATCTTGTCATTTCACTCACAACCATCTCCTCCTCTTTAATAACAGCGCACTCCACTCTCTCTCTCTCTCACCTCCCTGACACTAAACTGGTTTCATTAAGGCCGTTTTGATCTCCTCTCCTTCTCCAGGTTGGGAGAAGGAAGGAAGGAAGGAAGGAAGGAAGGAGGCTTTGCCTCGATCTCGCTCTCTCCGGTAATCTCTTCTCCTTCTCCAGCCCTTGCTCGCTTGCTTGTTTGTTTCCTGGCGCTGTGTTGCGATTTAGGAACTGGAGTTTTTTTTTTTCGTTTTCTTTTTCTGGATGGTGTTCTTGGCCTGAGACGTTATACGCTTCAAGAACAGAAAGGATTTTGCGTTGACTACTTTGGGTGTTCAATCGTTTGTGCGCACTCTTCGTCGATGCTCAAAATGGGCGAGGAGTGTGATTTTGTTGTTACTTTTCTTTTTTTTCTTGGGGAGAAGAAGAAGTGGTTTTGTGTTAAACACGATAGTTCAAAAAAGGGGAAAAAAGAGAAGAGAATTTTGAAGGAATACCTTTTTGTTTCTATCGCAAGGTTATGCTTCTGATCTGTGCCTTGTCTTTGTAGCAGGTCAAAACGGCATTTAAGTGTGGTGTTCTTCTTGTTGTTTTCTTCCCACATGTTTCATGTACTGTTGTTGCTTAATTCACTCATTTCCGTGGTGTGAGGGTACCCAGGAGAAGAAGAAAAAAAATCTTGATAATGATTTCAAACTTTTGGTGTGGTTATGATTTCTGAGCTCATGACGCTGAAAGAAAAGGACCCTTTTTCCAGCTTAAATTGACTTTTTTTAACATTCTTTTTAATTGACCATGATAAAATACTATTTGATAGTATATGCTTTTGCTTACATTTTTTTTTTCACATACAAGAATTACTTTAAGTTTCTGAATTGCCACCATTAGAAAGCTCCTGAAGCTAATTGATTCAAGCGTAGTTGTACTTAGTCTGTGGCCATTTCCCCCTAAAGGCCCCCTTTGAACTTGGTGTGTGTAGGTGTCCTGTGTCCATGGTCTCAATTTCTCAAAGAGTTTTCCTAGAAGAGATCAGCTGATCGAATGAAGAAATTATTATTTCAGGTTGGTCCAAGAACATGCATATCAGTGACCATCTTAGTTGGTGCATGTGCAACAACTGTCTGGATTAGGGACCTTCTATAGTTTTAGATTATTTTACTGTTATAAACTCTTACCATCATTGGTTCCGAGAAGTAGTTAATATGAATGGAAATTGGCCCCCAAATTATTTGGAACAACTTCTGATATTTTCTCTGTTTGTCTGGGTCCACTTGCTAGCTGCCAGAGAGTATGACAAATTATTTGTAAGATTGCTTCATATGCATGCCTAGCTGTGTTCATTAATTCTATCCATATTCACATGGATGGCAAGATTTCCTCTAAAGATATACAATACAATTATCTGAGATATCAAATATAGGTTTATTTGTTGGCATGATTTGAAAAATGCAGTTGACATTGAAATGTGCTGGTCGACTAGTCGAATGGCCATTACTCTCCTGGCTCTGTGCCTGGCCGCATGTGTCCATGTAGGTGTAACTGTGTAACCAAAGCCATGTTTTTTGTGGGTCACAATCATTTTTACTTTCTAATCAACCACTTATTTATTGAGTGGATAGACCTTGACAAGAACATATCCGAATTGCAATGTTTCAGCTTGAATCTGCTACCTCTTCTGTCTATGTGGGGGCAGAACATAATTGCTGCCCTGGGTTGGGCTTAAGTTTATTTGTTTTTTGGACTTAACAATGGAGTGGTAGTTGACACATGTTTAGCGTTGTGCTGTGTGATAACCAAGTCCTAGCCATTTTTGTTCCATGTTTTCCAACTAATATTGATTCCTGTAGTATCTGATCAACTTCGTTGTTGTTAGTTGTCATGTTTCACAGTGCACATTTTTTCCCTTTGCCCATATTTATTAAGTTTGTCGTTAGAAGCTTTTTTCTTTTAAAGTTTATTTCTGGGCTTTCCTACTCTGTATCTATCTATTTTGGGATAAATGCTTGCCTATGTTCGGGTTAATGATATTTCCAGTTTCCAGATAAACTTTTTTGTGGTAAACATTGTGTAGTTATAGCTTTGTGTGAGAGAAGATAAGGTACTATTCAAGAATGCAGGGATCCCTTTTCTGTTTGATAGGTTTATATTTTACTTCCAGACCTTCTCATCAGCTTCTCCCTTAGATAGCTGATGCTTATCAATATTTTGCTCTGTCAGTGCTGATTAGCTGATAAGACATTCATGAATTATATAGCAGTTTGCTGTTTGCACCTCTTTTTGGTAGCCAATTGATGTTCTGGTCCCTGGTTCCATGCATTATGGAGGTTGACATGCCTAGTCCCTTTCCTTGTCCCCTTGAGAAGTGGAAGCCATGCTTCCCTTACATAGGCACTTATGCAATGGAAGAATTACATTGGTTGTTAGTACTGTGTTACACTTTTAGGGCCCCTTTGAATTGTAGGAATGAAAAAACAGAGGAATAGAAAAAACACATGATTCTGACAGGAATACAATTGTAAAACAGAGGATTACAAAACACAAGAAAAACACAGGAATGGCTGTTTGATTGGACCACAGGAAAAACGCAGGAATCAGATGAGAGAGATAGACTCAGAGGAAATGTTCCAAGAGGTTAGACCTCTTGCTAACTTTCCTCCAAAATGTGCATAGGATTACCCATTCCATAGGAATTTTAAAGGATTGGATAGGATTCAATCCTTTGTTTCAAAGGCCTTCATAGGATTTTTTTTCATAGGATTGAAATCCTCCAAAATTCCTGCATTTTTCCTAAAATCAAAGGGGCCCTTAAGCTGTTTTATGTGCATAACTACACTGGTTCTAGTCCTAACATTTTCCTTCTGCAGAACTGCCTAGAAAATATTTATTTCTTAGTTGCAGATTGCTCGACATCATCAAACTTCACATGTATCTATCGCCTTCTCATTTTTTCCTCCATCATGATTAGGGCTTCATTTGAGGAGTCATCTTATTTTTGGTCAAGATGAAGCGCATGCAAAGGATGCCAACAAGGAAGTCCCATTCATGGTGGTGGGACAGCCATATTAGTCCCAAGAACTCCAAATGGTTAGCCGAGAACCTAGAAGGTAAAGCCTCATGTTTCGGGAATGCAGGATGTACTAGTGATTCTTTATTATTTGCCAGAAGTAGCAATATTTAGGACCTTATTTATGTGGTTCACTAATATTTCATCCTGCAAAACAACTATGCATAGCACAACTGATTCTTACTATAACATTTTTCTCAACAAACAGAGATGGATAAGCAAGTTAAAGATATGCTGAAGCTCATCGAGGATGAAGGTGATTCTTTTGCAAAGAAGGCCGAGATGTATTTCGAACGGCGGCCTTTGCTTGTAACTCATGTTGAGAACTTCTACCGCATGTATCGTGCTCTTGCCGAGCGTTATGACAATGTGACTGGGGAATTACGCAAGAATATCCCATCGTCACTCCAGTCACAAGGCTCTCTTAGCATATCTGAATCTGATTCTGAGACACAGTCTGCTCCCCCAACTCCTAAGCCTGACTCGGAAGAGACAACACCAAAACAGAAGCGTAAACCAAGAGCAGCTGGCTTTGATGTCTTCCTTGGTTCTGGTGGAAGTTCAGACATTTCCAAGAAGGGGAGCGATGGATCATCATCATCTTCTTCAGAATCTGATTCTGAGGTTGACGAATTGAGAGAAGACAATGGTGATGGAAGTCCTTTTGCATTGAACGAACGAATTGCCGAGCTAGAAGATGAGCTTCAGGAAGCAAGGGAAAAACTTGAGGCACTTGAGGAAAAGAATACACGCTGCCAATGTGAAAAACTTGAGGAGAAGTTGAAGGATTCGCACTCAGAAATCAGCAGCCTTCAGAAGGAACTTGAAGGCCAACTAGCTCATCATGACCATGAAATTGAGAAGTGCAAGAAGGAGCTTGAACACGTTCATGAGAAGTATTCCCACGATAAATCTACTCTTGAAACAGAAATAATAAAGCTCCAAGACATCGTCAAGAATTTCGAAGGTGATCTAGCAAAAATGTCACAAGAGAAATTGCAGCTCAAGGCCCAGGTTAAGGAACTTGAACAAGCATCTCGCAGCCTAGATGATTCATCAGCACAGATTATGAAGCTCCAAGAAATAATCAAGGATCTGCAAAGAAGGCTGGACAATGATTCAAATGAGAAGAAGATGCTCGAAGAACGTGCTATCGAATTTGAACAAGTTCGTAAGGAGCTGGAGGGTTCAAGGACTGAGGTCGCAGAACTACAAGCTACAATCAACAATCTGAAAGCTGACCTAGGAAGAGCTCTGGAAGAGAAATCACAGCTGGAGAGCCGTATCAATGATCTGGAACACACAATCGCCTGTAATTTGGAAGAATTCTCGCAGGAGAAATCCTCACTTGGTGCCGAGATCCAAAAACTGAAAGAAGCCAATGCTTCTCTTGAAGGCAAGCTGACATCCACAGAGTCACAGCTCCAGCAACTCCACGCCGAGAAATCAGAAGCATCCATTAGCAGTGAGAAGCAGATCTCCGATCTGAATCAAGCCATCGCCGATCTCGAAACAAAGCTTGAACTCCTTTCTTCAGAGAAAACTACAGTCGATAACAAGGTGGCTAGCTTACTGACCGATGTCACAGCTCGTGATGAGAAGATCAGGGAGATGGACAGCCACCTGCACCAGCTGCACCTGGAGCATGTCAAGCTGATTGCAGAGGCAGATGCCGTGACGAAGGCGGTGTCGGAGCTGCGAGCACGGGTGAGCGAGCTCGAGGAAGAGGTGGAGGAGCAGAAGCTGATGGTCTCCGATGGCGCGGAGGGGAAGCGAGAGGCGATCAGGCAGCTCTGCTTCTCGCTCGAGCACTACCGCCATGGGTACCAGCAGCTCAGGCAGCTCCTGCAGGGACACCACAAGAGGCCATTGGTGATGGCCAATTGAGAGTGAGAATTTCTAAAACCTATCTTGGCAATGCAACTGCAAAGCAAAATTGCATCAAAGAACCTGTCAATGCAATGCAAAATTGCATCTCCCTCCCCTTTTCTTGTTCTATGATGTAGCTCATTCAGATGCTGGTACCCTATGGTGCGTGTATTGTAATCGAGGAACCGAGTCTGAACAAACTTCTTTTTTTCATTTCCTGGTAATGAATCTGTCGAATTCTGCTGTGAGCATGTCAAGAAAAATGATCTGTCTCCTCTTTGCATTTTTGTGGTGATGAATCTGTGAGATTCTTCTGACACAAATACTCTCTCCGTTTCACAAAAAACCAATCTAGTACTGGATGTGACACATCCTATTGCTATGAATCTGGATATATATTTGCCTAGATTTCGTAGTATTAGAATATACTATATCCAATACTAAATTTGTTTTTCGTGGGATGGAGGGAGTAGGAAAGTATAGGAGGGGCCTATGTGAAAAATATACCCAGGCAGCCACGCTCTTCAACTCGATCCTAACCGCACGTGTAGATCCAACGGTCAATACAGGTCCGAGATTCGGATCGCTACCAATGATAGCGATCCAACGGTTGGCAACGGTTGCTACCATTATATGGGGCCTTTTATGCAAAATTACACCTCGATGACATGTGGGGTCACCGGCCTAGTGGGTCCCACCTGTAAGTCTCTCTTTCCGTCACAAGGGCATCGCCTCTGCGCCGCCGTCCGCCGGAGTGCCGCCGCCTTCTCCGTCCTGGGAGGGGACGACCCGCCATGAATGCGGCTCTCCTCGGGCCGCCGGCGGCGTTTTACCCCCACGTGTGGGGGTCAGGTGGTGAAGGACACACTCGTCGGCTTCCCACGTCTGTCCTCGCCTCGCCGCCGCCGCCGCTCGCCGGAGCGCCGCCGATTCTCGGCCACCCTTTGTGTACGTCTCCTACCTCCATAGCCACCGCGTGCAACTCTAGTCGCTCATGTATCGATTAGCTTACTAGTTAATGCTGACAATTAAAGCGTTGTTGACATGAAACGATGGATGATTCAGGCTTCAGGTTTTATGTAACTAAGCTGGATTTCTACATTTACTTTAGTGACCAAACTTAAAATTTTGATTTGTGTTTTATCATTTGTTCAAATATGATCAATACAATTCCACGATCAAATTCTGAAATTCACACCATGTTCTCACATATGTTTCTCTATTGCTGTAAGAAACAACCAGCAAATCTTTACTCCTAAATTCCAACGCCCCAAACCCAACTCTCCAACTTGCAATTTCACTTTTATTGAGCCCGAAGCCTGAGAAGGTGTCTGCATAGGGAAGTATGCATGACTAGCAGCAACCCAAGAACACTTTCAGTTTCAGACTTTCAGAGATTACGGCAGAAATAATGGGAGGTTGCAGCAATGGCCTGTCCGTTGTCAATGTCTCTGACCTGCCCATGCCTCGAGCTGACCCTACCTTTTTTCCACAATTCGCTCCTGGATTAGTTCATAAAATTCTTGAATCTTGCAAAAAGATCCTTACTAGTGGAGAAACATGGCAAATATTGCCACGGCCGCTGATGCACTTCATACTGTACTCCTTGTGTGTATACAAGCAGACAGCATAGCTACTAAAATACAAGGAGATGTGTGCAAAGATCTGAGTATTAAATCATATGAATCCTTCGGTCGTATCAGATGGTCATTTCTTTAATACTATAGGGATCAGGGATTCAGAAACATCACATGGTGAAGCCCTTTTACAGCCACTGTTTGCCTGAACTGAACTGAACTCAGTTGCACGTTTCATTCAGAATTCATGCTTCAGTTTTTTGCCTATTTAGTTGGGTAATTAACTCTCCCTCATTGATGCCTATTTAACACTTGCTTACTCTCTCTTCCTACAGTTTCATCTTGCTTCGGAGCTGCACGCATCAGCCATCCAGACTAGAGATCCAACGGTAGAGCTTTGCGTATGGTTCTTCCCATGGATGCTACAGTCTATATAAGAGCACATATGGCTATTGGTTTTTTGTGTTATCCTTCTGACAGAATATTTTGGAATTTGCAGGTCTTGCTTCTTTTGTTTGTATGTTAACATCTTGTCCGTAACTCTGATGATGGAAAAGTTTTCAGAAGGTATCAATAAGCAACACCTCCACTCATTTTTTCTCATCAATCTCGTGTTAATTTTCTATTCTTTACTAGAAAATTATGTTCTTTTTTTACCCCTTAGTTTTGTAATTTATTCTCCTCCTCCTACTTATGCAAGCATTAATTAATTTCCATGGTATAAGAATTCAATGCATGGTTCATACACAACCCATCTCCAGCAACCATGCTGTCCATTTTTTCCTTTTAAGAAAATAAAAGAAAGGAAATCTTGAGAAGTACTACAACACATCACACATGGCTGGTGACACCATGTGCCACTATTTATTTCTTGTCTATTTTGTTTCCATCCTTTTGCTTTTATCTCTCGTTTTCCTTTTTTTTTGGAGAGATTGGTAACAATACACCGTACTTTCTTCCCCATGTGTTAACAAAAAGGTTCATACTCTCTCTCTCTCTCTGCTTCAAGTTTTCTTCTTTAAAAGCAGGAGTAGATCTTGGATCCTTCGAGTAGTAATACACATAGTAGTAGGAGTAGGTGGGCTGTAGTCATCTCTGCTGCCACCGTCGTCTCGTGCCTTGCATGTTTCCGAATCTCTCTGTTACTCTCCTACGCGTTTGCTTCAAGCTTTGACCGAGAAGCACCAATCCAGCTACATGTTCTTGACCTGTTCTTCTTCTTCCTGCCTCTGTATGGTGTTTTGAATGGTCAGATTTGGTCTTCGTCATGAACAGAAGCTGAGATCTTTGGTGCAGGATCCTCACCTCCGGTTCTGAAAGAACCCCTGTTTCCCAGGTGAGATTATGCTATTGATTGATGTTGCTTGCTTATGTAGAAGAATATGTTTTTTGCTTTATGTTGTATCCTTCAGTTTCTTGATGTATTCAGTTCTTGTTTGGCAATAAATGGCTGTTTCCAAGATCTCGCAGCGTTTCTGCAGGGATTTTACTATCTTTTGGTATTGGTTTGATTGCCACCAGCGTTTCATTCTGAATGCAGCACTACATGTAGTCATATGCTTATTCCTTCATTAAACAACAGGATGCTTTTCTGCTGATTGAGTATTTGCGTATTGCTAAAAAAGAAACCAACTCTTTCATTATACCATATCGTCCAAATGAGCAACTGTGCAAGTTTCTTGTTGTACATAAGAACTCAATGCATTACCTGATGATCTGACTTGATGTAATTCCCTCCTAGTTGTGTCATGTCTGAGATTTAGTCATCTGTTTCTCACCATGGTAACATGAGGAGATAGTATCATCTTAACACAGAATTTCCTCAATAATTCTCTGATCTTGTACCACCTGAGTACTTGATATTAGAGCTAACCGGTCGGTGCTTTTGTTATAATGAAAAGCATTTGATTGTCCAACCAACAAGGACCAGGTACCTTCTAAAGAGTTAAGAGGCTGCTGGCTTTGTTTCACTTACTTGCCTTTTTTTTTTTCCTTTTTGGTTTAGAATGTTTCAGGTCGATTTTATCCTGTAGTACAGTGTATTCATATCTTTGTCATGATGTTTATGATTGATTTAGTTATCATCACTGACCTTGTACATTTCCTTTGTTCAATTGGTTGCTTGAATCTGTTACATTTATAGTTTTGAAGATACCTGAACAATGAAGCCACCTTTGGAGAGGAACCCTACCAAGAAGCGCCACTCGTGGTGGTGGGACAGTCACATTAGCCCTAAGAACTCTAAATGGCTTGCAGAAAATCTTGAAGGTGAGCTGAAACTTTTACAGGGAAAATAATGAGATTGCATTGTCTTAGTACTCCTACTGTTATGCGTTTTTTTTGTGGAGATACTACTCATATCAATGCATGTCCAGGTACAGTACCATTTACCAATGTTTACTGCACTGAGATGAACATAAATGAGCAATAAACCAGTGGAAGTACATCATCAATTTACTTATTTACTTAAGTCAAATGCTCTTGACGCACTCATGGTATCTGATGGTACTGTAGCATTAACTGATTGTACATCAAACTAATGAGCAGGATGGGGTAGTTGAGTAAATGGATTCATGAATATAACTAGAGATGTAGTAGACATTCTTGATTGTTCATTGTTCGTATATTCGTGCTTCCATAGACAAGTAACAGAAATGATGCACATATTTTCTTTATTATAAATTGTCAGTGAAGTAAAAGTAATACTGCTGATATTTTTCCTTACACTTTCTGCTATTCTGTACGTTGTTACTATTGTTCATATATACTGTAGCCTTATCTAACTCTCCCTGAACCTTTTTTTTTTTTGCAGAAATGGACAAGCAAGTGAAGGAAATGCTGCAGCTTATTGAGGAGGATGGCGATTCCTTCGCGAAGAAAGCGCAGATGTACTACCAGAGGCGTCCAATGCTCATCACCCATGTTGAAAATTTCTACCGGATGTACCGTGCTCTAGCTGAGCGATACGACAATGTCACTGGTGAATTGCGCAAGAACATCCCTACAAGGCTGCAGTATCAGGGATCCTTGGCAGGTTCAGACTCTGAGCTGCAGAGGTCACCCTCACCATCTCCTGAACCACAGAAGTCCTGGACAAGGGAGCAGAGCCCAAGGGCCGCCGGTTTCGACGTCTTCCTGTCCAACAAGAGCAATGGCTCACCCTCACCGGCCTCAAGGAAGGAGCCTGAGGATTTGGCTTCACAGTCAGAATCTGATGCAAAGTCTGAAGATGGTGAGGATGATGGCATTGCCTACACATTGCACCAGAGAGTTCTTGAGCTTGAGGATGAGCTCAACACCGTGAACCAGAAACTGCACGACGCAAATGAAAAACTTGAGGTTCTGGAAGAGAAGAGCTTGAGGTGCCATTGTGATTCTAAAGAAAATGGAAACGGTGCTGATCAAAGTGCAATAAATGAGAAGCTACAGTCTTCACAAGAGGAGATTAACAATATCAAAAACAGCCTTGAAGTTTTGTCGGAAGAGCACTCTAGGCTGTTGGGACAGAACAAGAAACTGGAGGCTGAAATTGTCAATCTGAAGGAAGAAATTGCTTCAGATAGACAGCAATATGAAGAGAAGCTCTCTCGTAGTGATGCTGAAATTGACAAGTGCAGGCAAGAACTTGCTGATGCTTCTGAGAAGTTGCTGCAAGAGAAGTTGAGCAACAGTTCGGTGACAGCTGAGCTGCAAGAAACGATTGAAAGCATCAGGATCAAACTTGAAGAAGTTTCTGAGGAGAAATTACTTGTTGAGAACAAGTTTAAGCAGCTGGAGGAAGCAAACTCTGAAGCTGAAAAGTACAACCAAGAACTGTCACATGCTACCGAGAAGCTTTCAGAGGAGAAGTTCAGACACGAGGCTGAGATTCTTGCATTGAATCAGGCCATTGAAAATCTGAAATCCAAACTGGAGAGCATTGCTAAGGAGAAATCGTTGCTTAAATCATGGTTTGCTGACCTAGAGCAAGTCGTGGAGCGAGGAAGGAGAATTTTCCCCGAATAGCCGGAATTCCGTCAGAAAAAATCATAGCTTGCATTTAGCGAATTAGAACTTTTTTTTCTTCTTCTAATACACCATGATACACACTTGAGAAGTCCTACCATGCATCAGCATTGTACTTTTCCTGTCTGATTCTTTTCCTTGCTGAGGCGATGCATGGTGGTGATGTGCTGATTGCCTGCGAGTCTTTTGCGCGGAACGTATTTCCCTCGGCAATAAAATGGTTCTAAATCCATGTAACTTGTATATGAGCAAGCAAAAGCGATCATGGTTGTTTGAATAGTGCTTTAGCACAGACAAAAGTAGAAGTATAAAGTCTTATACTATTATTTTTTATTCAGTTACATGTCAGCTTATAAGCCGTAGAAGCCAATACCCTGTTCTGTTTAGCTCATCAGCTGATTAACTGATAAATTAATACATGGATTAATTAAATATGATATATTATAAGGATTTTTTTAAAGTACCCTTGAGCGGATGTGAGCCATCCGTTAGAATGGATTGGATGGGTGAGATCTAATTATACTACACCTTGATAGCAGGTGTAGTATGCGTAGTAAAAGGGCAATTAAGAAAAAAAGAAACATGGCATTGTTGTAGATTTGTAGTTGGCGCGAGGTTAGTCTGTAATCTATTAGTTTTCATTTTTCAGATGAGATGATCCAATCATTAGTTTATCACAGTTTTAGACTTTTAGTGCACACATAAATATCGTACAGTCAAGTAATGATGCTGCTGTATATGGAGATTGCATCCAACTCAGACTAATTTTGTAATTGCTGTCAGTGGATTTATAATTTACAAATCACTGAACTAGTGGACTGTAGTTCTGTTCTGATGAAAAATCCATAATCTTAACAAGTAGAGTAACAATATTAATCCACTCAACAGAAAATGTATATAGAAATATATCATTTTAATTTTAACTAAAGAGAAGAATGTAATAGTAATATAGAAGTACATATCAGTGAACAGATGCATATCAGGCTATCAGCATATGCTAGTGAAGTACATAGATACAAATCCAAACTTGTCAATTGTCGGTTATCCATTTGGGAGGTACAGATTCATCCAGTAGATTTGCCGATTCACGCGAGCTGCGAGGCGGAACGACGAGAAGCAGGACGTCGGGCGCGAGATGGGGCGGCACGGCGGCGGGCGGCGGCTGCCTAGCGTAGAGTCTCAGGAGAGGAAGGGCGCAGAACGCGACTTGGGCGGATCGAACCTGGCCTGTGTTGACCTCGCGGGAGCACCGAAATAGGCTAAAATGCCCTTTCCCGTTAATGTTATAAAAGTCTAAACTACCCATTACAATCAATGGTTAGATTTGATTTTTACTACACTACTACCTTCTCTAGTGGGGGCACCGTAAAAGGACCATATTATAAAGTTAAATAAAATATCATCCGCACTGTGTTTTTTTAAAAAATAGCTGATAAAAAGTTTTTGAATTTTTGTTTGAAAGTATGACATGAATGATCATGCATTAATCAACCAAAAGGAAATGAAAACAGACAAAAACAATATCATTTCTACATAAGTGGTTATGGATTGGTCATGAATTTCTTATATTTGACAATTTAATTATTTACTAACCACTTGCACCGATAAAAATGGAAAAAAATGACTAAAATCAAGAGTAGTTGAAAATGAAAATACTTTTTTTTACGAAAATGATACTCGATCATTTGGGAATTTTTGTAGCCTAAGAGGGAATATAACCCCTTAGGAGGGTCTTCTAGTATAACGAATCTACATAAATGTAGATTCGTTGTATTGGATGTGTTATATTATTTCTACTGCTTCGTAGCAATATTGTCGTACACTCAACTCAAGTGATGTATTTTCCATCTGTCAAAACGCTGAGCAGCCCAGCGTGGATACGGAACGCTAGGTAAGCAAGCGCTCCCTGCGTCTGCGTGCGCCGAACGAAAGTCGGAAAGAGGAAAAAAACGCTAACCACGACTCCGTCTCTTCCCCCAAACAAAAACCAGGTGAAAAAAAGAAAGCCGCGTTCCCCACTCGCCGCCGCGCCACCCCGCGACGCCGCTGCCGCCGCGGATTCCTTCGGCGCCGCCACCGCCGCGGTAAGGTAAGCCCCGCCGCACTCCCGTTCCTCTCCTCCCCTCCCGAAGCCTCCGTCACCGCTCGCGGTCGCGGAGATAAGATCCATTTGGATGAACAGTTCATCTACCTTTGTTCCACCAGTTCAGTATAGGTGATGCCCCCCCGCGCCGCCAGTGAGCATCGAGAGGAAATTTTAGCTAAGCTGTTTGTCACTCGCATGGTGTAGCTTGCGTTGGTCACTATATTACCCTTTTTTTTTCATTGCGAATGGTGTGGAGTGGGTTTAAAACTAGGTTTGAGCATTTGAGAATTGACATGTTGCAGTTCCTAGGATACTACTTGTAAGAGCATTTCTTGGGTTTTCTCTGGTTGGTATGGTACCTCAGTTGAGTGGATAACTTGGGTTGATTTTGTTATCTAAGTGCTTCGTATTCGTTTAACAAGAACTTGTTCGTATGCTCCTCATACATCATGGACTCATTGTTCATGCTATAGATTACTGAAACTGGATTTGAGGCTTTGAGCTGATCTTGAATTGGGGTGCATTCATGTTTGGCTGCAGAGATGGACAGATTTGTGCGAGTTTACAGTGGCGGGGAGCTGGTGAAGGGTCCAAACGGGGTGGAGTTTGGCAACCTCGCCGAGGAGGGTTTATGGTTCAAGGCGAAGCCTGCATTCGATGAACTGATTGATGCCGTGTACAAGAAGCTCGGGTGGGTGCCTACGATGCTCAGCATTCGTGCGCAGGGAAGGTTGAACGTTGGTGGTGGTGCTCATCGGCACTTCATCATGGTGCCTATCGATGATGACATGTCATGGAGTAGCTATGTGAAAGCTGTTTTCAATGGGACTGAGTGGAACTGCCTAGAGATTTTTGTTCAAGCAGAAATTTGTTCCTTGACAGAGGGCATATCCTCAGAGAGAGCACTAATGGCTATCAAACCGCTTTATGCACAACGTCAAAATGGCCAACCGCAGAATCCAGAACAGGACATGTCGTTTGTTATCCCTTCAACGGTGAATGTTAGTCCACTAAATGGACATCCTCAGAACACACGGCAACGAAAACCAAGAAAGAGCACCAGGACCTTCTCTGATGATGGTTGTCCAGATCAGAATGGAGCTTCAGAAGCAGTTGATACCACTTCCTATGATTTAATTGGGCAGTATGATGCTGATCATCGGGCTCGTGCTTTAGCATCAGGCCAGGTAGATCAAAGAGTACCTATAGCATTTATATTACAATCTTTTGTCGTGTAACAAACTGTTGATTTGCAATTTCCAATGTTTGGTACAGCATTTGACTGAGCTCAACCCTCGTACCCGTGAACCTCTTCGCTTTGACAGGAGGTATGAGTGTTACCTTAGGCCCGCTGGCCTGATGGGACTGGCAAACATTTGTAGGGCTGGTCTGCCCTCCATTGATCGGGCACTCGTCTCTGCACTAGTTGATAGGTGGAGACCTGAAACTCACACTTTTCACATGCCTTGTGGTGAGATCACAATCACACTACAGGATGTTGCAATGATTCTTGGATTGCCAATCGCTGGCCATGCTGTCACTGTAAACCCAACAGAGCCCCAGAATGAATTGGTTGAGCGATACCTTGGGAAGGCTCCTCCGCCGGATAGGCCACGTCCTGGATTGAGGGTTTCATGGGTCAGAGCTGAGTTCAACAATTGTCCAGAAGATGCTGACGAGGAGACCATCAAGCAGCATGCCAGGGCATACATCCTTAGCCTGATTAGTGGTCTGCTGTTTCCTGATGCCTCTGGTGATTTGTATACCTTCTATCCCTTTCCACTGATTGCTGATCTTGAGAATATTGGTTCATACAGTTGGGGTTCCGCTACTCTGGCATATCTCTACAGGGCAATGTGTGATGCTTGCAGGAGGCAGTCAGATGGAAGTAATCTGACTGGTTGTCTTTTGCTCCTTCAATTTTGGTCATGGGAGCATTTTCCAATTGGCAGGCCAGACCTGGTGAAGCTAAAATACCCAAATGTGGAGGAGCTAGAGGATGAGAGGGATAGACCCACAGTTGGTTTACGATGGGTTGTGGGGGTGTGCGCCCGTCGAGCAGCTCCCGCACGTTGCTATGAGCACTTCACGAATGAGTTTGACTTGCTAACGGATGACCAGGTTGTTTGGTGCCCATATAGGGAGGAACGGATGAAGGAACTACAGCTAGCCCCTATTTGTACCCAGGATTCTCATTTGTGGCTAACCCGAGCACCTCTACTTTACTTCTTTATGGTGGAGATCTACATGCCTGAGAGAGTGATGCGCCAATTTGGCCTCCATCAGGTGTGCCCACCTCCATTGCGGGACACTAGTGCGGAGCTTCACTGGTATCTTCAAAACAGAACTTTGCTGTTTTTATTCTTATTATTTCTTGTACATGACTGTGTGTCCTGGTAAATTATAGAATCATCTACAGGTAGCCGAATCATAAAATTTTCTAATGTTTTGCAGGTGCCGTCGTGGAAGGGTTCATAATGACTGGGCACAGAAGCACAAGTCTTTTGTGGATATGTGGGAAGCAAAGGAGCAAGATGTTGTCATGGAAGACCGGCCATATGACCACAGCAGTTATATGGATTATTTGCGGTGGTACAGAAGATCAACACGTATTCGCCTGTGCACACCGAAGAGGATAAGTAATGGTCACAAGGGTGGGGCATCTGGTGGGAGTGCAATTTCTGATTCTGAAGATCCTTTTCGTGCTTCTCAGCTTCGTTACACCCCCAGGGCTCATTTGATCCACTCAGTGGTAAGACATCCTACTTGTAAAATAAATCATGCTACTACCATGCAGGTGTGATCGTGTGAGCTTCATTCAGGTTACCTTCTTTTGATATTTACTAGCCAAATACCCATGCGTTGCATTGATCTAGAACAAGTATATCATAAATTCTGAACTTCAAAAGCTGCATATAATTTTCAATTGAACATGAATCACTAAATAATTCTATTGCAAACCGCATGCACGGATTACATAATTATTTTGTGAAGATTTTTCAACTAACAAGAACACGTATGCATGTATCTATGGTGATGATGGTTGGATGATAGACTCGCCACCACCAGCAGGATACTTTGATATATCTCTGAAATTCCCATCGTTTGCCCCAGACCGACAAACTCACTGTCCTTGCGAAGGAGGCAGCTTCTCAAAAAAGTTGCTCTAGAGGCAAATGCCGTGCTTTTGTTGACCAAGTCACCAGAACATGTGTAGAAGTTATTGGGGAACTTGGTGGATCATCACTTTGCGACATTGTGGATCTGGTTCCATGCTCATCGACTGCTGCAACAACTGCAGCTGAACCAGAGGCAGAGCAACAGAGGGATAAAGAGGAAGATATACATCATTCCATGGCGCCTGATCAGGAAACTGAGTCTGGCCTCGGTTCTGAGAAGCGATCTCGATCACGGACTCGCCGCACACAGGCAGACAGGACAGTTCAAACAAGATCAACCGGAAAGAGGAAGAGGGGCAGATCAGGTTCGAGATGAGAATTGCACGGTGAGTTATTTAGCTTGGTTTTTCTGCTCTTTCTGGATAATCACTCTACATTTCCTTTAGTTTTATCGTGTCCATGCTGCTTGTTTCTTTCATGGTTAAGCCATTTTAAATTTCTCATGGACTGTTATCTGCTTGTTCTGCTTGAAATTACAGCCCCGCGGTTTATGTACCATAAGAAGCTGTGGGATGAAGGAACGGCATGGTGCTCAAACCAGCTTATCATTTCATGACCCTCCACAGTTGAAGACGAACACCATTGAAGACAAATTTGTTCTTCTAGACAGTTGTAGGATGACATTAGGAAATTTATGCTTGCATGCTATACAGTAATTATTTCAGCCATTTTGCTGTCGATGGTAATGCAAAGCCACTCCCAGACATGGTCAAATTCTGAACTATGGTCACTCCCAGACATGGGTGATGTTTGTTCCTGGTGTAAATGAGCTTTGTTCAGATGGCATTTGAGCTTTGTTCAGCGAGCAGCCTTTGGTTTAATATACACGATTCAGCATTTCAGCTAAGGTGATTGTCAGTTTTAGCTGAATCATCATGTATGGTTAAAACTATCATCATTCATTCATTCCTGATCCATTCAGTTACCAATGGAGAGCAGGAGTGGAAACGGAGTTTTGTTCTGTTATTCTGTCAGTGAAAGCATTGAACTACCAGTTGCGTCAGGAAATGTATTCAGAGTTTCAAACAAACCTTAGCTTTAGGTAAACCGAAGACTACTCATAAGTCATAATCGGTCTAAATTTAGGAGTAAAGTTTATGCATCATAAACGAATTGAACTGCCCATAATCATTTATAAATTTAAACTTCTTGAAGTGTCCACAAATTAATTCTGAACCATCTGTGTTTGTTCTTCTTTTGCATGAGACGCTCTGATGCCTAAAAGTCTAAAACCCCTCCTTGACAAGGTCAGTGTCCACGTCCCTCGCCGCCGCCACGCTCTCTCGTCTGCCTGAACACGCTCGCCGGCGATGTCCCGCCCGCCCCCCTCCGCCGCCCGCGTGGCCCTCTACCTCCGCCGCGCCCGCCTCATCGACTCGCTCCGCCTCCGCCTCCGCTCCCCTTCCTCCCCGCCGCCGCCACCGCCACCCGACGACCCCGTCGTCGCGCTCCACGCCATCCGCGCCGCCCCGACGCCGGCGTCGGCGATCTCCGTCTTCCGCGCCCTCCCGCCGCCCCAGCCGCTCCCACTCTTCCAGGCCCTCGCGTCCCGCCTCGCCGCCTTCGCCGCGCTCCCCGACCTCCGCTCCCACCTCGCCTCATTCCTCTTGCCCCCGCCGCCTCTCGCGCGCCTCCGCCTCCTCGCCGCCGCGGGCGACCACGCCTCCGCGCTCGACGCCTTCGCCTCCGTCCCGGCCAAGCCGCACCGCCCCGCCGAGGCGCACAACCTCCTCATGGGGCTCCACGTCCGCGCGGCCGACCATGCCGCCGCCGTGGGGGCCTTCCGCGCCATGGTCCGCGAGGGCGCGCTCCCGAACGCCCGCACCTACACCGTCGTCATCGAGCACCTCGCCTCCGCGGGGTTCGTGGACCAGGCGGTCGAGGTGTTCCGCCTCCTCCCGTCGCTGCGCGCGCGGCGGACCACCCGGCAGTACAACGTGCTCGCCGAGGCGCTCGCGTCGGCGGGGAAGTTCGACCAGCTCCGGTGGCTCGTCCGCGAGATGGTCGCCGTCGACGGCGTCATGCCCGGTCCGCAAATGCGCGCCGCCATCGCCGCCATGAGGGAAGCGGGACACGCGGAGGGCACGGAGGATTTCGTCGAGGAGCTTTCACCCAACGAAAGAATCGGTTACGCCGTGGACGACGTCGACGGCGAGGGAGATAGCGACGACGAGGAGGAGGAGGGCGACGACGACGATGGCGTGGACGGTCGTGACAAGGGCAGAGGCAGAGCGACACTGAAGCCATGGCTGGACCCGCGCGAGCTCGCGAGGGCGCTGGAAGGGTGGGAGCCGAGGGAGGTGGCCGAGCTGGAGGCCGCCGGGATCGTGTGGACGCCGCGGCTGGTGTGCAAGCTGCTGCGCGCGTTCAAGAAGGCGGAGACGGCGTGGGAGTTCTTCTGCTGGGTGGCGTGCCGCCCCGGCGGCTACGCGCACGACCGGCACACGGTGGCGAGGATGGTCGCCATCCTCGCCCGCGCCGGCCACGTCGAGCTGGTGGAACGCCTGCTGGGCAAGGTGCGGGCCGACGGCATCGTCCTCCCGTTCGCCACCGTGCGGCTGGTCGTCGACTTCTACGGCCTCTCCAAGAAGGCCGACGCGGCGATCAGGGTGTTCCGGGAAGCCGACTCCATCTGCGGCGCCGTGTCGAGGCCCAACCTGGCGCTCTTGTGCTCGTCGCTGCTGCGGACGCTGGCTAAATGCCGGAGAGCGGCGGACGCCATGGAGCTCCTCGAGGAGATGATGTCGCGCGGCGTCCTCCCCGACCTGCAGACGTTCTCCGGCCTGATGGAGCACCTCGCCGGCGCCGGCGAGCTCAAGGGCGTGCACCGGCTGCTCGGGCTGGTGCGGCAGTGCGAGCTGCAGCCCGACGGGTACATGTACAGCGTGCTGATCAAGGTCTACTGCAAGAAGGAGCGCGCCGCGCTCGCGCTGAAGCTGTTCGACGAAATGCGTGGCGCCGGGGTCGCCCCCGACGCGCCCACCAAGGCGCTGCTGGTGAAGAGCCTGTGGAGGGAGGGGAAGCTCCGGGAGGCGGCGCAGGTGGAGGAGAGGTGCGAGGAGGCGGCCGGCGACGGCCTCCCGGAGGCGTCGCCGGGGCACGTGTGGACGGCGAGCGCCGCCGACCTGAAGAAGGTCTCCGACATCTACTACGGCTGCTTCACTCAGCCTGCAGCACAGACAGTCAGTACTCCATAGATGATTCCCTTTGGTATCAAGATAGCAAAATGGCCATGTCAATCTGATTGTTCATGACAAACGGGAATTAAACTGATTTTGATTTTGCGAGAATCCAAACTGCTTTCTACAAAATTGTTGCAAACTGACAAAGCAGCAGAGTATCAGGCAAATCGGAGGAATGTATGGCCTGGTTTAGTTCCCCAGCTTTTTTCCCTAAAAACGTCATATTAAATCTTTGAACACATGTGTGAAGCATTAAATATAGATAAAAATAAAAACTAATTACACAGTTTGTAGAGAAATCGTGAGACGAAATCTTTTAAGCCTAATTAGTCCATTATTAGCCATAAGTGCTACAGTAACCCACATGTGCTAATGACGGCTTAATTAGGCTCAAAAGATTCGTCTCACGGTTTTCAGTCGAGTTATGAAATTAGTTTTTTCATTTGTGTCCGAAAATCTCTTCCAATATCGAGTTAAACATCCAACGTGATACCCAAAAGTTTTCTTTGCGCAACCAAATTACTATAAACACACCCTATATATGGTAGTATAATATAGGCTTCGCAGATGGATGGTTTGGGGCCCAGTACAGGAGGAGGCCCAAATACTCCACGGCCCAGCAGCCCAGCGTCTCCTCTTCTGTGATTTGCTCATTTCGTTCCCCAAACAGGGCGCCCCAGTGTAGCGCGTCACCGTCGTTTGGAGAAAAAAAATTTGCGAATCCAATTTCGAATTTCAATTTGCGCGTCGCCGTCGTCTCCGCTTCTCCTAATTTCGAATTCCAATTTCCAAGCAATCCATCGCCTCCACCTCCTCCACCGCCTCCGCCTCCGCCTCCACCGATCGAGGCCGCCGTAGCTTCTCGATCCGCGGGGAGCTCGAGCTCCAGCACCTCGGCGGGCGGCGGCCACCGGAATTGCCGCGGAATCCGCGCGCGTCGCCAGTCGCCGCGGCCTCCCCGTCACCTCTAACCCCTCCCGCCGCCGCCGTCCCCTTCTCCGCAGCTTCGGGAGCCGCCGCGGCGCTCTCTCATCTCGTCGGTGCGTGGACCGCGGCCCGCGGCTTCACCCACCTCTTCCTGAAACTTCACGCGCTTACACTCATCGTGCCCATTTCGCAGCCGCGAGGTTAGATTGCTCGTCGTTTGTTCACTATGCTGCAATGGATGGGTGGTTCGCGGAGGAAGGTGTATGCCGTGAGTACCCCAGATCTCCCTCCCTCCATCTCTCTCTGTTGTGCTTCCTCGCAATTAGTTTGGGCTTGGTTTCCATCATTTTTTACTGAAACAGTGAAACGGTTGGCGTGTAAATCATCAGAGCAATCGCTGCATTTAGCACTATTTGTCGTGACAAACTAACATTCGGTCATGTTTGGGCGTCTGTGTTATGCATGTTTGTTCCTGAATTGGGAGCAGTCCAGGAAATCAACGCAGAGCAGGTAACTTAGTTTCGATGGCGCCATCAAGTTATGTTGTTCTGCTAGTTAACATCCTTATGTTGATAGAACAATTTGTGCTACTCTTGAACAATGCTCCGTAGGCAGAGGCAGTACTTTGAGCAAAAGAAAAGGCAACAGCAGAGTCCAGGAGTACAGAGCCAGGTTGATGTATCAGGCACTGGCAGTCAAGCTTATCATGATCAGGCTCCTCGATCGCTTGATGTTATAAACCTGAACAATCTGGCAACCCCAATTAGTCATAGCAGTGGCCCTGAAAGTGAGTTTCTCTATATGTTTTGCGGTGTTATACTGGTAGTAGTGAACTTGTTCTACATGCATTTTCTGCACCTTATATTTCCTGTTCTTCCGGGGCACTTTCTGGATATGTTTTTATCAGGTAGGTTGACCAATGGCACTCTTGTTCAAGTGTAACGGAAGGTTAAGAGCTTTGGAAAATCTGGGGCAGACAAATAATGATTGTGATTTTTCTGCAAGATTACAATTTGAAACATAGTTGTCTGAAGAAGAAAAAACTTAGAACACATTGCTGTTGTACTAACTTATGACAATTGGTGATGGTTTCCTGGAAACCCAAGACATAAAACCATCATCGGAATTTATTTGACAGATGGACTGTATCGTGCACTTTCTGTGCATTTTGTTTTGGTTAGAGTGGGCTTTTGTGGAGTAGTCTCTTTTCATTAGTGTTGCATGGTTTTATCCTAAAACTGAATGCATGTCCTTTTATCCTCCAGTTGTATGTTACATTAATTGTTGTTACTGTTATCTCAGCTGTAGATAATGTTGTTCCACCACTGGATTGCACTCTTTTAAGTGCTTCTCCTATAGAGGGACTAAAGAAGATCACTTCTGCGTGCAGCAATCTGAAGGAACCATGTAAGGGTTCAACCTTCTTTATATGATTCAAAGGAATTCATCACAACGTTCTTGTTTTGTTTTATGACATGGTATTTCAATATACTAACATTGACATGGTCATATCCATCCACAAAGTTCAGAAATTCAGTAGTTCTATTTTTTTAATGTTTCTCTCTTGAATGCGCAGCTACCTAAAGAAGAATGAGATATGATATTATTTCTGAAGCATGTAATGTGCATTTTAGATAAAATTCAGTAATTCATGTACTGATTTGTTGCTACTGTGCAGGTTCTCAGCCAAGGTCAGTATCTCCATGCAGTATGATAAGTGCACACCTGGTTAATCGATCTAGTTTTGTACTTTTGTGAGATGTCATCTTGTGCATTGGCAGATTGTCATCATCCTCTGACCATCACGATGGTGCAGCTTCTGCTAACCCATACAAGGAACCGCTTGGTTGCAAAATACCCCCACCAAAAAGCAACAGTGTCAAGAAACAAAATCCAAATGTGGAACTCAATAATGGTATTTTCCTTCCCTACTATCAACCGGTTATTTATAATAGAGCTACTTGTTCAAGTATATGAATTGCAAATATGCTTTAAAAAAATGGGAAGTACTCCCTCCGTTTCATAATGTAAGTTCTTCTAGCATTGCCCATATCCATATAGATGTTAATGAATATAAATATATATGTGTGTCTAGATTCATTAACATCTATATGAATTTGGGCAATGCTAGAAAGTCTTACATTATGAAACGGAAGAAGTATGTGCATTGTAAATATGGCATAAAAGGGGAACAATCATCGATGGCATGTATTGGCCTTAACGAGAACGCTTAGTCTGTTCAGGAAATATTTCTTGCAACCAAAGGTAAAATTATTTGCATGAAACATTGATGTAAAAGTAAAATTTATCAACACGTAACTTGTATAAATGAGATTGATGCGCTTGTTATATATTATTCGAAGTTTGATTTAATGAACTATTGCATTTCCTTGCAGAAATTTCACTTTTTGATTTGGTCAGTGATGAGGGACCAAATAATAAATCTACTGCACGACCTGCCCGTGAAGCTCATGTTTCGTTTTCTGTTAAAGGTGCATGTTCCAAGAACATTGAATGCATAATCATCATTTCATCTATTATTGTTGTATGTAATTTTGATCTTGCTGGCTTGTATATTTGGTGGGGATATTTTACTTCTTTGCACTGTTGATTCATGCTGAGGATATTTTCACCGAAACAACATTATTCTATTAAGATTTGTTTTATTCAGGTTTTATTGGTCACATATAGTTCTTGCAACTTGTGATATTGTAAACATGATTCTGTTAGAAATTTGCTATTGAATTGGTTGCACGTGTGGCTGTCATGAAGTCATTATCATTGAGTCCATTGCCTTTGCCTTCAATAATAGTATACACAAATGGTTCATTAGACATATTTTTATGCTTCTTTTTCAGGCCTTGGCCATGTCAAGATGGAAACACCTCCTCAATCACCAAGATCCACCAAAAGGTTGAATGATAAACTTATATTACTAATCAATCTGTGTTAGTTTTTGCATGTTGCTTGGTGAACAATAGTTTGATAGTTCTCTAAAATAAAGTATCCAGGGGATCATAAGGTATCCAGGTGAACATAGTTTGGTGAACAATAGTTTTTGAATGTTCTGCATTATTCTGCTTACCTCATGGAAAACTTCTCTTGCGGTAAACAAATTTATCTTGAGAATCTAGTTTGTTTTACTGAATTCAAATTCATTGACAAGCAGTGCCAATAAAAACCTGTCCATGAAGCTTACAAGAACAAATGATTGGTCCAGTTAGGGTAGGTTTTGGGTTCAAAATGATCCAGTTTGCTCACCTTGCTTCTATAGGCTATAGCTAAGATAAGCAAGAGAGCTACAAGGTTCCATTGCCTCGCACATGAATGTTCATGTTCATGACTGAACTTTTCACAATACATCCCTATCTTTAATTACTTTGATTTTGTAGGACTTTGCCTTTGCCTCCCAAGGTCATGCGGTACACACAGAACAAAGCTAGAAGGTATATTCCCTTTGATGCGACAAAGCAATTGGTGAGAATTTCAGCTGCCTTACTCTTATCCTGTCTTTTTTTTTTCTTGAACGAGGCATGAGAGCTGCTTGTCATTTCATTAAGGAGGAGAAAATGAAGTGCACAGGACAGGAAGGTGTCCTGATCCAAATTATTCTGTCTTTGAAATCAGATCTAAATGCTGATACCATGTTACTAACCTTGGAAATCTGAGCAGTACGATTGTCTCATAGGAATAATAGCAATATATAGAGTTCTTATGGGCCTTAATTATACGGGCATTGATATGCTTAACAATAGTTTTTATGGGCCTACAATATACTGGCATTGATATACTTAACATATAGTAACATGGTAAGCACAAAGAATATGAAAGCAGTTGGTATAAAACATTGATAATGCAATTTCGGGGGCTTTGTTGGACTGGTTACCTAGCTTACCTACATTGAGAATTTGTGACTCTTTTCATCTATTATTATGTACAGTCTTACAGAAGAATTCTGTAACTTATTATTCTATCAATAAAGAAATAAAGAATCCATTTAAGAAAATGTTTCCCTTGTACAGCTTGTATGATATATGTTCTCTCTTAGATATTTAGATTACTTGGTTGAGTAATAACATTTTTTTCTCACCAAATTAGATGTATTAATGGAACCTGCTATTTCTAATTAAAATTGTAAACACTCATTCCAAGTCGTTCTTGCAGGATTCTATAATAAATGATATCAACGTGCTGAAAGAGCGAAGATTTTCAGAAAAGAGGACTTGTCCTTTAGATGAATCAGGCTATGAAAGAAGCAAACAGTCTAACTGTTATTTTCCACATTCATTTGAGAACCACAATAATAAATTCTTTCCTGAGGATGAAGACATGTTTTGTGAAACAAAAGCTGAAGAATGTTGGCGATGTAAGTAAATGATGTGCCATCTTATTACTAAGTTTTTCCACTTGAGTTGTGTAACCTAATTGCACCATCCATGATGCACGTTTCTACCTTTTCTACTCTTAACAGCAAAGCATGGTAGGTTGGATGATAATTTAACTGATGAAAATTCTGAGAGATTGTGGAAGATGGAACCATTTAATTCAGAGGATCGTTTTCCTACTCCAATAGTGGAACAGTTTGATACACGTGATTATGGTTTTAAAGATAGATACTCTCCAGAACAAAGGTTGCTTGTTCACATATATTTGGGTTTGACTAATAAGTTATTTTTTTTCTCGAAAAGACTAATAAGTTCTCATAGACCAAATAATAATTATCTTTCTTTTTTGCAGAACTTCAACAAGAACTAACACAAGATTTGAGACATCAGGTTAGAACTATCTATGTTTATGTTAACCATGTGCCGATACACAAGCCGTAATCTTATGTTGTTGTTACTAAACTATGCAAATTGATTTCTAACCTGGCTATGAATATATAATTGACTAATACGATGATCCAAGTATTATCATTATCTGCTCTTGAGAAGTAAGAGAACATTGGTTATCTGAAACAGCTACTGTGTAGCTTGACAAGCTGGAGGATTTGGTTCTACGTTATGATTTACCTGTTATTAATTCATCAGCTATGTCAGTCATCTAGCATGTTTAATGTGCAATTGAAAAACGCTTGATTTTGACCCTGGGTCTTCCTCGCGGAATGTTTGCATTGTATACTTTTTTTTACTTTTCTGACTATTTAGAATTCCATGCTTCTAAATTTACTTTTGTTGAAGGAATTACAGCAACACATGACCTCTTTTCTGATCAATCGATGATGGACAATGGCAACGATACAGTACTTTTTGACTGGGAAAGGTGAGCATAGTAGTGAGTACTGCAAATTATATCCATTCAAAAGTCTGATGTTGCTATTATTCTGGATAGGCACCCACCAATTAAGAAAAAATCCAACTTAAACAGCACATTTGGTCCTTCTGCTTGGTCTTTCGATATGGTAGACGATTCAGAGAAAAGGAGAAGTCCACGGAGGTATTAAGAGAATTAACTTAAACTTTTTAACTTAGTGGGATCAATGTGTGTTCTAATGTTATGAAAGAGTTAGCGGGATTTGTTGTTCTGACCTTCCCAAACTATTCTTTACAGCGAAGAATCATGCTCATCAGCTGCAGGTCAGTGACTTTTGCCTTTTACTTTTGTTCCTTTTCTCCAACAAAGAACCTTTACATTAATGATCAGTGTGTTCTCCAGTAAACTAGGGTGTTCTGCTTCTGCATGTAGCATTTATCTTGTTTTATTTTGTCAATTCAAAGTAATGAAGGATGGATCCTGCAAGAAACCATCACTGTCGGTAGAATGTGAAGAGAATAAAATGAATGAGAAGGATGACTTCCACATAAGCTTTGATAACTTAGATATTCCAAAAATGGATGCACATCTTGATGGAGTTTCACTATTCGACAATCTGGAAGAGCACCACAAAAGAACAGATGATCAGAATAATCTTGAAGCTGGATATTGGTCAGACAAGGCTACAGAGAAACAGAGAACTCGAGAACCAAGTTGTCGTTTATCACTTAAGGAGAAGTTTTCCAATTGGGGTTCTACTTCTCCTACTACCCATTGGAAGGGTCAAACTGGATTAAGTAACCCATCAAGTTGCACTGTGTTGCATGAGGATAAGCCTTTCAATTCTGCATCAGAAATGAGCACGTATCAAACTGCAGGGTCAAGTTCACCTGAAAGGAGGCCAGCTTCAAAAGTTTCTCCTGTGTTTCATAGACCTGACAATGCCATTTTTGATGATGACATTCACCTACAGAGTTCTGTTTCAGATATATTTGGCGATAGAATTGAATTTTCAAAACCAAACTGTTCCATGGGTCTTCAGAGTGACATTGATATGAGTACTTTCTTGGCAGAGAAGGTTGACAAACGGAAAGAAGATAATTTAGATACCTCCAAGAACCAAAATGCAGACATGTTTCTTCCAAACAAATCTGTGAGTTCTGTTAGACAGAATGTAGGTGGTCAACACAGTTCATGTGCTCAGCAGCCTGGCAAGGATTCATTACTCCAAGGTTTCAGTCCTGGTATTGATTTTCAGGATTCCAGACTAAATTCATTTTGGGAGGATGGCCTTGCTGATAATGGCACTTTTCAGGGAGATATTGAACTGACCGATCTGTTAACAAGAAAAAATAGTGACAAGAATGAAGACAGAATTGAGAAGCTCTCGAAGCCAGAAACAAAAATGTTGACAGAAACACCTCAAGCATATCCAGATCACAGAAATGAGATGAGAGAAACTGAAACCTGTTCTGATGGATCAGAAGTGACTAATCCTCCTGGAGTGCAGAAGCAAACATCATTAGCGACACAAGTTCCTGCAAACTTGGGTTGTCTTCAGGAAACCTCAAGAGAAATGCTCAAGGTTCATGCTCATACTGAATGTGTAAAAAGGGAAAAGATGTAAGTAAATGTGTCCTTGAAATATCTTCCTTTTCTATGCTGCCATCTATTTTATGTATTTTAAAGAGGCTCTTTTCATTCTATTGCCAGAGAATATCCCTGTGTTGATTTCAGTACTCCATTGCATTTGAGGAACAAGATTCCTGATGTTGATCATTCCAAAAGCAATTTTATGTTCCATTCACCTTTCGTTGGAGGTTCGTTGTCCACTCTATCAGTACCCCAACTTTCACTCTGTACCCCTTCTCTTCTTTTTTGTCTTATGTTTTCTGATCTCTAGAGGAGGTGGGGATTGAGAAGAAGATAATAGCAAGTGTGTCACCGAACAACAGTGATGTTCAGTATAAAGTTATGCTTGAACATCGTGTTCTCCGAAGGCTTTGTGTTCAAAAGATAGTGGTTGATACACCAATCAAGAACAAGCTAGACAAGGTAATGTTGAACAGCTAAGTTGCCATATCATTCTCTCTTTTCTTAAAATCATGCCAAGATGGTTCTATCTGGCCATGTTATTGGGCCAAATTGCATGTGCCCTGTGGGTTCTTCTTTTATGTTATGTGAGAAAGTGCACAAAGATATTATGCTGATGTGCAACTTTAATTGATTCACTATCAATGTGGCAATGCATGCCAAACGTCATTATCACATATAGCATTTTACAAATGTTGTGGTCTGCTTTTCCCCAGCAGATTGATTCGTTTCTCATATGCCATTTTACACAGGATAATCACTTCAGGATGATGGAGGATGGGTATCATGTCCTTCCAAAAAGTGTTTAAACAGGTAAGCAACAGGAATGCAGCATGTCTTATTGTAAGATCTTGTGTTGAAGTGAGAGGTGACTCGAGTCATTGGGTGTGATTCGTGAAGTTAGAATGAAATGGGATACAGTATGTTAAGCATTCGCCCACATTGCCTGCTACGATCTGTTACCTAAGTGATTATTAGGGGGAAATGATTCCAGTGTTTTTGTCTTCAAAATTTGCGTGCTACTATCTGTTAACTAGCTGTGTGTTGTTGCCTCCCTTCCTATGCACATACTCCCTCCGTTTCGTTTTATTTCACATCGTTGACTTTTTAGCACATGTTTGACCGTTCGTCTTATTCAAAAACTTTTGTGAAATATGTAAAACTATATGTATGCTTAAAAGCATATTTAACAATGAATCAAATGATAGGAAAAGAATTAATAATTATTTAATTTTTTTGAATAAGACGAGCGGTCAAACATGTGCTAAAAAGTCAACGGTGTCAAATAAAACGAAACGGAGGGAGTATTTCATATGCCTCTTTTGGTCAAGTGTTCTCTCGTGCCCTTTTGGGATTTTGATCATGGCAGATCGATAGTAGTTATGGCTTTTAGGATTTTGAACTAAAATTGAAGGTTTATTTGATGCCCCATCATTAACCTATTGAACTACTGAACAGCAGCAAGGTTCTCCAAAGCAAACTGAAGAAAAGTCTTCCGAAGCCTGAACCTTAGCATTTCAGCCATTCCCACGGGCTGATTGTGCTCTTTTCTTCATTTTTTGGTTGTGTGTACGGTGTACCGAAGAGGCAAAACACACGGCTGACTACCTGACTCTCATTGTCCGCACTGCAAAACAGAAACTCAGATGACAATACCACTTTGTTTGGTCCCTGAATGTATGCTTATTATATAATCATATGAACCTAAGTTAAATTAGTTTGCATGTAAACATCAACCCTTCCTACTTCCTAGCTGAGAATTTCTTTCCACAATTCAATGTGATCCAGCCACTAGGTGAATGGATCCAGCGAATTTCTACCAGTTGAGGAGCCGGTTCAAGCTGATCTTCATGAGCCACGCGTAGAGGCGAGGCTCCAACTCCAACAACCTGGCAATCTTCTTCGCAACCAAGAATCTCCATGACTTGCTGTGACCAACCGGTTCGTAGTATCCTCTCCCATACCCATTCTGCAAGATACAGCATATGCACAATTCACACCAATTCTGAGAGAAAATGCAGCGGAAGTGCACGATTCGGTAATGTACCATGGCTCGAACCGCCGCGGTGGAAGCCATCACGACGGCGAGCGCGGCGACGAGGTACAGCGCCGCCGTCGCCGTCGTCCTCGCCGGCCATCTCCTTCCGCCATGAGCCGGCCACGCCATTGTTGCTCGGTTCCGCCATAGCTAACACACACGCAAAGACCCAAATCAAAAACAAGAAATCAAATCAAGAATGGGGTACTAAAGTAAGTTAGAAACGCTACTTGATCCAAACCCAGGAGAGATTATTGGATCACCTGAGAGGCGGCGGTGGCGCGCGCCGGCGGCGGCGGCTTCTTGCGGCGCCAGATGGAGGGGAAGCGCGCCAGCTTGCTCCTGAGGAAGCGGAAGATCCTGCAGGCGCGCGGGTTCTTCTCCGGCGGTGCGCGGCCGCACCGGGAGGTGACGGCGAGGCGGAGGCCGCGGCGGAGGCGGACGAGGAGGGAGAGGCGCTCGCCGCCGCGGCCCCACCCGGGGAGGACGACGTTCTCCGCGGCGGCGCGGAGATCCAGCCAGCCGCGGTGCCTCAGGCGCACGGTGATCGACCACGCCGGCCGCCCCGGCGGCGGCGGCGCCATCTGGTGGTGGTTCGCGCCGCGGCCGCGGCGGCGCTTGCCTTTTTCTGATTTTGTTTTTCTTTTCCCTCTTTTGCGCCCCACTCGCCTTCTTTGCGCTGTGAGATGAAGCAACGGTCGAGTGATGAATATGGGCGCTTCGCTCCACCGTCCGATCTGGATCGCGAGGATTGGTGTTCCTCTTTTACCGTCCGATCTAAAGCTGATTTCTACCAATGTTCCACAAACTGCTCGTTTTGTTGAATTGGCAAGGAAGTTTGTGAATTCAACAAAATTTATCTCCTTGGACCTCACATTTTGAAAAAGAAAAGGTGGAAAAAGCACGCAATAATAATGAAAAACGAAATTGTCCCATAATAATACTATTCTAATCATAAATATTTCATATATATCGTAAGGTTCGATCAATCTTTTAAAATTATAATAATCAATAATTTATCAAATACTTAATTTAGAAAATTGATATACTCCTACATAAATTTACCTACAAAGCACCATCATAACATGACAAATTTGTTTTAGCATTTGAAAAATATTGATAGTTAGAATTTTAAAACTTTAGTTAGATCTTGTTATAAAAGTCAAATATTTGTAATCAAGGTTGTTAGTATCTCGATTCTTATCCTTGTATCTTACAATACTAAGATACTGCTAAGCTGAAATGATACCGATTCCAGTATATTCTAATTTTCATAATATCTTGATCTTACTATTTATTTCTACATTATCCTATGAAATCTTAGATAGTATCCCAATTCTACGATCCTACAATCATACCAAATATTATTTAAAATAAGGTGGATTTGAAATAATGTAAATAATATGCTCATATTTACATAAAAACCAATCAAATTTACAAAAATCAATACTACATGCTTTAGTTTATACAACGTATTACATATTTTATATACAAACATGTACTTTCTAAAATCCGATAGTATTCTGATCCTATGTTAATATCCCGATATCAAAACGATTATATTTGTATCTCGATACTAATTACCTTGTTTGTAACCGAGTGGAGTATTAATTTAATTTGCTCCTTCAATTTAGATTGTCTATACCCCAAAGATATGCTGCCCTGTTGTTAACGAGTTTATGAACCCAAAAAAACACTTTCATTTACTGGTACAGTAGCATGCAATGGTCCCTGTCTTCACTACTGAAAAACACAAGTCATGGACCATGTTTTTCTTTCTTTACATGCCAAGCTGGACAAGAAAGTAGGAGAACGTTTGCAATGGGGCATCAATACCAGTATGTTTGTGAGATGATATGCCATTAATTGATAGTTGATGGTGATGCGAATGAAGCTCACTAATCAATTCTTTGTAATGACATTTCAACAGAAAACCACCCATGCATGGTCACGTAGATATATCAAACACAAACTGTCGGCAGCCATAGAAAGAAAAAAACAAAACACTACCGAACTCCGACGTTTGGATACTTGGATCCATGTCTGAATCCACCGAAATAACATCACTTCTTTTCCACACTTGTTTGATACACGGTTGGCCGGAGTCAACTGATACACATGACCCCTTTGATTATTTCCTCCAGCTGGCTGCCCCTTCCTTCCTTCTTTCCCTACTTTCTTAGAACATGATGCATGGTGAGTAGGGATAAAAAGGATACATAAACGGACGAAAACTATTTTCTATCGTTTCCGTCTTTTTTTTCATAATCGAAACCCCGGATAAGAAAACAAGTATCGAATATCGTTGAAACCGAAAATGGAGCGAATACAAACCAACGCGGATACGATAACAAAAGTTTATTGGAATACAAAAACCCCTTAAACCGAGCTTCAAACTTTGTCAGTCCAATTATTGTTTCAAGTCTCAATACATCACAAAATACAATCAACTAGGATGCTAACTTGAACTGAGCTGGGCTATTATTATGGTATATGGACAATGGTATAGGCCTTTGTAACTCCGGAAATTCCGAGTTCCGACCGAAACTGCCTTATCATATTCATTTTTGTCTTCGAAAAAAAATACCGACTCGTATGCGTCTTCTGACATCTGAGTAGTAAAAATATTATTTTCACAATAAACGGTACATACATTCTACTATTCTAGGCTATGTTTGCCATGGTAATTAACGTCCTTCCTTTTTATGTCGTACGGTAACAAAGAGCTTTGGAGTTGAAAAGACTGTGTTAAGCATAAAGCACCTGACGTTGCATATTGATGTCTGGATGGTCCCTGTGTCTGCAGGCCTCATGGCAAGCACACCTCCCTTCGTCTCATTCTGTTGCTAGGTAGTAGCAGCAGTAATGGAGGATTGGACCAGCGCTGCTCTTGCTCCTCCATGATTTGCTCTAAGCAACAACCTTACAACCTAATCCTAGGGTTCCTTACATGCTTTCTTTGCATCTTATTAGTTGCACTGACAGTGTAAACACAAGGCAAAAGGAAAAGGAAAGCACATGTTGGATCTTATGTAGGTGTAGCATAGTACACTGAATTTTGTTAGGATCCACCGATGTTCACATCATTGTCCTCCATGAGACTATGAGACTATGAGAGGTGCTTCTATGCTCGGTCCTATGTGAATTCTACATATTTTAGGAGCAATTATATGCTTCGTTTATACAATATTTATGACATTAGTATATATAACTACGAATTCTATAAATTCTGGGTCGGTCTGTTTGAGCTTTGGTTATAAGCCACAGTCAGTTTTGAATTTTAGAATCTTGTAACTTATTTATTAACCATTTGGACTGATTTAAAGAATCATGGAGCAATCATACACGCCCGAAAGTGAAATTCAGGTGAAACTGAAAGTTGCAACATGCCTAGCTGCCTAGCTACAGTGGAGGACGAGAGTGTGCAACATCAATGGCGTCGGTGTCAGCCTCCATGCGAAGCTATGGGCTCCCAAATAGGCTTTTGGACTTTGGGAGGTGACTGCCCGGTGGGCCCGGACCTGACCCATTCCATCGCCACAAGAGGTGGAGGCCATCCAACCCCAACAAACAACTTGGCATTAAGCCGTACTATTAATTTATAAATTATTAATCAAGTATTTTTAATCCCAAGATTTTTTTTTATAAGAGAGACAATGGCAAGCCACCTAACCAACCCATGCTGCAGCGGTGGCGCCTCTCCCTTTCCATCTTCTTCTCCTCCTCAGGCCTTATCCACCCAGGCCTAACTGACAATGGAGAAGAAGAAAAAAAAAGATCTTGTTTTGCAAGCAAGTCCAGGAGAGAAATTAGGAAGATGATAGTGTCATTTGTGCAATCCTGTCCTCCCAAAAGTTCGTATTTTCTTTTTCTTTATTTATTGTTTCATGCTGCCATTGTTTACTGTTTATGTGTGGTTTATTGTTTTTGGGTTGTCACGTTCTTTTAATAGTATGTTTTGTTTGAGATTCAGTCAATTTTGCATGGTACGTAGTTGTTTTTTTAGTTATTGATACAAGCAATAACTAAGTAAAGAAGTCACTAGTTGACATGATAGCTGTAATCCTCTGTTGTCATGGAAGACAAGGTCTTAATTATCACCGACTCTTCACATCAACTCATTGACTAAGCTCAAGTCCTAGTACATCATGTAATTTGTGACAGAAAAATAAATAAACAAGATTGCGTGCATCTGATACGATACGTCGTAGTCCCTGTTTGGAACGGTGGAATTTTTAATCAAATTCTCCGTGAAATTGAATTGTCAAAAACGTCGCATACGTATTTAAGATTACTGTAAAACTAGTGTTACAACTGTGATTTGTTTTACTAATTTTTTTTACGATTTTCTTGTAGTTGAAATCCTAAACTTGTCGTGGGGTTCGTATTTACGGCTAAAATTATGCTTTCAGTGTTAGACGATATATCCGTTAACAACAAGATATTTGTGATAATTTCGTCAATTATATATAGGTCTAATTTTCCAGAGATGCTCGTAGGGATAAGATTTCGTTGCGAGTGCCTACATCTCTGTACTGTGTTTCTTGGGAAAAAAAAATCTGTGGAGCTAGTCTAACACTCAAACTTTGGTACTACCAGTGTACCATCTCTACTATAAGCACCAGTATCCCTTGATCACATCGACAAATGACAACTGACTACTCCAGTATACTCCGTACGGAAGCATGTACATGAAGATTCCCTCAAGCATTGAAAGATTCCGATGCAATTAGCTGTCATATAATTTCGAGTACTATTAAATTTCTACGCTACTTTGAACCCTAGGCACTGTACATGGGAGGAAGAAAAATTGGATACAAGGACACCCTCCTGTTTGCTCCATAAAATCATTGCACCGACAAAAAACGCAAGGTTTCACAAGGCGACAGATTGTGTTGACTAGATGCAGTAAAAAGTAATTTTTTTCGTAGGCATTAGCTATAGTTTAACCTAGAGATTTGGGTCAGTAATTTTATTTCACCATTAGTCAAACTGATAAGGGATTTGTCCTATAAGATGGCAGTATAGAACTGTGCAGTTATGGCATATGGTCAATTGCTTTCCATTGGTTATGACTTACTGACTCACACTGCCAAACCCTTAATTGTGGGGCTGACTGCTATTTTCTATATCATGTGGGGGCCTTATTAAAAAATATACAAGCTGTCAACCAACAACTAAAGCAAAACCACAAAAAAAATAATTCTGAACAATTGAATCGTTAAATGAGCAAATTTTCAGAGGTTCTCAAAAAAAAAAACTCAGATGTAGACACTTGGGTTACCCAAAACCATAAAATATATGGACTAAGTTACAAAGATCTTAAGAAGAGTAATCAATTGAGTCCAACAAACAGCAATGATCAAGCATCTCTCATCTCACCAAACGAATCAACAAATGCAGAGGATACCATCACAAATCTCATTAAACACGTGGTCACAATTAGCATAGATGAACTTGCAATAATCAAATCAATTAAATGCATCCCCCAAATTATCACTAATCACCCCCTTCAAAAGTCACTAATTTACAAATTTACAAATCAGTCCATTCTCACATCACCACTCACCAACCCGAAGCGACCAACCAAGAAAAGGAGGAAAAAAAAAGATCCCATTTTTATATAAAAGCCCCTGTCTCCGTCTCCGATCAGCTGCAGGAGAGGCGAGGAGGCGAAGCAGCAGCAGCTGAAGCGAGCCGAGCCGATCCCTCCTGCCCCTGCTCGCCTCCCAGATCTCCCCGCCATTGCCAGTTCCCCGCCAAGATTCGCGCGCCCTTCTCCCAGATCCAGCTTCGCCTATTCCGAATTCCGCGCAAGGTGAGGTTTGGTGGTGGCTTTGACCCGGGAGAGACCCGTTTCTTGGCGTCTTCTTTGGTGTTCTTTGCTTCGATTGCTCGATCAGAATGTGTTCTTTGTGATTCGCAGGCTCTGTCGGTGGTCTGATTCGGCGGGTTTTGGTTGGGGAATTTTGGTGTTCCTGCTCGGTTTTGTGCTTGCTGCTGGTTGTGGTGGTTCTTGGGAGCGGTGGAGATGGGGGTGACAGGGGAGAAGTTCCAGCTGGGGACGGTGGGGGCGCTCAGCCTCTCGGTGGTGTCCTCGGTCTCCATTGTCATCTGCAACAAGGCCCTCATGAGCTCCCTCGGCTTCAACTTCGGTATGAGATCCAATCTTGTCTCAAGATGCTTTAGCTTCACTAGTACTTGGCAGTGGCTGTTTTGTTGGATGCTTGTGCTAGATGTATAGCTTGTGTATTGCGTGTAGAGACGCCGGGTTGAAATTCAGTGCAGGTGTGCTCAGGGGGAAGTTCAAACTGGAAGAAATGATGCAGAAGTGATTTGGGGGTGATTAGTACTGTGAGAATTTGGAGTGAGAAGTAGTACAAATTGGTTTCCATAAGAGGCATTGTCTGTTGAGTTAGTCTTGGGTAGAACAACATGATTGAGAATGGATGAATTTAGAGCTTAAATGATACAGCTTGGGTGACTTTCTGGGATGAATATGTTGAATTACAGGAGCTAGGATGAAGTATTGGAATGACTGCGTTGAGTTAAAGTAGCTAGATTTGCTTATTGGAATGGATACGTCAAGTTGAACAAGCTGTCCTGAGCTTGAATGATATACAACATTATAGTACTTTTATGATTCAATTATTGTAAGACCGTGGTTCTAAAGTGTGTGACAATACTAGGTAACGTAAAAAGTTAGTACATAAATAGACGTGTTTCCTGTCCAAATTACTCAACTTCGGTCTGTGTTTTGCAGCCACTACTTTGACAAGCTGGCATCTCCTCGTTACATTTTGCTCTCTTCACGTGGCATTATGTATGAAGCTCTTTGAGCACAAACCTTTTGATGCAAGGACTGTCATGGGATTTGGTGTGCTCAATGGCATTTCAATTGGTCTTCTCAACTTGAGTCTAGGTTTCAATTCTGTTGGTTTCTACCAGGTAGGCATTGTTTTTGCTCTGTCCTGATCAAAACTTAACAGGCTATCATCTGGTAGTGTTGTACTTAATGTCCTTCTAATTGTTGGTACCCCTGCTGCTATTTTTTCACTCACAAACAACGGCTTAACAAAGAGGGTTTCAGTTAAACTTATTGCATGTTGTGAGATGCAGTTATCACTCCACCTTGCACACTAACCACTGCACCAAGGTCATGCTAAAATGCTGAATGCTCTTTGTTTTCAGATGACAAAGCTGGCAATTATCCCCTGCACTGTTATACTTGAGACTCTTTTCTTCAGGAAGAAGTTTAGGTTTGTATTTAATACTTCATGTCCTTTATTCAGTTTGATAATTATGAAGTTTGTATTTAATACGTCTTGTCCTTTATGCAGCTTGAGAAATTATCTTCTGATTTTTTTTTTATTTTTGGCTTTACTGTGCAGTCGGAATATCCAGCTCTCCCTTAGTGTTCTCCTTTTTGGTGTTGGAGTTGCAACTGTGACTGACCTGCAGCTTAATGCTGTGGGATCTGTCCTGTCTTTGCTCGCAATCATTACAACCTGCATTGCTCAAATCGTATCCTTTTGACAGCAAGTGATATTTTCGTTTATGAAACGTTATATGTTTGCCAAATAATCTGCACATCACCATCTAAAGAAAACAGTCCACATGTATTGCACATGTAGCTGGTTTATTACTAGGATAGATGTTATAGTGTATATTTATTCATATATACTTCTTGTGCACAATGCTGAAATCCTGAAGCACCATTTCATTTGAGTATAGTATTGTTCTATGGTGTCTGATTTGAATCCTTAATTAGCTATCAGATGACAAACACAATTCAGAAGAAATTCAAGGTATCTTCAACACAGCTGCTGTACCAATCATGCCCATACCAAGCATTGACCTTGTTCATCGTCGGCCCTTTCCTTGATGGGTTTTTGACTAACCAAAATGTCTTTGCTTTTGATTACACATCTCAAGTTGTGGTAAGCAGTAAACTGAGTTTTGGAGACTTATGTTGAACGTAGCTGTGCTTCATCTGACTCGGTTCTTTACGGTATCTGCAGTTTTTCATTGTGCTGTCATGCTTGATATCAGTCTCAGTGAACTTCAGCACTTTTCTTGTGATCGGGAAAACCTCTCCTGTAACTTACCAAGTGCTTGGCCATCTCAAGACATGCTTGGTTCTTGCCTTTGGTTATGTTTTGCTTCACGATCCATTTAGCTGGAGAAATATACTTGGAATCCTCATTGCTGTGATTGGGATGGTATCGTACTCATACTTCTGCACAAAAGAGGCTCCACCAAAACCCACTGAAGCCTCCCCACAACTCAACCAGGTACCTAGTTTAATAGTTTTGTCTTGTGTCTTAACACTGGATATTCTTGTCATGTTTTGAGCAGAAAACATTCTCTATAGTTCGAATATCAAAATCTGATGAATGTTGTGGATTGTGATTTAGGTAAAAGAAAGCGAATCGGACCCCTTGATCTCGGACTCTTTGAGCACTGCTGAAAATGGGGGCAACGCAGGCGACGACGAGGCTCTGAAGGTACCTATGTGGAGCTCCAAGTACTCAAAGGCATGAAGAAACTGCTCTGATGATACTAGTGTATGGTTCTATACAGAGTTCAGCTTAGTAGGCAGATAGTACTAGGGTTGGAAGGAAGCCAACCCTGAGTGTAATGAACGATGTCTGTTCCATTTTTGGTCTTTTTTTTTTCTTTTTGCTTACCATGTGGTGCTGTCAGTAAATGAAATCTCACTTTGAAGAGGAAATTATTTACCTCTACACTCCAGATGGCAGATTGGCCTTAAAGCTAGACACAAAAGGGCTAGATCTCTTTGTAATATTTTTCATGTGTTCAACTTCAGCATCTGCTTCAGCATTGTAACAACTTGCCAGCAGGACATAATATCAACACGTAGTTTACATTCTTTTTTGTACCCGAGTGCCAGGTGGATTCAAGTTTGTGGTGAAAGATGATTTATTTTGTTAAACTTTAATTATCTCTAGTAGCATGAGATGAAAAGAACAGCGCGGGCCGCAACGTTTCGCTTCGGCAAATTTGCAAACGAAAAATAATTTGTGAATAAAACTTTTATATACGTGTTCTTAGCGATCTAAAAGCAAAGGCTGAAAAATAAACTTCGATAAAGAAAACTCCAAATCAATTTTAAATTTAAGGTTGAAAATTCAAATTTTAACTGATACGCATAAGCATAAGCGAATAGACAAGAAATTCAAGAATCACATGCACTTCAACTAGAGAAATTCTTCTCTCTTTTCAATTGGATGTTCATATCCAGAAATATGTGTCCTGTGTATACATAGTTATCTGAATGCAAAATATCTCTGAGAAAAGATTGTGAAAGTTGTTATGAACAAATTTTCAGTATGAACAAGTATAATCTCTATCTGGTTGCATCAGTCAGAGTAGGATATGTTATTGTTCTTACTAGTACTCACATGAATTAAAATAGCTATAGATAAAACTATGGTGCTGAATTTATTCCGAATACACACAAAATCTAACATTTCTACTCAAATCAAATAGCAAAACCATCACAAATCTAACATTTTATTGGCTCAAACAAGGAGAAAAAAATCCAGCTGCATCAAAATCTAGTTCCCATGGTGGAACAGCTGGAGCGCCCTCGCCGCCGTCATCCCGCCGGGGACCTCGACGAACAGCAGGATCCCCACCGTCGCCGCCGCCTCCTCCACCGTGTCCACGCCCATGTCCCTCAGCGGCGCGAACCTCGCCGGCGGCCGCGCGTCCGTGCCGAGCATGGCCGCCGAGAGGACCTGCCACCCGTTCACCTGCTTCCTCATCGCGGTGGTGATGGCGCCGCTCTTGCTCGCCGCCTTGGGGTGCATGAGCCCGGCGACCAGCCTCGACACGGTCTGGAACCGCGTCGCCTCGTGCACCATCAGGAGCAGCGCCGCCACCGCGTCCATGGCGCGCCGCTGCGCCGCGCCGTTGGCGAGGTCGGCCGGCCTGCGCGCGGCGAGCGCGTTCACCGCCTGCGCCATCTGCTGCGGGCCGAGCGTGACGACGGTGAGCCTGTCCGTGTCGCCGAGGAGGTCGCGGTACGAGCCGCCGAAGCCGACGTAGGTGGCGGCGGCGCCGCCGGGGGCGGCGCCGAGGATGCCCGGGGTGAGCTCCCACCACCTCCCGTCGCTGCTCCGGAATCCCTCCAGGTAGAGGTTGTCGGCGCGCGTGGCGAGCGTGAGCGCGGCGGTCGGCGACGCCCGGAGCACGACGTGGAACCAGCGGCGCGGCGGCGGCGGCGGCTCCACCGGCGGCAGGACGGGGCGGTTGCGGGAGAAGTGCCTCGGGTTGGCCACCCTGCTGCGGATGCCGGCGATGAAGTCGCCGTAGTTGTCGCCGCTGCTCACGTCGAACGTCACGGTGAAGAGCGGGTTCAACGCCATGGCCGGAAGCGAAACTGACAACAAAAGTAGAGTGATTTCTGAACTTTCGGACAAGATGATGAATTGATGATATTGCAATCTCAATGAGTTGGGATGGGAGATTTATAGGGGAAATTTGCTTGCGTAGTCAAAAAGAAACAATTCTTTGTGCTTACTAGTCAAAACAAAATGGAATTTTTGCTTTGCAAATGCATGTACACTGAGATACAGATGAACTCATGAACAGATCAGAATATCATATCATGCCTGAGATTTTTGTTCCGTCAAACAAAGAAGAAGAAAAAAGAAGACTGAGCTTAGACTGAGTCGCGAGACTGCCTCAAACTAGAAATAAAGATGAGCAAGATAAGGTGCTGGTTTATTAATGCAGGGGTCAGCGGCTGCTAATGTATGACACAGTCCACACTGACAGGCGTCACAGTCACACAACTAATATACTGCTTTCGCTATAATGGCAATGGATAATTGGATATGCTGTAGAAAGATCAGTTCAAGAAAATGGTCATAAAGTTCTGTTCAGTAGTATGGTTACCTGGTTCAGACATTCAGGCTGTCCAAAATTCAGATAAAGAACCCTAATGGAGTACAAGTTATCCTTTATATCAACATTGTCAGATCGGCTCAGTAGCAAAAGACAATGCAAAACTAGCAACAATCAACATCTGGTTGCTTCAAATAGAGTAGGATGGCTTGCAGAAATAGTACTAACTGAAATAGCAAGGGCAATTTCAGATGAACAATCTTGATTGCTTGCTTCAAGAGATCGCGACGCCATGGGAAGGGGAGAAGGTCCAGGAGGAGGACGCAGGCCACAAGGGTCAGGGATCTTGCCTGCTCCTGCTGAATAGCAATGCCAGTAGCGTTAGACCTGAACCTTCCATTACATTACAGTCACCACTCACCACGCATCGCAAGAGCGACTCCGGCCACCGCTCTTCGACGGCTCAACCATCGGTGGCCACGTATGTGCCCAACCTTACCAAATGGATAATAATGTGGCCCTCAAACCAAAGGCCGCAAAATAGGCCCATTAGCAACCCCCAAAACAAACCTCGCTACAGACAGATGGGCTGGTTTGTATAATGGGCCGACACGGGATTACCACGCACGTGCTGAATGTATATAAATGAGCCGGCCCACTAAGCCCAATAGACTCACCCAGTAGCCATTATAGCCAGTAACAAGCTTTTTGGCGGGAGAAGCGTCTCCGCCTTTGCTCGTTCCCAATTTACCCAACGAGAGAGATTGGTGGAGGATGGTGTGACAGGAGCACAGTATTTCTCTCTTCGTTTTCATCCTAATCCTACACTCGTCTTCCACATTTTACATCACTTTTTTTTCTTCGCATGAAATATCCGGCTTTTATAAGGGCCTCCATGTAAACTATTGGCTGAAATGTACTATTCGGGAGGGACCTACACTGAATTAAACACAAAATGGAAGGGTTTTTTTTTTTGCAAAATTTCCACGCCGCGCACTGTTCCTATCCGACGTGGCACGCGCAAGCAGCCGCGCCATCTGCCACCCTTTATGTTTTTTAATATAAATACCAATGTTTGTGTATTAGAAAAGAATTATTTATGGGTAAAACTTTTACATATGTGCTCTTAGCGACTTAAATGCCAATGTTGAAAAATAAACTTCGACGAAAAAAACTTCAAAATCAACTAGCCACATAGTCGTGCTTTGTGCGACTTTTGATCCCGTTTAAAAACTTTTGTATTAGTTTAACTTATCTTTCAAGAAGACAAAAGTGAATTTATTTAAGCCTCCTGTTTTTTTTCTTCATTGTCTTTGCCCCCTCTCTCTATTTGTATCATGTGTGTAAGAGAAGACACTAGAAACCTCCAATATGCTTGTCCGTTTGTGTTTTTTCATTAATGCATTATGCATGTACCCTTTTGATCTAATGGCATTTGTTTATCTAAACCTCTTTATCTGACAATCAATATGTTTTGATGATGTAGCACATCATTGAGCAAGAAAGCTTGCTGCTTAGCTTGTACTATATAAGATTTCAAAATTAAGTTTTACAATTTAAATTTTGGCAGCAGCTGATATTGTATAGAGAAAATGACGGGGCCTAAAGAAACCGCTGTACCAAACAAAACGGATCAACTGAGGGAGAAGTACGAGGGAATAGAAAAGATTAAGTCAAGAAATATGGGAGAAGATAAAAGATTAAGCCACGTATATCTCATCATGTTGTAATACGTGGGTAAAAAATAAAGAAAATGATATCCCTTTCTCGTGGATGGCAGAGAAAGAAAGGGAAACTCCATACGAAGGCGTGACACGAGCCACACAACTGTTAGCCGTCGGCCGAAGTCATGCGTGCTATGCCAAATTAACGCAGAGACCTGTCTCCTACTCTCCTACACACGTTACTTAATCTCTCGAGGAAGGCTGAATTATGAGTGACGTGACGCAGCATGGTTCATGATGAACATCTATTTTCTCTATCCTAAAATATAAATTTTTTTAGCTAGACATAACATATACCAATACATATGAAACATACATGTCTCTCCATCCAACCAAAATTTTATTTTGGGACGAAGAGAGTAGCTACTATACTTGGGATTGATAAATTGGGATATGGCTCTAAGCATCTGGCTCTTTCAATTCCTTATTATTCTCTCCGTTTCAAATTATTTCACTTACTAGGTTAGGTTTGTTCAAAGTAAAATATTCAAATATTTAACCATCATTTTTTATAAACTTATACAGTTTAACACTATAACATTTATATTTTTAGATTCAACATTCACTATAAAAAAATAATTTTTTATGGTGTTACCCTATAATTTTTGCTGGCGACCATACGCGAAAACTGCCAACAAAAACATAACAAGGGGTGAGGGGCTACGGACCGCCAGCGAAAACCGATTATCGTTGGTGGCCACGCTAAGTTGTCCTCCATAAAAAAACAACTATATTTTTCGAGGCAGACCTCTTAAATATTCACCAGCATTTTTTTGCTGGTGGTTGGTAAAGAGGACCGCTGCAAAAAAAAAATTGAGGCGAATATATAAAATCCACCGCCCCTACCGCCCACCAAACTCGCCTCTCTCACTCATCTATCTCTCAATCTCTCTTCCTCTCTCCCTTCTCCCTCAGTCTCTCCTCCCCCCTTCTTCGGCCTCCCGTCTCCACTGCTGCCGGCTACCGTCGCCACCACCGCCATTGGCTACCGTCACCTCTCCCGCCCAATATCTCTGCTGTATTGGCCAACAGGGAGGGCCTCGGTAGCGGCGGCAGGGTGCGGCCTACTCCTCTTCGCCGCTGGCCGCCGTGAGCTCGGGGCTAGATCCGGCCGCCGCGACGATGGGGGAGGCCGGATCCGCCACCGCGACGACGAGGGTGGCTGGATCCGCCACTACGATAACGGGTTAGGCCGGATCTGTCGCTGCAACGACGTGGGGGACCAGATCTGCCGCCGCGATGACGATGCGACCGCCACAGGGTCGCGGGAGGGGCGCAAGCGCTGGATCGGGCCGCCTGAGGGCCGCGGTGACCCTACCCTCGCTCCCCTCCCCTCCTTCCTCTCCCTGATCTGGCCGTAGAGAGACGGCAGCTTAGGAGTAAAAACGGAGCGGATATTATCCGATCCGATCCGCTCCGAATCCGTCCGATGTGAGGATATGGTAAGGGTTTTTAGATATTCGGCCAGATGCGGATGTAGATGTGGATTTTGTCATGCGGATGCGGATGTGGTATGAACGATATCCGACGGATGCGGATTATCCGATATTTTAATCGGATTATCCGATGTACTGTTTGGCGGATAATCCGCGAATTTCAGGCCACACAACAACTTTCAGGCCCACCTAGCTAGCCCAATAGCCCAACCCGGCCTAACCTAATCCTCTCCTCATCCCCCAGATCCGTCTCTGGCTCTCTCTCTCTGTGCCGTCCCTCAGCCGTCAGTTGAGGAGTCGGAGAGAGTAGCACGGCGGCACAGCGCGACGGCGACCCTACGCGGTGGCCACTCCTCCCCAACACGCGCCAGGCCGATCCTCCTCCCCAACACGCGCCAGCCGCTCCTCCTCGTCTAGCACCGCCGCTCACTGCTGTGTGTTTTGTGCTGTACGCCTGTACTACTACTGATGTATGCCTGTATGCAGTATGCTGCGTGTAGCACTACATAGGGGTGCTCTACTGCTCTATGCTTGCTGTTGCTGTATGCCTGTATGGCTTGCCTCATGCCGATGACTTTTATTTTTACATTTTAAGCAACGTAGTGACCGGTGAACTATTGAATTGAACACTTATATATATATTATGTTTTTGGTGGATCATGGATGTATCTTGGATTATTTTGACTAGTGAACTATTGAAATACTATTACTATTGAACTGAACGCAGTAAACTAATGATGTTTTGCCATCGTATTGGGGCTAATTATATTGCCGCCCTCTTGTTGAATGGATTGAATACAAACTTGACATCCGATAACTTTTTGTCCGTTTCCGAACCGAGTCTGCACCGAATCCGACGTCCGAAATAATCCGCTCCGCATCCGCATCCACACGTCATCCGCACCCACTCCACATCCGCTTAAAAAATATGGTTTAGGCTATGGTATAGCTATTATCCGTCCGAATCTGCTCCGTTTTCACCCCTAGACAGCGGCAGTAGCCAAGGGGGTGGCTTCGGTGACAATGACAATAACCTCCAAGGTCGTCGGGGATGACGAAGACCAATGTGTATGTGTTGATGTTTGTATGTTGAAAATGCTGTGAGAAATTAATCTAGATGTTTGGACTTTTGGATGCTGTGAGAAATTGATGTTTGCATGTTGATGTGAATCAGGATTGGATTTGAATCTGATCTCTTGATGTGGATTTAAAAATTGAAAATGCAGCAATGTTTTTGAATGTGGATTTTTTTTTGCTAGCGGTTAGAAGGCAACTGCATGTGGTTATTTTCAATCTTTTTTGCCTCAAAATCAATTATCGCTGGCAGCTAGCTTACCACAGCTGCCAGCAAAATTCTCTTATTGTTGGCGGCTGTCGATCAAGAGCGTATTTCCGCTATGGACCTAGCTGGTGAGATTCTTCGGAAGAGAATGGGAGACAAGACATTATACAGGTTCGGGCCGCTATGGAGCGTAACACCCTACTCCTGTGTGTCGAATTAAACTTGTGCTGTTACAAGGGAGTTGGCTCAAGCTTCTCAAGTGGCGTTTTTTTTCTCGGTGGGTAAGGTCCTCCTTTTATAGTTCAAGGGGATACCACATGCACCGCCTTACACAATCCATCATTGGGTGGGGGCCCACATGTCTTGGGTCAAGCCGTTGTCCTTGCCTTCAACCAGAAACAAGGTGGTTGCTCATCCTCAGGTGGGCCCAGCGCCGTCCCCCGCCTGACACGGGGGACACGCCCGTCATTCGCCCTTAATTCGTTGGCGACTTTGGTGGACTCCATACAGGAGCAGCACGCTCACCGACGTGCCGATGGGACAGGTCTTATCTGCCCCCACTCCGCCTGACACCGGGCGGGACGTGGGTACGCTGCTATCCGTCCCGTCCGCCTGTTGGCCGGTCACAGACCGATCAAGCCCGATTGACGCACATCAATCGGACGGCGCCTCACGTCCGCCCACGCCACATTAAATGCGGCGGGGGACGGTTGGGGCGATGCTTATTTAAGGCGCTTGAGAGCACCCCTCTCTCCGCCCACTCGGCCACCATGTGGCAGCCGAGCGGGGGCCTTGGGGCAGCTTGCCCGAGGGCCCCGAGGGGTGCGGCAGGGCATCCCGAGGCCCCTTGGCCGCTTCATGACCGCTTGTTTTCCCCCCCGAGGGGGGGGGGGGAAGGCCGTGCGGCTACGTGGCCGGACGGAAGGGCTCTTTCTCTCCATCTTGCGTACCCCCGGGCCCATATCACCAACAGCGGTCCTCGTATGGCTGCCGCCAGCAAAGATAATTTTCTCTGACGGCAGCCTTAAGCCGTCTGCCAGTGAAAACATCTCTTCTCTGGCGGTTGGTCACCGCCAGTGAAGATGCTTTATCTTCACTAGCCAGCAAAAATGTGTTTTGGCCGCCAAAAAAAAAACCATTTGTGTAGTAGTGATTATAAATATTTTTATAATATATAATTCACATGTTGTTAAACTATACTCCCTCCTTTCTCGTAAAGGAAGTCGTTTTGGACAGCGACACGGTCTCTAAAACACAACTTTGACTTCTTGTTTTTATAAAAGTATTTATTGAAAAGTGATATATGTATACTTTTATGAATGTATTTTTCAAGACAAATCTATTCATATATTTTTTACATTTTTAAACTCAATAACTTAAGAGTTATTCATGATTTATATTACTAAGGTTTGACTTAAATATTGTCATAAACGACTTCTTTTACGAGTACGGAGGGAGTATATATTTTTTAAGAATTCATGGTAAAGATATATATGTTTTACTCAATACAATAAAAAGAAAAATAATTTGAAACGAATACGACATCCTCCCTGTTATACTCGTTACTACTCCATCTGCAGAGAATTAGCATTGTACCCATGCATGCCGTGCATAGAACGTTGCGCATGTCTGTATGTAGCGATGGACCGAATCTATCTATATCTACGACAAACAGGCACAATAATTTCAACCATTGGATTGACAAATCTTTACAGAATTAGGCGAAAGTCCCCTCCGATTCCCCCCAGTCCCCACCCATTAAACAACATCATTAATCTCTCCTCCACCATTAGGACCCTTTGAATCGCAGGAATGGAAAAACAGAGGAATAGAAAAAAACGCAGGATTCTGACAGGAATATATATTTTAAAACAGAGGATTGGAAAATACAGGAAAAACACAGGAATGACCGTTTGATTGGACCACAGGAAAAACGCAGGAATCGGATAAGAGAGATAGACTCAAAGGAATTTTTCCAAGAGGTTGGACCTCTTGCTAACTTTCCTCCAAAATCTCTATAGGATTACCCATTCCATAGAAATTTTAAAGGATAGTATAGGATTCAGTCCTTTGTTTTAAAGGGTTTCATAGAAAATTTTTCCATAGGATTAAAATCCTTCAAATTTTCTACACTTTTTTTACAAATCAAAGGAGCCCTAAGTATCAGATCATTTTTAGCTTAACCATCTTCCAATCAATGCATGTAGACTACTGGTAGTACTTTTCCATCTGCCGCTTTGCAAGATTTAAGAAACACCAAGACATATACTCCCTCTATACTAATAAAAGAAGTCGTTTAGAACAATGTTTAAATCAAACCTTGAGAATATAAATCATGAATAACTCTCAAGTTATTGAGTTTGAAAATATAAAAATTATATGAATAGATTTGTCTTGAAAATACTTTCATAAAAATATACATATATTACTTTTTAATAAATATTTTTATAGAAATAAAAAGTTAAAGTTCTGTTTTGGAGACCGTGTCGCTGTCCAAAACGACTTCCTTTACGAGTATGGAGGGAGTATAAACCGTCGAAGTTTTTTTCTAAGAACTTAATATATTAGAAGCACAAAACGTGAACGGATACATCTTCCTCTGCCCAGGGGGCAGCAAGCAGAAGTTGTTTCATATGTAGCCTCGGCATATATACTGACGAGGAATCCAATAATATTTTATAAAAGTATAAGTAATTCAAAACCAAATAAATAATTACCAAGTCGCTATGCGTATACAGTAACTTCTGGCTAAATCATTTTCGCCACAAAGTCATGCTTCGGTGCTCTTTACTTATAGTAAAAATCAATCTAAACCGTTGATTTTTTTTTATCCAAGAGACTAGATGTATTTATACTGCCATCTTATTAACAGGAGTAGAAACGTGAGAGGGCAAAATGTCCATTGAAAAGTAGAAGTTGAGGGATAAATTTGTAAATATGCATATCAGTCGAGACGGCGCTACAGAAGCGAGGGGGCGGAGGCGGCTACCGCAGCCGTCGCAGGCGGCGGCGGCTGATCTGCTCCTGGACATCCTTCGCCAACACCTGCCGCCTCCCACCTCGTGCCTCCTCCATTTGCTAATCTGCGTCTTTGTTGTCCTCTTATACGTTTACACATCGCTCGTCCTTATTTTCGTCGTTCGGTGGCTCGTCGGAGCTCGGGGAGACATGCTCCTCAGCCGGTGCATCCCGTCTGCCGGTATTGGAAGGCAATGGTGGCGCGGTCCCTATTGCGGTTGCCGGCGGCTGATCCATGATTGAGGGCGAGGAGCCTGCCCGAGGAGGCTGAGGTCCGGGGCGATGGTGACAACTGACAACAGATCAGTGACTGAAGGTACAGGGTTAAACTTTTGGGTTTAGCCGATTTGATCGGACATCACTAAAATACCAAAATTTCGGTCTGAAATTTTCAAAATTTTGAACAAAATTTATTTAAATTTGAATAAATATTATCAAAATTTATGAATTTTTTTAAAAAAAAAATTGACCAAAATAATATCTTATCGAAGGGATCCAAAATGTCCGAAATTTCCAACCCTGTGAAGGCGTGGAGATGGCGCAACCATGGCTGTTGTGGTTGCAGCGGTTCTGGCTGTGAGAGGCACTGAAGCAGCATATTATTATACTCCCTCCGTCCTATAATATAGCAACCTAGGACCGGATGGGATATTTCATAGATGTCCGGATTCGTTGTACTGTGTCCCATCCGGTTCTATGTTACTATATTATGGGACGGAGGGAGTACAAGATAACCTCCTGTCCATCCATTTCCTCCCCCATGCAGATCAAGTTTTTTTTTTTTTGAATGGATGCAGATCAAGTATTGATATTTGATTGCTCTATTCTGTGTCGATTGTTGTAGGTGTATGCGAAACCTGAATTTTGTACGTAGCTGTGTATTGCATGACTGATGAGATGAATAAAAATAATTTACTCCCTCCGTCTCTAAATATTTGATGCTGTTGACTTTTTTAAATATGTTTGACCATTCATCTTATTCAAAAACTAAACTATATGTATACATAAAAGTATATTTAACAATAAATCAAATGATAGGAAAAGAATCAATAAAACGAATGATCAAACATATTTAGAAAAATCAATAGCGTCAAATATTTAGAGACGGATGGAGTAGCATATAGAGGTGCAATCGCCTTTGACTACTTGGCGCTACCGCAAGAGCTGGGCGCGTGGAGCTACAACGCGAAGAAACGATAGAAGCAGCACCATCAACGATAAATTCAACGATTACTTAAAAAATATAAAAAATAAAATTACAGCCCTATATAACTAAAATTACATATGTAAATTAAGTTGATATGATATGTAAGTGGATTGTAATTTTGATAAAAAAGATGTGTAAGTAAATATGTATTTGTTATTTTTTAAATATAAAATTACAGTCCTATATAACTAAAATTACATTTGCAAATTCAGTCGATATGACATATAAGTGTACTGTAATTTTGATAAAAATGTTGTGTAAATAAATATGTATTTGTTTTTTTGTCCGTTGGATGTAAATCTAAAGTTGGAAAAAATTTGGATGATTTTTTTTTCTAGAAATCACCCAATAAATGGATAGTCAGATCCATAAATAAACATCAAAATTATCCCTAATCATATAAGTAGCAAAGTACTGATATAGCCTTATAAATCAACGGCTTAGACTATTCTACTAATAGTAGAGAACACCGAAGCAACGACTGGCTGGCCGAGTTGATCTTCTGTTAATCCAGCTAGCAACGTACGAATCCGAGTTGGCGAGTTATCGTGTATAAGAATGTGCGAGGGTATGCGGTAGAATCCTCCGTCCATACACCGATCGATACACCCTCTTACGTATAGCAGACTAGCAGTAAACCCAATCAAACTGCTGTACTTGCTAGTTGCTACTCCACAATGACCCGTTACAAGCCATTGGTGTTGCCGTTGATGCTGATCCTCTTACACACCCAGCTCATTATTGTCCCTTCTTCATCAGCAGCTACGTACGCCAACCACACCGGAGCCCTGCCGCCGGCGGTTGTTCCATGCTTGCCGGACCAGGCATCGGCGCTGCTCCGGTTGAAACGTTCTTTCTCCATCACCAAAAACTCCAGTTCCACCTTTGGGTCATGGAAGGCCGGCACAGACTGTTGCCATTGGGAGGGCATCCACTGCAGGAATGGGGATGGGCGTGTGACGTCTCTGGACCTGGGAGGGCGTAGATTGGAGAGCGGCGGTCTTGATCCTGCGATCTTCCATCTAACCTCCCTCAACCTCGCTTGCAACAGCTTCAATGGATCCTAACTCCCGCAGACAGGGTTTGAGCGGCTCACCATGCTCACCTATCTCAACCTCTCCAGCTCCGATTTCGTGGGCCAGGTACCTACCGCTAGCATCAGTCGCCTAACAAATCTAGTATCTCTCGACCTATCTACTCGATTTGAAGTAGAAGAATTCACACAAGGTCATTCTGTGTTGTCCTTTGATTCAGTTGAATCTAGCGTGCTCAAAGAGCCAAACTTTGAAACTTTAATCGCAAATCATAAAAAATTGAGGGAGCTCTACCTCGGCGCTGTGGACTTGTCCGACAACGGGATGACATGGTGCGATGCTCTATCCTCGTCCACTCCTAACCTTCGGGTTCTTAGCTTACCAAACTGTGGGCTCTCTGGTCCTATTTGTGGATCCTTTTCTGCCATGCACTCGCTTGCTGTTATTGACCTACGGTTTAATGATTTGTCTGGTCCCATTCCAAACTTCGCCACCTTCTCCTCTTTGCGTGTTCTACAACTGGGACACAATTTTCTTCAAGGACAGGTATCTCCATTAATCTTCCAACACAAGAAATTAGTAACAGTTGATCTTTACAATAATCTAGAACTATCTGATTCGTTACCAAATTTCTCAGTTGCTAGTAATTTGGAAAATATATTTGTCACTGAGACTAGTTTCTACGGTGAAATACCAAGTTCCATTGGAAATCTCAAATATTTGAAGAACCTTGGCGTCGGTGCAAGTCAGTTTTCAGGGGAGCTGCCCTCATCAATCGGGTGGCTTAAATCATTGAATTCGTTGGAGATTTCTGGAACAACAATAGTAGGAACCATACCATCATGGATCACAAACCTTACCTCTTTAACAATCCTTCAATTCTCTAGGTGTGGTCTAACTGGATCTATCCCTTCTTTTTTAGGTAAGTTAACGAAATTGAGAAAATTAGTGTTGTATGAATGCAACTTTTCAGGAAAACTACCACAAAATATCTCAAACTTCACCAATCTGAGCACACTCTTCCTTAATTCAAACAATCTTGTCGGTACAATGAAACTTGCATCATTATGGGGACTACAACACCTCCGTTACTTGGATATATCTGATAATAATCTTGTGGTGGTGGATGGAAAAGTCGATTCTTCATCAACACACATCCCTAAACTACAAATATTAGCTTTATCGGGTTGCAACATCACTAAATTCCCTGATTTCTTGAGGAGTCAAGATGAACTCCTTTGGCTCGACCTTTCAAAAAACCAAATCCATGGGGCTATACCATCGTGGGCATGGGAGTCTTGGAATGATTCTGGCGTTGCTAGTTTGATTTTAGCACATAATAAATTTACTAGTGTTGGATCTAACCCTTTTATTCCTTTACAAATTGATTGGCTTGATCTTAGCAACAACATGTTTGAGGGGACTATACCTATACCTCAAGGTTCTGCAAGATTGCTAGATTACTCAAACAACATGTTCTCATCGATTCCTTTTAATTTCACTGCCCATCTTAGTCATGTCACACTTTTCAATGCCCCTGGAAACAACTTCTCCGGAGAAATCCCACCATCTTTCTGTACTGCAACTGAATTACAATACCTTGATCTCTCTAACAACAACTTTAGTGGCTCAATACCATCTTGTTTGATCGAGAACGTTAATGGAATACAAATATTAAATCTAAATGCAAATCAACTCGATGGGGAGATCCCAGATACTATAAAGGAAGGCTGCTCATTTCATGCACTATATTTTAGTGGCAATAGGATTGAAGGACAGCTACCCAGATCCCTACTTGCTTGTCAAAATTTGGAGATCCTTGATGCTGGGAACAATCAAATAAATGACATTTTCCCATGCTGGATGAGTAAACTTCGTAGACTCCAAGTGCTTGTACTGAAATCCAATAAGCTATTTGGACATGTCGTTCAATCTCTCACCGATGAAGAAAGCACATGTGCATTTCCAAATGCAATAATTATTGACATATCCTCAAATAACTTCTCTGGTCCGTTGCCCAAAGACAAGTGGTTTAAGAAGTTGGAGTCGATGCTACATATAGACACAAATACATCATTGGTCATGGATCATGCTGTGCCAAGTGTAGGACTAGTATATAGATATAAAGCCTCACTCACATACAAAGGTCATGACACCACACTTGCTCAAATACTAAGAACCCTTGTATTCATTGATTTCTCCAATAATGCATTCAATGGTAGCATCCCAGAAATTGTTGGGGAACTTGTTTTAACTCATGGGATAAATATGTCACATAACTTCCTCACTGGGCCAATTCCATCTCAACTTGGTGGGCTGAAGCAGCTGGAAGCTTTGGATCTATCTTCAAATCAGCTTTCAGGAGTCATTCCACAAGAATTAGCATCCTTAGACTTCCTCGAAATGCTAAACCTATCCTACAACAAGCTTAAGGGAAAAATACCTGAATCACTTCATTTCTTGACATTCACCAACAGCTCATTTCTGGGGAATAATGATTTGTGTGGTCCTCCGCTATCTAAAGGTTGCATCAACATGACAATTCTGAATGTGATCCCTTCCAAGAAGAAATCCGTAGATATTGTGTTGTTCCTCTTTTCTGGATTGGGATTCGGCCTTGGGTTGGCCATTGCTGTTGTAGTATCATGGGGAATACCCATTAGAAAACAGGCTACAGTAAGACAGAGAGCCCTCTGTATCATGTATTGAAATAAACTTTTTTCTGTATCAAGGTCACTTGCAGTGCATTATTGTAATCAGGGCCATGTCAGTGTTGTCGCAAGATAATATTTGAATCACTGTAAGTATGGGTGATAATGGTGTTATATTTATTTACTTTAGAGTTACACAAGCCAGTAGGATGCACACATCATATACTGATATACAGAGTTTACATTACATACTAGTGATGTTCTGAATCAACGAGTTGGCATGTGTGATTTATAGGTAACACTTGCTTACTAGTGAAAACAATAGAATTTTGCTTTGGCAGTGAGGTTCGGAGCACACCTGAGATGTTGTTGAGTTATTCCATCGATTGCTTCTGTTATTTCTTCAGTAAGAAAATCTGAGCCTACAAAAATTCACCCATAACAGTATTGTTAGGTATGTTCAGTAGGAAAACTAGCAGCAATTAACACCTACTAGTCGCCAACTCAGTAGGATGACTTGAGAAAAAAAAGGCATCTGGAGGCATGTATTAGCAATTTCTTTATGCGAAATGTATTAGCAATTTGAGATGAACAATCTTAGCATCCGAAGTAAATAGAAAGCAAGTTGCTCCTCCATAGCCTACTTTACCCCAGAGACACGCAACGGAGAGGATTCGGAGGGGTTCAGACTCTGGAGGGCGTAGATCCGGCAACGCTGCGTTATGGGAGGAGGAGAGGTTGGTTTATGGAGTGTACAGACCTCGGAGGTGGGCGACGCCATGGGAGGGAGAGAAGGTCCATGACGAGGAAGACGACCTTGCCGTTGACAGGTCAGAGATCTCACCTGCTCCTGTTGAGAAGAGCAATGGCGCGGGTTCCTGGCCTTCTATCACATACACAACGCCAACCGGGAGAGCGACTCCGGCCGCCGCTCGCCGGAGCGCCGCGCCGCCGCCGCTCTTGGACGGCTCAACCATCGGCCCGCGCTCTCTAGCAATATTATGAAATTAATTGAAGGGCCTATGTGTAAAATATACTTCACTCAGTCACGTTCCACAACTTGATCTGAACCACACGATTAGATCTAACGGTCAACGCGTGCGCGAGATTTGGAGGAAAAAGTCCACTTTGACTCCCTTAAATGTACAACGAATCTGATTCGTACCCCTCAACCAAAAAACCGGTTAGAACGACTCCCCCAATTACTAAAACCGGTACAAATTGACTCTCTCGGTTGTTTTGGAGGGCGGTTTTGCTGACATGGCGCTGACGTGGCAGTGTTGACTTGGTCTTCGTCCCATGTGGCGCTGATGTAAGATTAGATTTAAAAATATATATATGTAGGACCCATTTATTATTCACACACAAAAATTATAATAGGATCCACTGACATGTGGGGTCCCGATATCATTCTCTTTCCAACCTTTCTTCCTCCCCCTCTATCTCCCTTATCTCTCTCTTTCTCTTCCTGTCGGCGAGCCTTTCCAACCTTTCTTCCTCCCCCTCTCTCTCCCTTATCTCTCTCTTTCTCTTCCCGTCGGCGAGCAGCGCGGAGAGCTTGCCGAGGCAACGGATGGCGGAGCGGAGGGCGGCAAGGGAGTGCGTGAAGCCGTGGGCGGCGGTGGGTGGAGAAGGCCGGCGCGAAGGCAGGGCAGAGCGGCGCTGCGGCGGCATCGAGAGCTGCCAGTCACCGCGGTCGCTGTTGTCGCGTATCCTGCAGCGAGGCGACGGCGGCGGTGGGAAGTTCGGATGCCGGGTGCGGCTGCCGCGGCGGTACAGCTCCACCTCCGCCGCCGGCGCTGGAGTTGCCGGAGAGAAGGAGATGATGTCGAACGCGTTCAGGCTCGACCGCCGCCGCGAGCTCCCGCCCCGCCCGAATCTCCCTTCCAGCAACGACGGCGTCGCCATCGTCCCGGTGCACTCCACCGCGGACATCGCCGTCGCCGACACCCTCTGGAAGGCCACTACCGCGGTCGGGGCTCCCCTCGCGTGAGTTGCTCAGGCTCGTCACCAGCGACGACGACGCTGACATGGACATGTGCTGCCGCTGCTGCGCCGCCATGGCAGCATGGCGCCATCCACTCACCGGAGTAGTAATTAGCTAGCTAGCTAGCTAGGCAACATGACGACGACACTAGCTTAATTAGCTTGTATTTAGTTGGTTAATTTAGTGTTGTTGGTTGCTTGGCGACGTCATTAGCTAAGCTAGTGATGTAGTAGTAGCAGCTAGTGGGAGTATTAGTTATCACACAAGGCGAGGAAACCGACGCCCAGAAGAGGGGGGGGGGCGCAGGGGCCGCGGCCATGCCGCCCAGATCCGTCGCCAATCCACCCGGCCGCTGCCGCCACTGATGCGTCCGAATGGGGAAGAGAAAAGGGGGAGAGAAAAGAGAGGAGGGAGGGAGGAGGAAGAAGAAGGGAAGGAGAAAGGATGTCGGTGGGCCCCACATGTCAGTGGGTCCCACATGTCGGTGGGTCCCACGATATATTTTATATGTGAATGATAGATGGGTCCCACAGATATTTTTTAATTCTAATGCCACGTAGGCGCCACGCGGAATGAAGACCGGATTAGTATCGCCACGTCAGCGCCACGTGGAATGAAGACCGGGTTGGTATCGCCACATCAGCGCCACGTCAGCAAAACCGTCCTACAAAACCACCGAGGGAGTCAATTTGTACCGGTTTTAGTAATTGGGGGAGTCGTTCTAACCGGTTTTCTGGTTGAGGGGTACAAATTAGATTCGTTTTACATTTAAGGGAGTCAAAGTGGACTTTTTCCAGATTTGGATCGCTAACCAATAAGCAGGCCTCATATGGGCCGGAGGCATCTCGGCCCGGCAGCAGCGCGCACCCGCAGACGGGCCGCACTCCCGTGCCGAATGCTAGGACGGCCCATTAGGCCCAATAGACGCACCAAGGTCCAAGTACCAGGAGAGGCGCGCATTGGCGGGAAGAGGGGGAGAAAACGGCGGGAAGCGCCGCCGCCAGTGGCGCGAAAACCCCACCCGCTATAACTCCTCTCCCTCCTCACCTCACCACTTCTCCCGCCATTGCTCCGCTCCCCAATCTCCCCAACGAGAGAGAGAGAGAGCGAGGAGAGGGAGAGGGAGGATGGTGGGGCCGCAGTACGACCTCGTCGGGAACCCCCTGGGGGCGGTGCGCTCCACCTTCGAGAGGGCGGCGGCGGAGTCCGGTGGGCACGAGCCGGTGGCGGCGTTCCGGGGGAAAGACTGGGGCGCCACCGAGGTGTTCCGCTCCTTTCTCTTCGAGCAAGGCGGGCTTGACAAGGTAAGAAGTCTGATCCCCCCCCGTGTTGATGGTTGCCGCAGCTGTCGATTTCTGAAAATGATGTTATTTGGTAGATCGCTGAAACCCTAATATCGTCAAAGTTAGTGATCTTTGAATGTCTATAATGAATATGAGACGGGGAGATTAAAGGTTTTCTTAGGGTAAATTTGGAATCATCAGTAGATGTGGTTAGGAAGTACTATGCTCTCAGATCTAAGTTGGGTGAAAGATAACTGCTTTTTGCTGTTCTTGCAAACATTTCAATTCAGATACTTAGAATGTCACATATGTTTATGTTGAGCTTGTCCCAAAAAAAAGAGAGAAAGAGGATATTTTGTATTGTGGGTGTAAATGAATCTTAGGAAGTTCAGGGAATGACGGAATGTGGGAATATTTTCCTTTCCAGGTTCCGGTGTTGGATGAATCAAATCTTGGATTGATCAAGCCGAATACCCTTGTTCGGTTCCGGGGGATGGTTCAGGACATGCTCGGGAACGAGTTCTATGTTGGTGCTTTCAAGGTATTGGAATTTAGTACATAAGTTAATGTAAAGCTGCATTTTAGTGCTTGTTATGCTTATTTTGAACCATTATTTGTGTAGGATGGCTCCACTTGGAGGACAAACAAATTCTCCGATTCCTCGCCGTTCTCAATGCCACACCCTTGTGATTCACATCTCTGGGAGCGCCATCTTTTCCACTGTGTGCCTGTATGTTGCCGCTTCCAAGAGCACCTGCTGCTCATTTGCTATTAATCCTAGTCTTACTCATTGCTGATAAGCAGCTTATGTTGGAATTCAACCTGGACAATGCCATTGGTTTATTTCAGGTGCCTGGACAAAATTCTTGGACACGCGAGTCGTCCCCTGGCCCTGACTTGCGCAGAATAGCAAGCTGCTTCACATCTGAACAAAGGGAGAAAAGGAAGAGGGGTGCAGATAATGACGCCATGGATGTAAGCTTTTGCTAAGTTTGTTGCAATGGTTTCTTTTGACACTTTGCTGCCTAACAAGTAGTATTGTCGTCTAATGAGTTGACTGATGCAGGTTTCAGAAAGTGGTAGTGGAGAGACTTCTTCATCCAGCAAGAAGACGGTAAGAAGGAAGATTGATTTTTCTTTCCTAGTAGTCTCCTAACATTTACACAGTCTCGCAACTGCCTTGCTTGGTTGTAGATTAATTCTGCATGCTAATAAAGTAGGATAACTTAAATGTCTTAGTAGATTTATGGCATATATGCTTCTCCAAATTGCTTGGTTTCATGCTAAATCTAATCCATACAGTTAGCTGACTGGGAATCTGATTTAAACTGCCTTACTTTTCCTCAGAAGGATGATGGTGTCAAGATCTCAAATAGTTCAGTAGAAATGTCAATGAATGAAGAACATCATGTCCCAGAGATGAATGGGGGAGATCATCATATTCCTGGAAGCTCCTTTTCCTGCCTAGTGAAGGTAGAGCTCCTAAGCTTTCTGCATGAAATGCATTCTATTCAATCTTTTTTTTCTATGGTTTACGGATTGAACTATTCTTTGCAGGTGTATGATATGCCTGAAAGTCAGGTGAAACTGAACGATGTTTCTGAGTTCATAGGTGTATATACATTTGACCCTGAACTTGCTGCTCCTAACGATAATTCGGATGATATAATGTTTGACCTTATGGAAGATGTAACCGCTCAGCTGCCTCCCAGTAAGGTACATGCATCAAAAGTACATACTACATAGTGATCAATTTCATATCTAACAATGAAAAGAAAGTGTATTCATATTTGTATTTTTTTCTGACTTCTAATGCTTGTAAATATTTGTACAGGTTCCCCGTCTTCACTGCTTGGTATGGAGAAACTTATCTGCTCATGATTTTCTACCAAGGCCTCCTGCGGTTGAGGTACATAGCACTGAATCTTGAATGCAGAAGTTGGTTTAACAGTTTTAGCGTTGATTTAAAATAACTAATCCCAATTTTTTTTATCATGCAGCCATCACCAATCCTGCTAAGGGGAATTCGGCAATCTTTGCTCTCACATCTTACTCTGGTATTAGGGAAAGATGAACTGGCAGCTCAATGTTTACTGTTGCATCTTCTATCCAGAGTACGTCATATCACTAACACAGCTGATCTATACTACATCAAGTTGTTTTCTTTGCATTGTAACTGCTAAAAACAGTTCATATTAGTTTACTAAGTTATTGGTTCTCAATCTCCATGCAGCTTCGTAATAAGGTGGATGTGGTTACCGTTGGTAGGCTCTCCTTGAATTTCACTGGCTTTAACAGAGAGAGTGTTTCTATATTTGGAAACCAGCTAAATAATTTGTTCCAGAGGCTACTACCATATTCACAAGTTATTCCTCTGTCAATTGAGTATCTCAACACAGCCACACTTCAGCCTAGAAAGGACAACCAATCAGGAAGGTACATATTGTTTGTTTGTCTTATGAAGAATTTGTTACTCCTGATGTTTTCATCATTCAACAATCACTTTTAACATAACCCCACCTAAATTTTGCTGCAGATTGGTTACAGGAGTTTTACAGTTACCTCAGGGTACTCACCTGACCTTTGATGAGACTCTCTTGCAGTCTGGATCATTGACATCCAAAGGTGTCGAGAATACTATGCTGCTTAAGAACTTGATGGAGTCACAGAAGGTAATAAGCCTCATGACTTCATGAGGCTACAAATTATCTTTGCCGACCAATTTATCTATAACATCTTTAAACATTTTTGCAGGTTGAGTATGATTTTGAGTTCTACAAGTTGGAAATGGCAACTGATGTGCAGCTACTAATTCTCTCCGAGGGAAAATCAAATATCCTACCTTCTGACTTGATAGTACCTTTCCGCCCATCATCTGTTCCTGCGGTAAATGCAAGCTCCGAGGAACTTGAAAGTTGGAGATGGTATTTGGCCACAGTTAGGTCTCTTCCTCAGTCAACTGAAACTGATACATACCAGGTGATTATCCCTTGCTCAACTCTATCAAGAAATAAACTGATATGTTTGTCAGGAACATGAACAGACTTAATTAAATTGCATAATGTTTGCGCCTTAATTGTAGATGATTCAAGATGAAATGGTCAATGCCATGCGTGATGATAGGAGCTTGGGTTGTTCTGAACTTAGCAGGTGTGTGCCGCTGATGCCTGTCAGTGTGGGCAATCTGGCATCCTACACCATCTCCAGTTACTTTTACATGAGGATTATGAAATGAAACCTTTTGCTAAACTAATTCTGCTTATGTGGATCTGCAGATGGCTAACGATGGCACAGATAATGGCTGCAAGCTTTGGTGAGAAGAGTCTCTCCATGGAGCACTGGCAGATGGTGAAGGAGCTGGAGAGGCTCAGGAAGGAGAGGCTACAATGAGATGAGATCACAGTAAAATGTGCTTGTAAAATCCACTTGTGGCCGTGGCCCAATGTTATGTGTATACCACTAGGGTCTAAAATCTAAATCAAGATGTGGATCTGCAACATCTTCTGTGATCCTATGGAAGTATCAATGCCATTTGATAAGTTATCTGACCTGAAAAGCATCTCTTGCAATACCTGTGAAAAAAAAAATTGAACTTGCACCTACAGGCTTGCCATCCGATTTGCCATTGGTTTCAGCAAATTCTACAGCCTGAAGTGCTGTTCTAGTATTGGATGGACACCCAAATATTTTTATCAACCAAGTGAACCTTCCATGCCATGTTTCAATTATCTTTGAGCCAAAATTTTAACATACAATTTTCCGTGTATCACTTGCAATATTTACTCTTTTTTTCATATATTTGACCTACCATTGGACCAGCCAGAGCAACAGAGAAACACTGAATAATAATAGTATGAATGTTTGTCAAATGATAATGATACAATGCGATAATTGCACATGTAACTTCCAAATTCAATGACATCAGACAGTTTGTAACTTTGTATGCTCGATCATCGATGAACGGTGGTACAGCTGCTCCATGCTTCAAACTTGAGAGCAGTGTAGGTTCAAAATATACAACACAAATCTCTACATACAACATTTTTTTTTGCCTCACTCAATACTGTTTCAGCAATAGAGTAAAGAATTCCCACAGGCATCTGATCTTCAATTCATTACCGGTTCAATCTCTTGGGAAATAAGTAGCAATTTCTTGATTTGCATTGTTTTCACGATGCGGCAGACAGAAGCATGGTTTCTGCAGATGCTTGTGTCCCCGTTTTGCATGCATGAATTGTAGAGCAGACGTCTGTCGTCTCAAGAAACTTCTGAGATTTCACCAGAATCAAAGGGGTATATTCAAGGACCATCTTCTTGCACTGCAAAAATTACAAATAGGACTGCCATGAGAAGAACAGAACTAGAAATGGGCCTTGCAAATGGTTAAAATGGCAGTATTTCATCAGGAAAACCATTCAGCTGATACAAAGTTGCAGGTAACTAAGCTAATTACAGATAAATTTCTAGGTGCTGGGCTTGATCAGCGACATCTTAATGTCTCAAATCGGTATATGCAAGCACATTCGAGAAAAGCATTATAGCATTTGAAATGCTTTGCTTACAGGATGTTAAGTGATTTTCTGTATAAACAACCATGAAAAATGTGTTTGATTCTTTAGTAGAGGCTGATTTATTTTGTATTTCCATAAATGTGACTAATTTACCTGCTGTACATAATTATCTGCCTTGCTGCATGCTTTGAGAAATATCTCGACTATCTCCAGCTGCAAAATTACGAATTCGATTAAGTATGACCCCAGCAATACAGAATTGGTTGTGACCATTGAAAATCTGAAATGATGGCAGTTACCTGCATGTCAGGATCCTTTAGCATGATAAGAACTTCAACAAGAACATGATGGCATATGCCGCATGTATCTCCTCGAGATGGTAGGCGAAGCATCGTTCCCTTTCTGCAGAGATGCACTGATTCACAGAACTTTTCAGGTGTTACCATCGAAACCTCCAAGAAGAAAAGGGGAATGTAGTAGTCAACCAGAGTGATGCACTGTAACAGGGTAAACCATTGGCATACAAAAATTAGTCTGACGAAATTAGCATGTTCTGATTCCAAGGCGGGCATTGAAATTTATTCAGACCTGCTGTTTTAGAGGTCCAACGTTTGCGCATGCATGGTGGAGGATGCTAAGAATCTCAGTTTGGGTTTCATTTTGTTGGAGGTAGAACAGTGCTTCCGTTGAGTACTGCTCGCATAGTTGACACAGCTTTCCATTGGCTGAAGTTAACCCTGTCTTCTTGTTTTCAAGGGGAAAGCTTTTATGAGCTGAAATACATGACAAATTGACCGTAGAGTCAAAAACTAATAAGTTGAATTGTAGAACGAAATCATTCTTATGCTGAAGATATAACCACTGTGTGATATCTGACCTACAATTTTATTACAGGTGAAGATAGAGTTTTCAAGTGAAAACAAAATTGTAGAACGGAATCATTCTTATGCTGAAGATATATTGACCACTGTGTGATATCTGAATTACAATTTTATTACAGGTGAAGATAAGAGTTTTCAAAATGAAAACAAAAATAGATAAAATAAATGTAACTCATGATGTCTGATATGCAGCAGATGTGTCAAGCAAGACTGGTCAGAAATGCAATTCTCATAACATTCGTCATCAGCAAACACACAGATACCAATTTTACTATTATGTGCTTGTGCAATCTTAGACCAACGCATATAACGTGATGTGGAATAATTAATGTAGATCAACACATAAATGTATTCCTTTATATTTTAGAACTGTAGAGAGTGTTATATTGCTTGCCATTGCGGCGCTTGATCTACTTAGAATTATCATCAGAAACACCAATTGATATGAAAATAAGAATGGAGAAAATATTAGTAACATTATTCATTCTCATAATGAATTCATGACTTACCCAATACATTAAATGAATCTCTGCTCTCCGCGACTGCAACTGAAAATGCTAATACCAGCACAAAAGCAAAGCTCCTTATGGAACACATTTTGCCTGCTTGCAGAATTGCAGATTAGAGAAACAGAAGCTGGAAAGTTAAAACTCCAAAGTATCCAACTGAAAGTTGAAGCTGTGTGCATCAGACGACCAGAATGCATCTCAGAGGTCAATCATGCAGAAGTTTTCCCCAAAATGGTTGACTAGACAGATTTACCCTCCGGTTGCTTAACTAAAATTTCTCCATATGGCCAAAAGAAAGCCTCAAATAGATCCCTTCCTCCTCTCTCACATTCCAAATCTAGTGTTAGATCTTACAGGAACGCTTCAGAATCCCAATACAGTGGATTTCAGCCCATCTCAAGACCAATTTTTGCACAAAAAAAATCAACAAACTCGGTAACGCTGGATTAGATTTCTAGATTAGATCTCACACTTCCACAAACAATGCATACACGAGTTGCGCACCAAATCAGCCAGATTCAGCTTCCCCACCGAAACAAACGCTAGAAAGATCCAAAATTTACTTCCTTTTCATCACTACAGACGCTCGAATTCGTAAAGCATAAAACTTTCTCTTCCGCTACTAACCTACCTTGGTTCGTGGGAGATGAAATCAACAGCTCATGATACTCAAATCGAACCCCCCATGGTTACGGAATCGAATCGGGCAGAGAAAATCAAGAAACAGCGAGTGGTTGCTAAGAATAAGCTAATATGGATCAAGGAATCAAGCATGGGCTCACCTTGTTGCTTCTTCGCTCTCTGTCTGCTTTGTTCTTGGAACGGGGTGGAGAAGTCAGGAGAGCAAGGGAATCTTCTTGAACTTATTGATTTTTTTAAAAAATCTTAATCATTTAAGCTTCTTTAATACTACAAGATTTGTAGGAGTAGATGATTAGATGTAGATGAATGCAAGATTAGATTAATGGCTTGTGTTGCATGAGCTATGGACAGGACAGGAGGAACAAAAAGATTCTTCTCCTCCCTTCCAAGCTAAGCTGAACAACGACAGGAGTGGATGAGAAAGTAGATTTTTTTTTTTCAAAAAGAAAGGAGATAGTTTTTTTTTGTCCCCCAAAATTTTAGACAGAATTATGTTTGCCTCTTCCTAAGTTAGTTTTTGGTTTTTATTCGATTTTGGAGTTATGATGAAGAGATAAGAAAAAGAAAAATCAGATAAAAGATTCACACAACAGGTTGTTGTAAACACTTCAGTTCCTTCCTAATAGAAGTGCAAAGTCACTGTCGTGGCTAGATTTGTGATTATTCAATTTCGACCAAAAGATGCTGGTTTGTATGATTTTGTTCCGCGGGTTTATACGTGCCAAAAAGGAGTACTCCTATTCCTTTGGTACAGCATACTTTTTTCTCAAAAAATAAATAGAAATATGTTAAAATTATTTAAGGGCAAAAAGGTCTACCCATTGATCTTTCGACATATTTGGAGCTTTAAATTTTACAGAATTTCAACCAATATATACAACCCGTTTCGAATGAAATAAAAAAAGAGACAAACATATCCAAAATTGTAAATCTAGAAAAAAATATAGTTGTAAAAATTTAATATCGGTGCACTGTAAATGTATAACTGAGTGTAACTACATGTAACTGAGTATAAGTGCTAACACTCTGTACAAGTGTTGTGTAACTGATTGTAATTGCAAGTTAGATCTATGCGTACACGAATCTTTGATGCAAGATTCTATGAATGAAAAGAAAATCTAAAAATAAGACTCTAAACATCTATCGCAAGTGAAATAGAAAAAAAAAAGAATACAAGGAGATATAGTCCAAGCAAAATAAATTGCATGGATAAATGGCACAAGAGTAGAATTACTGTGTAGTTAAAGGGAAAAAATATTAACAAAAGGATAAATGACACGAAGACTGGAATTCATGTCTAGTTAAAGGAAAAAAAAGATAATAAAGTGGGATAAATATGGCACAACAGCACAAGACCCTACTACGGGAAGGGGAAAAAAATGCGTCGACAGCAGGGTTCGAACCTGCGCGGGCGAAGCCCAACAGATTTCAAGTCTGTCTCCTTAACCACTCGGACATATCGACTCTTTGCATGAATGGCACAATTGAGCTATTTAATACTATAAATGTAAGCCTTGATGGGCCGAAAGGAATGTCAGGGCACGCAAGCAAGCGGGCCTGTAAAAAGGCCAAGACCTGACAGGCTGACACGGGCTCGGCCCATCAAGTTTGGTAGTATCCAATTACTGCGCCTCACCGATCACCGCAGACACGGCGACACCAACCGGCAAACCAGTCTCCCCCATTCCTGCTTGCTGCACCTGCACTTAGCGTTGGTTGTTGCCATGACAAGACGAGAGAAACACGAGGTGACAGCAGTAGCAACAAGGAGTATAACTTCTGGGAATAAATCTGAACTTGCATTTGTCCAAAAAAGTCAAGTTCTGATGATAATATGAAAGGTATGCATATGTTCAGATCATCTTTAAAAGTTTTTTTTCAAGACAAAAGAAATACTAGCAGCAGAGCTAGCTAATATAAGGGATTTTGAAGTGACGGGAGCAGCCGGCCGGTGGTCGAGCAGTATTGATCGATGAACCGCCCAAGTCCCAATTGCCGACCATGGCGAATTGGTGATGCATAGGTAAGGTAACCAATCAACCGCCCAAACTGCAACTGCTATCTTGCTCCCTCTTCCCAATGCGATAGCAGCTAGCTGCGAATTCATTTCATGGCAATGGCCGCAAGAACTCGCCGAGAAGTTCAGAACACTTGCACTGATGGTATGATGTAAGTTTGTTAGGATTGGGATATTAGCTAGTATCGTTTTGCTCAAAGTAATATCGTATCGTAGGATCGGGATACTATGAGATTTTCTTTTTTTTAAGTTTAATTAATATTTATATTGATTATATATAGCCATTCTATATAAAAAAATATAGTAATGATATATGTCATGCAAATAGAGACATTTATCAAGAGAAATCACGTTAGTTTTGATATATTTAACTGATTTTCATATAAATTTGAGCATATTTAGTTACATTATATTCAAACCATGTTATTTTAAATAATACTTTGTAGGGATCGTAGGGATCGTATTTTGTAGGTAGTATTTTGTAGTATCGTAGGGATCGTAGAATCGGGATACCACCTAAGATTTCGTAGGATCGTGTAGTAATGAATAGTAGGATCGAGATACTATGAAAATTAGGATGCTAGATGGGATCGGTATCGTTTCAGCTTGGTAACATCGTAGTATCGTAAGATACTAGAATACGAATCGGGATACTGACAACATATGATAGTGATAGCTCGTAGCCAGCAGTTGCTCTGCCGTGGCGTGCATGCAATGAGAGCCATTGAGTGAACCCCAGCTATCTTATGTGCTACCCGACTGATCGTGCAAAGAACAACCCAGCTAGTATATCTGAAAGAATTCAGACTTCAGCTAGGTGCAGACGTGCAGTGCAAATGCAAGGTACAGTAAATTAACTTGTTGTCCGTTCATTGTTTGGATGGGCAATTGACAGAGATCATTGGTCGATCGGTTTGGTGATCGTCTCGATGCATGAATCCTACCTAGGTCAGTTGAAGCCTGAAGGAACTCTCCAATTTCTGAACGAACACAATTAATATTCAGTTATCCGCAGGCTAAGGAAATCTGCTACCACTACACTATAGGAGTATATAGATGAACGCACCATAGATGGACGACCTACCTTAGCTTGCATCGATAGTCACGAATCACTCAAACCAAAGATTCTACAGTAGATGTATAGCTCCTGATTCTACGCCATCTTCTTCGTCCAAATCCTACCACTAGAAATTAAAGAATTACAAACATATCAAGGCACACTTGCAGAGTTTCAGCGTTAGAATAATATTTGCATGGTTTGTCCAAACTCCACAACACAACAGTACGCAAATCTTGCGTAGGTAGGAAGCAGCAGCTAGACAAGAACCCAATGCATGTCCAGGATCTTGGTCCTTTCTGATTTCCATTTTTCTTTTTGATATGTATAAGCCGAGCTACTACAAGTACATATTCAGTTGATCAACATTTGCTGTCACTTGCCAACCCTTTCAGAATGAAAACGACAATTAACAATCTAGCTAATGCCAAATACATCAAAGATTTAGGCAAACAACGTAGAGTACTTAATTTTGCAATTAATTAACTCTGAAACTGACAGCCTCTTCTTCTCTACTGTCCAAGAGCGCCCTGACCCTGAGACATTGAAAGCGTGCAGGCCGTTTGGTGAGAGGTCCAGCACTCCAGCTACCCCAAAACCAAACAAAAGCCGTGTTTTGTTAAGACCTTCATGGCTCACACACTGATCTTAATTGCCTTGTCTTGTGGGGTTAATTAACACGATTCATCAATCAAAATGCATGGAATGGATCAACCCACATGTGCAATGTTCATGTACAGAATGCCTAAACCCCACTTCTGCTTGGCTCTTTTTAATGCATGGTTCCTAGAAAGATTAGAAAGTGGTGAGATCATTATCTTATGATTTACTCCTTGTGCCCTCTGTGTATGTGTGATCATTATCAACTATCAAGGCAGTTGGTCAATGGTCATACCTGCCACTGCCATTACATGATCATCTTGAGGACATATCAATTTATTTTCTCCTTTTTTTTTAGTTCCTGCAGACTTGCACTTCATGATGATTCTTTAATAATTGTGATAGGAGTAAAACAGCCTTGATTAATTACTCCTTGCAGGGACCTCTGCAATATGTATATATAGGTCCAGATACTACTTATGTAATATGCATAAATCTTTTTCAGGAAATATAAAATAATGCCTTGCATAGAGATGTACACTACTGCTCATAGCTAGAGTAAAAGAAGCCCAATAACACAGCTACTACATCCAACCATTTGCAAAATTGAATTCAGGCAATTAAGCAAAATTCAATTCAGGCAATTAAACGGTAGTACTACCGAATGTCCAGATCAAGAGTGTGCCCTAGCTACTTGTGGACCAAACAGAAAAACAGGGGAAATTAATGGGCTAGCTTGTTGTGGGTGGTGCCATCCATGGATGGAGCGGTTTACTATATTTATTTATTTATTTTTTGCTCATCTCCACGTACGTGGATGCAATGCAGATGAGTAGCATTCAATTGCGATACAGCGTGGTACCGCTTGTTTATTCAAGACCTTGAAGCAGAGATTGTACTGCCTACGGTACAAAATCATTTGCATCCCTTGGACTCTTTGAAATACTCTCTCCGTGCAAAAAAAAACAAATACTTCCTCCGTTTTTTAATAGATGACGCCGTTGACTTTTTCTAACATATTTGACCATTTGTCTTATTCAAAAATTTTATGCAAATGTATAAGATATAAATCACACTTAATGTACTATGAATGATAAAACAACTCATAACAAAATAAATTATAATTACGTAAAATTTTTGAATAAAACGAATGGTCAAACATGTAAGAAAAAGTCAACGGCGTCATCTATTAAAAAACGGAGATAGTATAAGACTGGTTATGACACATTCTAGCTCCGGTTGTGTTTAGTTCCACACCAAAATTGAAAGTTTGAAGAAATTGGAACGATGTGACTGAAAACTTGGAAGTTTGCATGTGTAGAAAAGTTCAATGTGACGGAAAAGTTGGAAGTTTGAAAAGAAAAGTTGAAATCTAAATAAGACCACAATGAATCTGGACAAAGATATATCGAGATTCAAAATACTAGTATGTATCATATTTCATACTCCCTCCGTTTCGCAATGTAAGTCATTCTAGCATTTCCCACATTCATATTAATGTTAATGAATCTAGATAGATATATATGTCTAAATTCATTAATATCAATATGAATATGGAAAATGTTAGAATGACTTACATTGTGAAACAGAGTAAGTACTATGTTGGTTTTTTATGGGACGGATAGAGTACTTTGTGTTGATATGCTTGTCTTTCCATTTGTTCTTGTCGCTGCTGGTTTTGAAATGAGTAGTTTAAAAAGTTTTAGTACCAGTTCGCTTTTGTACTAATGTACTAGTGGGTACTACTAACTCTTGTGCCATATGTTTCTAAATATATAAAAGAATTATAATAGATCAGATATATCTCGTTTCAAAATTATCTTTTGAATAAACTTCATTTAAAAATTTAACCTTGTAGTTTTTGTACATGATGATTGGAAAAAGGTTAAACAATACACTGGACCAAAAATAACGTTGTTTTCTAATATTTAAAATCTCACGCAAACTGAACATAGCATAGCTGATTACAGATTTCTTAGGATGGAACTTGCTCATCCGCAAGTCCTAAACATGAAATGGGTGTTCGTATTTGTAATAATTATTCTTTCAGCAGCATGTTAACAATAATAACATTTATCATAACCTCACCGATCTTAAAATATGTCACTCTAATTTCTTGAAGAGTTAGATATGCTCATAGTGGTAAGATGTATGTAGGGGGTGAAAACGGTACGAAAACGGACGGAAACCATCTTTATCGTTTTCGTTTTCATATTTTTTTTCGGAATCGAAATCGGAATCGGAAACCCCGGATACGAAAACGGAATCGAATATTATCGAAATCGAAAGCGGAGCGAAAACGAACCGGCGCGAATACGGTAACGAAAATTTATCGGAATAAAAAACCCCTCAAACTAATAAATCTAATTAAATAAATTATCTATGTTTAAAAGAGTAATGTTGTTGATAAATCCCAATGTAGCACAAAAAATATTCTTATGTAATTTTAGATTTGCATAACAAATATTTTTTTAAAAAATAACAGCCAAACACCATGGTATTCACTATTTAGTGCTTAAAAAAGGAATTAAGGGTATTTCAGTCACAAAATTTATGGTAATTCCGAGGAAATTTCCAGAAATTCCGAGAAAATTTCCGGAAAGTTTTCGACCGATTCCGAGTTCCGATGGAAACTGCCCTTATCATTTCCGATTCCGTTTCCGAGAAAATATTTCCAAATTCGTTTCCGTTTCCGAAAAATTCCGAAAAAATTCCGACCGACATATTCCGTTTTCGAAAATAGGTCCGAAATCCGGAAAGTTTCCGTACCGTTTTCACCCCTAGATGTATGTATGCGTTTACAAGGGTGAGTGTGCTTACATGTTTAAGAGCATCTACGAATTTGTACAATGTTTTAAAAAAATATTTAAATTCTCAACCATTTCCATTGAGCAGAAAATTCCCACTGAAATTCTAGCTGGGAAATCCTACTCCTAATAAATCCTAGTAGGCCAACACCAAGTCAACAGTCAACTCTGCTACCTCGGATCTGAGTGAGTGAAGAGGTGAGCAGCAGTAGTATAGCAATAGCAAGCGGATTAATTATATTAAGAGGACGTGCAAATTAATTAACTAATTAATTAAACACCCAACTAATCTCCACTAATAAAACCGTATTACTCCCGGCCACTGACACCGCAGCGCAGCATAAGAAGAAGCCACTCGCCGCCGCGCTCTCTCGTCTTCCTCCTCACTCTCTCCAGCTTCCCTCTCCTCGAGCTCGAGATCTCTTCCTCCTCCTCGATCGCGTCCATCCATGGCGGCGGCCAAGAAGGAGAAGGAGGAGGAGGAGGAGGCGTCTAAGCTCCAGCTGAAGCCGGCGGGGAGCAAGGTGTTCTCCAAGCTGCTGTCCAGGGAGAGCGCCGCCGCGGCGCCGTCGTTCAGGGTGTACTACGGCGTCGCCTCCGCGGGCTCCGTGCCCTTCCTGTGGGAGTCGCAGCCGGGCACGCCCAAGAACGCCATGTCCGACGCCGTGCTGCCGCCGCTCACGCCGCCGCCGTCCTACTACACCGCCGGCAAGGTGTCCGCCGGCGGCGGCGGCGGCGGAGGAGGAAGGAAGTATGGGAAGCACGGCATCCTCAGGTTGTTCGTGCTGCCCAAGATCAGGCTGCGGAGAGGCGGCCGGCCGGTGTCGGGCTCGCCGACGTCGTCCTGCGCCTCCTCCACCTCGTCGTCGTCGTCGTCGGCCTCGTTCTACTCGTCGTACTCGCTGTCGTTCAGGAGCACGCAGTCGCCGACGTGCTCGTCGATGAGGAGCCTGCAGGGGCACGGCGGCGGCGGCCGCGCGTTCGGGGACGACGACGACGATGACGACGACGGCGGCGACGACGACATGGCGGCGTCGACGGCGTGCTTCAGGGTGCGGCACGAGAGCTTCAGGGCCATCAAGAACTGCCGCGTCGCCATGACGGTGAGGAGCGCCATCTCGTCGGTGGCCGCCGGCGCCGGCGCCGGCGGCCACGGCTCTAGCGCCGCCGTGGCGCAGAAGGCGGCGTAGCCTCTCCTCTTCTTGCCTCGTAGTTCACGCTGTCTGTCACTGTTACTCGGCTGCTGTTTCAACTTGGGGTGTAATTTGCAGGTTTTAACAGTGTTCTATTTACCATATGCATATATATGTGGCTTTTTCATGGAGTGATATTTATGGAAGAGTTTAATTACTATCACCAAAGTGTTATATGCTTAATTAATTAAGCTTGTATGAAGTATATATGGAGAATAATATATGAGCATGCATGGGTGTGCTAGAATGGTAGAATCTATATAAATTGATGCCCCTTGCATTGCAGATCATGGCATCTCCTTGGAACTGATTTTGAATCTGTAAATTCTACATATTCATGCATGGTGTTATATTATTTTCATGTTTGCAAAATTTGTAATTTTTCCTTTGCACGCCTTGTATGTTTATGTATACACGGCACAGAGGCTGGAAGATTCTTCCACTATATTTATGAGAAATTTCGCAGTTCTTTATATTTATGAGAAATTTTATAGGAGAAGGTACCTCATTTTATTGTAAAATTCGGTAGCTCTAGTATATATGAGGTATCAAAAGGTACTATTTTTTACACTAAAAATTCAGTAGCTCTAGTATAAGGTATCAAAAGGTACTAACTTTTACACTATAAAGTGATATATTTAAATAACTCTTAAGGATCGTAAAATTACTCTTTATTTATATCGATGTTTTTCTGCTTCTATATATTTCTAATATCGTTACATTTATTTGCTAGGACATGTTTCGATTTTATGGGATGCCTACGAAGAGGACCAGCTACGTGTTATTGTGCATGCACTTATTCTAGAACAGTGGTTTCCCCCTAGCTACTTGTGTCGTTGAGAAATCAATGCGGATGGCCGCAGTGATGATTGATTCTGAATCTGATCATGAACAGAGACGCGCACAATGACAGAGAGTAGCTAGGTTCCTAGAAACATAATTGATTTTTCGGTACAATTTTGTAGTTGTTTTTGACATATTTGATAGTAGTAGTATATACCTTTTGAACATGATTCAAAACCATTTACACACATGCCGGACTTGGTGTGCTTAATTCAGTGTCTCTGAAATCTGAATGATGCTACTCTCATGGACACTTTGCAGTTTTGAGTGTCTGAATAACGTCTTCATGCATTTGCACTATAGCTTATTATTCTGAAAACAGAAGGAAAAAAAACCATGTATTGATACGTGCAGAACATGATGGCCCAATCTAATTAATTCAAATTAGCTATGCATGTTGAGGAGCTGTAACAATTAAGGAACAGTACTGAGTAGGGCTATCAGTACGTACAATTTGGCCATAGATTTTTCCCCCATCTGAAGGGCATCAGGACAGTGGAGGAGACATTGCAAGGACATTTCCAAGAAGACAATGATCAATTATATTAATTTTAGACAGCTCACTTGACAAATATACATGTATGTCCCCTTACTTAATTAACCCCGGTCTTAAGAGCTAATTAATCCATCGACATTAGTTTAACTCACACTAACCTCCGTCGATGGCGCCGGTAAGTCCACTCTAATTAAGAGTCTATCAAATACATTCTTTGAAAGCAAAACAAAACAAATGAACTCCTTGCATCAACGGGCTAGCTATCACGTGATTCTATATTTTTAAACCATTTTTAACTCTCACCTGATTAATTAGCTTGTGAGTAACTTGATTGTACTACTAGCTAGTCCCAACAAGTGGGTTTAACGGTAAAATTAAACTAGGTAGCTAATTGGCCGAGATAGATGTAGTAGCAAGAACATGTATTGCTATTGATTGGAATTGATGATTATTGTCATAGCTAGGTGTAACTTGGTTTAGTTAAGCTAGCACAGTAGTCGTATCTTGCATGCTTTACAAGGCACTTCAAAGGATTGGACCAAGCCAGCTAGCAGCATTGGCAAATGGCAAATCATAATATCAACGAGAAGCTAGCATGAACCGTCAGAGTGAATGAGCACTGCATTCAATGTAGCGTCGTCATTTTGTCAGCAAGTAATGGTGTTCCTGCATGTGCAACTACTTTGCAAATCGATCCACATTGCTTCAGATAAAGTGTGTATATAGTTAAGCACCTTCATTAATCTGTAAGGTATGGATCATGAGAGCACAGCTAAGGTGTCGATTTCAAAGAAAAGAAAAGCATCTCGGCTTATGATACATATCATTGAAAGATTAAGGTACTCCAGCATCTTCAAGAACCAATAAATTACATCTCATAACGTTCCACCTATGTAATTCAGTGACGGTGAAAAAAAAAAGAGGCAAAACTGGCAGTTTTATTCAGGCATGTAGCAAGCTAGCTATATTCAGGAAAAAATCAGGCAGCTGAAGAATGAACTGAATGTTTGCTGAATTTACAGACGTTTCGGATATTGAAATTCAGTTTACTCATTCAGAAAAAGTATATGGCACTGTACACGCTTGAGGTTGTAAGATGTAGCAGCACCAATAAATAACTTTGCTTGTTCTAACAATCTGTCTCGAGAGTGCACCTGAATTTAGGAATCTGTCGCTGGTAATTGCATCATAATCGTGATTCATGAGCCTCGGTTCTGAATCTGAAAATGGTTTTAATTATATATCTGTTCCTGTAATCCAGTCTTGTCAAGTCCACTTTTAATACCTAGTTTAAATACTTTTAAGACGGCATGATTATAACATAAAGCAGAATTCAGGCTTAATTAACCTAACTAACGAACAAAACGACGTTCTTTTCATTTCAAACAACCCCATCTAATAAAACTGTTTCAGTGAGACAGAAAATGATGTGAGCGATCGATGCATAAGTCCTAACGCCCATAAGGACATGATGAACCAAGCCGTGCTGATCGATTGATGCATATATGCTCTGTTCAGGAGAGCACGAGATTTTAAGAAGTTGCATGAGTAGCCAGCTGTGGTAAAAATTTTAAAAAAAAGAAGCTAACTTTTTAAACCTCTAACTTCTAATTTTTTTTAATTATAAAAGTATTAGCAAACTGTTTAAAAAGCTCGAGATTTTTTAGAAGAAATTTTAGATGTCAGAAGCTCAAAGAAGAAATTGTGAATTTTCTTTGCTCGTCAACTGAATAATTTCGCTGCGTGACCGGTGACGGTTTGCGACAGTGGCCTGTTGTTTTCGCATGGCACACCATTCAATTTTTCAGAGACCGAAAGGAGCAATTCAACGACAAAACCACGTGGAAATAAAGAAACCAATGGATCGATCGATCGATCGGCCACACTCTCTCTCCGTTGCAGACTATGCCAAATACAGTGATGGAATACCAGTTCTATTATCTTTTTAAAAAACTGAGAAATAAGCACTGCTTTTCACCTTTTAAAGAGGCTACCACACTTTTCTACCGTTAATTTAGGATAAAATTAAGCTTTGTCATAGGCGTAGAGGCGATTGGTCTTGTATATTCCCAGCAGTGTGTGCAGGTGCTATTGGCGCATGATTGTAAGCTCGGAGGTGAGCTTGCTGAGTTTTTTTTACAGGTTTTTTTAGTTTCTTTCTAATTGTAGTTTTTAGGGTTTTAGTCTTGTGTTTTCTTCTGCTATATATTGTAACATCGCACAAAATTATGAGTAATAAATCTCGACATTCTTCTAAAATCGAGGTACGAGGCACTGCGAACAATTTTTTTTTTAAAAAAATCCCCTACATAATACTTTCACCGGTTAAAAATATTTGATGCATGGGATATAATTCAATCAAAATATTTAAAAAATTGTTCATCAACTGTACATTAAAATAAATTGTGAAATCTAATAGGTTTAAAACACTATTCCTTATCAAGACAAATATGCTCATGCCGCATTGTTTTTAGGTTTTAAACAAACCATTTGAGAAATTACCGATGGTCATTTTTTTAAAATTTTAATTAAATCTTGTCCTAAATGAATGTTAAATAATTTTGACTGGAGGAAGTATGGTAGTTGATGGAACTGTAGTACTACCTCCATATTTTAATGTATGATGCCGTTGACTTTTTGTCCAACGTTTGACCATTTGTCATATTTAAAAAATTTATGTAATTATCATTTATTTTATTGTGACTTGATTCGTCATCAAATGTTCTTTAAGTATGACATAAATATTTTTATATTTGCACAAAAATTTTAAATAAAACGAATGGTCAAACGTTGGTTGAAAAGTCAACAACGTCATACATTAAAATATGGAGGGAGTATATACTAGTACCCTTTATAACTCAATGGAGAGAAAAATTTGAAATGAAAAAAGAATAAATAAGATGTTATGGGTAATCTAAAAAAAATATTGTGAATGTGAGTTCCTCCGTTCTTAAAATAGTGTAGTTTTAACCTAAAAAAGTATCATAAAAGAGTGAGGTTTTAGAGTGGCCCACTAGAGCTCTTTAATACCATTTCATATTTTTCTTCTTTTTAGTCATTAAACTAATAGTAGTACCTTTTATTCTCTTTTTTTTTCTCCGAAGGACGTAGTAATTTTTTAACCTCATGCTTAATACTATGTTTTTACTAACTAAAACTATACTATTTTAGAAAGATGGAGGGAGTAGTTTTGCTTAGAAATGTCTGAAGAGGTTGACTACGGCCAATACTGTATAAGGCTACGGCCAACCATGTGTGAATCATACGTTAACAGTGCGATCAGCTGTCGCTGTACATACGTAAGTGTAGGTAGTTTCTGGTGCTAGATTGTCGTGTAATGAGAAGGGACATATATGCTAATGACTGTCCTGAGAGTGTGATTAGTCGGTCCAGCCAGTGTTAATGACGTTAATTAATAATTTAATTTGAAATGGACGGCAGCGTCCTGAAAATGAGGCTTGTTACATGCGTCACTGTTTGTGCCCCCTATCTGATGTGTCACTTTATTTTTAAGAACTTGATCGACAAAATTTCTCTGAATTAATCGACTCAAAAGTAACAGATGAACTGAAGAGTTCGTAATTCAGACATTCAGTAGCTGCTGTACTGACTAGTTCAGCTTCCCTTCCCTGGTCAGCATAAAAATATGAGACGTATATAGTATCTATTTTTCTCTCTTTTTATTAAAAAAAATTAAAGAGACACATACCTATCACATATTTTATTTAAGAATTTCCAAAAACACCAAGAATTTTTTTTTTGAACGGAAAGAAAAAAACACCAAGAATATTTAGTTTCAGAAAATTGCTGGCATCCATTAATTGGTGTGTTTCTGCAATGCGTCGGCGCAAGTTATGAGGGAGAATGTTGGAGAACAGTGGAATTTATATGCAGCTGTCTGAGCAACGGCATCAACTGTGTGTCAGTATCGGTTAGCAGTTCAATTCCCCCCCCCCCCCCCCTTTTTTCACATTAATTCGTTACAAGAATTGTACCTTGTGCCAGCTTAGGAGTGCTGTTGATTAGTTTCAGTAAACAGTTCTGATCTTGACCTCCTTTATTTTGGGAGAATAATAGTTCTGGACTGTTGGTGATGCATCATCTTTCATGGCTGTTGATGCACAAGTTGCAAATTGCTAATTTCTAGTTTTGATATTTTGAAATATAAGTGAATTTTCAGTTTTCTCTTATCATTTTACGAACGCGCAAAAGGATTGCACGTCAATGTATTAGAAGGGAAAAGATGTTTTGTTGCACAACGCAATCAGCCAGACATGCCTATGCCGGAGGAAGGGAGAAAAGACCCAAATAGAAAAGGAAAAGGAAACTACTGAAAAAAAGCTTTTACGCGGTATGATATGGGAGCTAAAGTTCTCAAGTTTAAATCATGCTTGACGCATAATTAAATAAAAATAATTATATCCTATTTCTATTCCACGTTTGAGACTTAGGGACCCTCTCATGAGGGGGAGTGGAATATACCAAGTGATTGCCCGCTTTTCGTCATTAGTTTAAGTTCTTTATTGAACTAGTCAAGTGCATTTAACACAATATGATCATTGATCATTCTACGAGTCAGGATTTAGCAGGTGACATCCATCTTGATGCAGTCAATTACAATTACTGATTGCTTGGTAAATGATTTGATAGTGGACACTAACTAAGAAGAATGGAAATGATACTGAGATCCAGTGATTTCATTTCACGTAAGATCCAGTGATGCGATCGGGATACGTTGAAACTTGAAAGATCTTGCCTGTACCAGTAGCCACCAAGTGGAGGAAATAAAATGAGTGATCCAAAAGGGAATCAAAGATGAAAATATGAGTGATCAAGAAACAGAATCTTTAACCGGTGCCATCTATCACGTGTAGCATTAGTAGTAGGTAAAAGGATATATTATTAGAGGCAGGAGAGAGATATCTGAAAAATAGTCCTCCTTTTACACTATTCAACTCTGGAATGTTAAGAACCGAACAGTTGTCACAAAAATTGATGATAATTATTCCCAAAAAAAATGATGATAATTGCGAGCCCTCTAAAAATACACTGGTTAGTTTACATGCTTTTATAAAAATACCTTTTTTATTGGATAAATCTGAAGAAATACTTTTATTTCACAGTGTCAATACCATACACATGATATTCCCGAAAACAAAAATATTCCCGAAAATATCATACACATGAAACAGCCACATTGCTAAATCAGACCAGAAAGGATGTACAGGAAAGGGAGCACTCAGGAACAGTGCCCACAGTGGGAAGAACAAAAACCAAAAAAAGGTAAAAATTGACCTAAGCTAGCCACACATATTGGAATGTAATTTGGAAACATGCCTTATCCTTGTCAGTTTTTCTTCACTGGTAGGATTGCTATGTATCATTACACTTTGTCCTTGTCATCCTCTTGCACACTCATCATGCCCTCCAATTCAGAGCTCACAACGACAGTGACCCGGGTTCTTGTGTCGGGTTCCAGTTGTCGGTGAGCAAACATCCCCCTAGCAAACGCTCATACGGATTTTTCGTCCGCGAACAGGGTCACTGACATGTGGGCCCTTCACCGTTCTGATACACTCGGTGAAGCATGGCTGTTTAGTCTGACCAAGAATGTGATGGAAGTTTTGTAGTCTTCATGAGGTGGGGATGCAGGATCTGGCAATTTGTCATGTACAGTTGTGATAATGAGAAGTTTCATGGTGTTGATGATGGTATATGGCTGGCATGATGATGACCTGGTGACAGTTCTTCTTTGGTAACACTGCCAAGAACAGGTCTCCATGTCTAGATCTTCAGATCCACTGAAATCTGCAGTTAATGGCCTAGTTAGCAACAAACTGATATCAATGGAATGGACAGTAAACTAGCAGTTGATCAGTGTTAATATGCTATACTAGTCGCTGCCGACAAGAGACAGACAGGATTAAATAAAAACTCTCAGCATGTGAGATTTCAAGCTTACACACATTCTGAAGTTATTGCAGCAGTGCAACCGTGTGGCTTGTCAACTTCTGCAGCAGGGAGGATGACTCCTATTATAAGTTCACATCTAGCTCGAGGAAAAATATAATCAGAAGAACAGATCTGGTTTCATCCAAGTGGTAAGCTTTTTAGTAGTACCAGCAAAAGTACACTGCAATGAGTTTACAATGTGCAGAAGATGAACTCCTATGCAAGAACTGGAAACCGGTACAGGACATTCTACTGCGAATCTTCAGAGGGTCAGAAATACACATGGCCAAGGTGGTAAATGGGCTGGTAAATTTCTGCAGCTAAAAAACAGAGAAGAAATAAAATACTTCCTCCAGTGAAAAATTACAGCTCTCCATCACTAACATTTTCTCATTTTATAGTTTATTTTCGTTTGTCCATAGCAAATTTAGTTTACATTCTTCTGTCAGCCAAAGTCTTCAGTGAATCACGGCTTCATGTCGCTGTACATCCTTGTTCAACATTTATAAGCAGAGGGTTTGGTTGAAGAGCTACAGAATTGCCCATGCCACCATAATTTGTGAATGCATCCAAAGCTTTCCATATCGGAACCATCATTTTGACTGGTGGATACACCTTCTGCAAATTAAGGGACTCCGTCAGTCAACGGATTCCTCGTAGTGCACTTGAAACCAACTGAAAGCAGGAAAAATTTACCTTAAAAACACGCACGAGTTTGTCTTCGCTGTGTAGAAGCAACACTAAGCTCCAGTAACATGTAATAGGGGTCACATGCTCATTCAACACTGGCTTTAGGAGCTTGCCAACGGGCACAAATTGACGATGAACTCTTCCACTATAAAAGGTAGCTTTGATGAAGAGAAGATAAAAGAAAATAAATCTACGTGCTGCAGCATATATAAAATCTAAGAAACATGGGAAGTGTCTCTGCAATGCCTGTATTCCTGAAAAACTTTGCATGTTCAGTACATTTTCTCTCAAAAAAGAGAGAAGTATTTGTAGTTATTTAAATTTTGAAGACTTCACTTCCACTACCATGATACCCCTATCTATTTGCAATTGCCAAAGTCCCCTTGGGGTGTCACTAAAATTTGAATAAGTAAGAGTGGAACTTATTGCACCCCTGTAAAAATCCAAATTGGATCTTCATACCTCCAAAAGTGTTGTTCTAGCTGAACACCAAAGGTTGGCATGATCAACAATGACTCTGCACAGGATTAAAATGGTATCAATGAGGAGCACACAATTGCACTTCCATATAAGCATTCCTAATCAGGATCCTGAGTAACAAGGGTATACATCTTTATCCTTCCTTCAGGTAAAAAAATAACTAAACAATCAGTGCAAAATGCACAAAATAGATAATACAGACACTGCCCACCTACCTTTCTTCACAGGCTTATATTTTAAGCATTTTGCAACGGCAAAAGCAAATGAAATACTCCAAAAAGAATTGATGCATAGACTCTCCTGAAACATTTGAGCACAGAAAGTCAGAAACTCATTAAAGTCACAAGCGTATGGTGACACCTTTCTTCTCTTTCTGAATCTTAAGTACCCAAACAAAATCAACATCATGTGAGTATCACTGACAAGGCATGTATGATAAGCTTGTTTTTGAAGAACCTCACATATCTATTCACATCATGAAAAATGTTGGCATTCAGCAATCAGCAAATAAATTTTTTGGGAGAATGCAGTAGGTCACTGAAATAGTGAAGACTCAGCTACCACTTGGGATTATCATCCGAGAGAACAACGACCTTTAACAGCAAGGCATGCAGTACATTCGCAAAGAGGAAAATTTCGCCGACATAAGAGAACAGCACCCTGAATTTGCTCCTCTTGATGTAGATTTCATGGATATCGAATCCTCCCTCGCAGTGATGTTTATACGTGTACACGCCACTCGACATCTCTACTGCTCGATTCTTCATGGTTTCAGGCTTTCAGAACATCAAAACACTCGAAGTCCCAACCAATGGCGTTCATTTCAGAAGCTTTCAATCCTTGAACGAACCTAACAAGAACAACACATCCGCCCAAATGTCTAGTGAATCCCATGATCTCCTAACTGCTGATATAGAGAAAAAAAACGCATCACTGCAAATTAATTGCGCAAATTTAATACGGGGAGACACGAAAAAAAGAAGTCTGTATTTCTACATAGCATTATCAAGTATGGTGATGAAACAACATCCATGCCCACATCAATGCACCCCAACCACCCAAAATGTACAGCAAAGGATCGACGTGAGCGCGCGTACCTGCGAATGAAACGCGAGACGGGTTTGGAGGAGTAAACGCAGACCCGCCGCCGGCGACGGCGGCGGCGGAGGAGGAGGAGGACGGCTGAACGGGTAACCTAACCACCTGCAGCTGCAGGCTGGGATTTCTCCGTGAATTCTAACGCGATGCATCGTAGCCGTCCGTTTGTAGAAGTAATAAATTGAGTAAATTACAGTTTGGCCAATTTTTATTACAATGCCAAAGTTTCACTGTGAAGTTTGAACCACCATTCCAACTAATGTTTTTATTTTATAAACTAGATAATTTACCATTGTTGTACTTTAGGCCACCTTACTTTTTTTTCGAACGCGTAAAAGAATTACACGTCAATATATTAGAAGAAAAGGAGATTTGTTACACAACGCAATCGAGCAGGCAGGCCTATGCTAGAGAGGAGGGAAAAAGAAAAGGGAAAAAGAACTAGTAGTGCAAAAAGACTACTCCAACATACAAGAGGGAGGGGGCGGAGCACACTACACTCCTAGCAAATCCCCAAAGCAGCAATGCCCGCAGAAGACCACAGACGGCCTTCCGAGTGAATGGGCTCAATAAGCACAGAGACCGAGGATAGTGCCGAGTCAAAAACCCTGGAGTTCCACTCCTTCCACAGTTGCCAAGAGACTAGGAGGACCAAGGAGTCGAAGCCTAAGCGAAGATGCTCGGGTAAGCAAGCCCTAGAAGATGGCCACCAATCCTGAAGCGAATTGCCATGGAGAGGGGAGAGGGCAGTCCATCCATGTGGCGACAATGCACGGTGTCATGTCTACCGAGTGAACACACGATCGAGATAAGTCACTTGACTCTTTTTTCAAATACATCAATGATCTAGATTATGTCGGTTTCTTGCATATTGATAAAGTTTTGAAGCTTTATGTAGACCATACTTTTGATATAGGCATGTTGGATGTAGATGAATAAGTGTGTTGGGTGGTCCAAAGTGATGCAAAAGGTAAAAATACCTAATTCAAAGTGAAAAGATTATATAGGAGTAGTCCAAACTGAAAGTTTGGTAATAAAATGCGGTTCAAAGTAGTGCAATTCAGTCTAGTAAATTTGAAGGGCACCTTGGATGATGGTGAATTTGAGGCATTTGATTATGTGGTGTTCTTTTATATAAAAAAAAAGTTGGGATGGCTAGAAAGAGCTAGCCATCCGATGGTATTAAGATACGAGAAGCCACATATTTTTCCAATCCTTCTTTAATCCAGGTGGAATATGAGCAGGTCGAGAGGTCAAACCTAGGTCTGCTGGGCGAAAGCAATCAACCCATACCAACCGAGCTAGGCACGGTTCTCATGGTGTTCTTTTATCTCGATGAAAGATGGGACATGTGAAAATTTTCCGTAAACCGACATCACAACGGCATCTGATTGGTTGAGCTACAACCGATAAGTCATAGAAAAATAAACGAAGCAATAAAAATAATTTATGAGTAAAACTTTTATATTTGTATTATTCATGATATAAGAGCCAATATTGGAAAATAAACTACGATGAAAAGCCCTAAAATCTCTGGTTCTTCAACAGTTTCATGTGCAACTACATTGCTTGGCTCATGTTTGACACTTCCTCACTTAATCATATGCCTTTGGTTTAATCAACACGATATCCATTACAGGTTTATAACGACCAGTCAAGTCCCATGTTACAGGAATTACAACAGTCGAATGCAACAAATCCTCATCCCAAGTCGGAGCTTACAACTTACAAGTTACACTCAATCAACACTGCTAATTTGCCTTACAACAGCTAGTAAAATTTTCAGGTATACACGGCACAAGCTACAGATTCTACAGAACCATTGCTCTGGCCTCTGGGCTAGAAGATTGCAGAGTAAGGGCCTGTTTGGTATAACTCCAACTCCTAAATATAACTCCAGGAGTTGAGTTTGGAGTGGAGTTGTGGAGCTGCCTAAACCCAGCTCCACAACTCTAGTACATTTTGTGAGAGAGCTCCACCCAACTCCACTCCCAGTTTTGGTGGAGCTGAAACTGTTTGGCTGAGCTCCAGCTCCAGGAGGGGTGGAGCTGGAGCTGGAGCTGTGCCAAACAGGGCCTAAATCAACTGAAATCCACGGCTGATTTTACCCTGTCTTGAATTCCTGATGCGCTTCTCCTTCCTCCATTCCCATGGTTTGTCAGGGTTCGGCAAAGACCATAAACCAATTTGACTCGCTTTTGCCTGATTCTCCCACTGAAAATTTATGTCTGTCAGTAACTCGTGTTTATGCTTGAAAAAAATGTTCAGAGCATGGTCTTCAGTCAAGTAAACTTGAGCTGTCAGGTGTTCCATACTTAGTACTGGACAATGCATTGCTTACCCTGGCAAGCTCCGGTCGTTGATCATAGGCAATGTAGTGCCATGCAAGCCCTTTCTTCAGCATGTGTTCCTTTTGAAAAATAAAGAATAAGCTTAATATATTTCGTATTCAAAATGTCACTAATAACTCTCTAAAATCAGTGCTAGAAAGCATGTGTCTTCTTCAGCACAGGAAATTCAGAAATTTTCTTGCAGGATTTAGATCAAAGCTTGTGTCTGTAGCTCTGACTTATGCTCTTATCAAAAACTCTAAGCATTTCATGATCCTGAATACATACATTTCGTTGTACATGGAAGAACCTCAATGAAACAGTTGTAAACTTGTGATCACAAGACTAGAGGGCCCAAACATTTCAGTATGCTAGACCTTTCGGACAGAACTCCAGGGCCCAAGCAGACCGCAATGTGATTTCTTACCTGCACGAATACCCCATTGCAATCGACATCTCCAACTAATCGACTGTACCGGTCATTGCCATACACAGAAATCTTCAGTCTCTTTCCCTGCACCAGCATTGTTAGCTCCTCCTTTGCTTCTCTGCCATAAGGCATTGAGGTCTCTGGTGCATCGATGCCTCTGCATTTCATACATTTCATTACATTATATCAGCCCAGTTGGAAAGAAGTACCTCACTCGAACAAGAATCCAGAAGCCAGATAAACCTTAGCCTAATCCGGTATTTCTTCATGAGAACCTGTCCACCTCTTGAGTCAGTAACTTGCCTGCACTGAAAAGTTTCAGAAGTGTCACAGGCAGAAACCATGTGAAGAAAACTGAATATTGTGCTGAATTCTAAGCAAAACAACCTAAACCCTGCATCAAGTATGATCTTCTGCAATTCATCAGCCCTCTGATAATTCTTGGTCATCAGTGCTTCGGCACGGTCAGCCGCTGTTCTCTGAACTTCCTGGGGCACATTCAAAGACCCCGGGTGATCAGCTGTGACAACGTGAACAGTAATCGTGTCGCCGTCAGTTACAGCCTTAGAATCCACCTGAAGAAACTAGCACACATTTTTCAGACATTCAACTACCACAGCATTGCTAAAGGATATGCCAATTGCAAAGAGAGTGAGGCCTCACGGGGAGCGTGTGCAGCTCATACTTAACACCTTGAGGTTTGGGCGTCAACGACATTATCCAATTAAATCCATGGCTTGATACCTTCTTCTGCAACAGCAAAGTAAAACGACCAAGAAATCGAATTTAGGACACCAAGACATTGGAGTTTCTTCACCAGCTGAATCTACAACGGTTCCACTATCAATCTTAGACAGTATAAACAGGTCAACAAAAAGAAAAATCGACAGATTTCTTCAGATATATGTAGATCTGTAATTTCAGTGCTAATTTGGAAGGGAACTCAGCTAATCAGTGGATTTAAACGCGTCAGGAACTCAGCGCTCATTTCTCAATACCTGCGGGAACAGCCCGTGGCAGGCATTTCCGACGAGGACAGCAGCGGCTACAAAGCAGAACAGCACCGGCGACGTACCGCGCCGCTCCTTAGCTCCTCCTCCTCCTCCTCCTCCGCCGCCGCCGCCGTGGGCATGGGCACCCCTCTCGTGGCGATGCCTGTGAGCGGCGTACATGCCACCACCAAGCACCCGAGCCCGTGGTGCACCACGCCGTTCCGGTCCGCAGATCTGGCCCTGGAGGAGGAGGAGGCCAGCCAGCCACCCGGCGCCCAGGCGGCAAGCTCTTCCCGCTCGCCGCCGGCGCAGGCGAGCGGAAGCCGTCGCGAGGCCGAGGCGGCGCCGGCGCGGCGGGGGTCGCGCGTCCGTGGCGTGCGAACCGAGCTGGGTCGGCCTGGGAGCGTTACTGGTGGGCTTCTTTCGAATGTGTATCATGGGCTCATGGGCTGTATCCTTTCTTGGGCCTACTTTTTGGAGATTTTGTTGGGCCTTAGGTCTAATGAACTCAGCACCTCCGTTCATAGGCTTGGGCTTCTATCTCCCTGTCTGAGCTGTCTCCAATTCAGGTCTGTTTATGACAAAGTCATTGGATGTTTGTTCCCTTCGTTAACAGATATACTCCCTCCGTATTTTAATGTATGACGCCGTTGACTTTTCGATCAGCGTTTGACCATTCGTTTTATTCAAATTTTTTATGCAAATATGAAAAATATTTATGTCATATTTAAAGAACATTTGATGACGAATCAAGTCACAATAAAATAAATGATAATTACATATTTTTTTGAATAAGACGAATAGTCAAACGTTGGACAAAAAGTCAACGGTGTCATACATTAAAATATGAAGGTAGTAATTGATTATTTAGCAAAAATTAAGGTTGTAATAAAAAAGCTGAGATATTATCTGTTGTACTTCTAGCACATCGAACGAGAATTAATGATAACCGATGAAATGTCTGTTATAGTTTCTTTATTCTCGAGACCCCAAAATCCCTTATATTTATAGAGAAATGAAATGGTCAAAATATTTGTATGTGTGGATGGAGCTAGTATTCTCTGGCTAGGGGTGGATCTACAGTATAAGTGTCGGTGTCAGACACCGACGGTTTTCAGCAAAACCTATAGCAAAACTGTTTATCCATATATTATAACACCATGATTTAAGCATAATTAGCATACTATGGCACCGATAGACACGTTATGACACCAACGAATCGATTTTCTGTATCCGCCACTGCTCCCGGCAAAAAAAAAAGGTACAATATGCTGCTTTAAGATTTGTGCTCTTTCAGAGAAGGGGGATAGATGATTACTTATATTCAGCTTTATGAAGTTCCTGAACAACATTGAATTCACTTGGACATCCTCTACCAGTTTCAGTTTTACAACAATGCAATTCTCAAATACAATACAACACACAAATCACGATATGCACTTAATCAATTATAGTACACACACCAATCAACGCCCTCTTCTTCCTTGACAACCCCTCTGCCGATGTACTAGTGTACACACTACACGATCTACACTTCTACTGTGGTGTAAAGCATATATTGCTCCGGGCTACAAGTCTGAAAGAGCTAATATTATAAATCAATCATCTGTTGTTCATGGTTCATGTTCATGCTGTACCATTGCGCTTGTCCCTCCTCCATTCCCATGGCTTCTGTGGCCTTGACGCCGCCCACAAGCCCTTCCTGCCAGATTGCGCCTGTTTCTCCCACTGATAGATTGAAAAATCAAAGGCTCTCATTTAGAAATATGATACAGAACAACCTGAATGTTCATGGTGCTTTTCACTCAAGTGATCTGTGTAGCTGTATGGTTTCAATGTACCTTGGCCAGCTCTGGTCGTTGGTCATAGGCAGTATAGTGCCATGCACATCCTTTCTTCAACATTTGCTCCTGTTCAGAAAGCAAGAGGCAAATTATGTACCTTGTGTAAGTATGGAAGAAAGATAGGCTTCAGGAAAAGATAAACTTTTTCAGTACGTGTCATGTGATGAAATATTTTCACAGTTCCTTGCAGAACGCGGAAGCAAAAGTTTTAAAAGAACGAATTAACTTTCCTTCATATTCCAGTTAAACACCTGAACTTTCATGATCCTAAGTAACACTCCATTAAACAAAACTGCAGTATAACAACTGCAAGCGAAATGGCACATGGCGCAAACTATCGCAGTAGTACTTTCTAAGCTTCTCCCATTGGTGCACAATGTGCCATTGCAATTCAACAAGAACAAAAGTGTTCTAACGATGAAATTGATTTCACTGCATGATTACCTGCACAAACACCCCATCGCAGTAGATATCTCCGACGCATCTACCATACCGGTCCTCATCATACACATAGACCTTCAGGCTCTTTCCCTGCACCATTTTCAGAAGCGCCTCTTTTGCCTCCTTGCCGTACGGCATGGCGCTCTCCGGCGCATCAATCCCCCTGCATTTTCATTTCATTTCATACGACCACCTCAAACTTGAGAAGAAGAAAAACGGCAGAATCATTTGCTCATTGATCGAGTGATCAAGAGATAGTAGCACACAGACCTTAGCCTGATCCTGTACTTCTTTGCGAGCACTTCCTCGCCTCTCGCATTAGGAACTTGCCTGCATTGAAAACTTCAGAATTGTCACACAGCCTGAACCATTAACCATCTCTGAAAATTTAACAAAAAACTGATTGATCGATGTGAAGTGCAAGCTGATGACCTATATCCTGCATCAGCTATCATCTTCTGCAACCCGTCGGCCTTCTGATAATCCCTGGCCGCGCGCGCCCTTGTCCGTTCCGCCGCCGCTTTCTGAATTTCACGGGGAACATTGCCGGACTCCCGAGGATCGGCCGTGTCAATGTACACGGTGATCGTGTCGCCGTCGGCCACGGCCTTTGCATCGACCTAAGAAACTAGCAGGTGCACTTGTCAGTCCAAGAGCCTTTCTTGGCATGAAAAATTCAGATGATATTTGTTTTTTTTGCGAGGAAAATTCAGAGATTAGAAAGTAATAATCAGTCTCACCGGGAGAGTGTGCAGCTCAAACTTGCAACCTTGAGGTTTTGGGACGTGTGCAGTGTGAGGCGCAGGGGTACTTGCTGCTGCATTTGGAATTGGAAGGCCATAGAAAACCAAGAATCCCTGGACAAGCATAAACAGGCATGCATCGATTGTTCAGACTTTCAGAATTCAAGCGCCTAGAATATGAGTATGATGACATTGGAAGTTTGAATCTTTGAGATATACCTCGACGTCTGCTTTCTGATGATTCTTCAGCGTGGTGACGACGAGCCGCGCGGCTTCCTCCGGCGTCCTCGGCGTCGGCCTGGCTTTCTTCCATGTCACTATCAGCTTCTTGTACCTACAGCACCAGGAAATTTTATCACAGTAGTACTAGACTACTAGTGTCCAGGGCTTACAAAATCATGCGATTATCACGCGATTTATCGCGTCTAATAATCTTTTCAGTTTTTAAAACCACGGTAAACACGGTAAACACACGGTTACCGCTAAACCATGAGGTGACGATAATCCTGATCCCAAACGATTTAGTAAACCCTGCTAGTATCATGGCAGCGGTTTGAGGAAATCCTACCGTGCCTACTGGCTAATGACAATTACTGCAAGCATTTATGACTGATTTAATTTACCGAATTCTCCACTGCCTGATTAAGCTTCACTCAATTATTGCGGTTCAGTTTAGTAAAGTTATCTCTCGATACCCCTCGACGTACTGAACCACAATTCCGTCACCAAAATCAGCGAATGATATATTTTGTTTCTTCTTGCTTGAAAAAGAAAGGAAATTCTCTTTTCCAAAAGAAAGAAATGAACTTTGTTTTTTCAAAAAAAAAAGAAGAGTTATTTTCCTCTTGAACACGTCGCTTTCAAAATTTTCACACGCCCAATCCCTCGCGATTACGACAAAGCTCATCGGCTCTGATCCATTTCCAGCTCGAAACAAGGAGGAAGAAAACATAAGTAGGAGGAATTGAATTACGCACCAATTAGCCTGCGCTTTCTTGGAGGAGACTACATGCCGGCTCAGCCCATCCGGAACCTTAAAAATTCAAAACAAACCAAATTAAACCCCCCAAGAAAAAAAAATCCCATCACCTTACGACGCCGACGCATCGCAAAATCGAATTTCATCAGCTTCAGCCTCACGCCCTCACCTGCGAGGTGGCCTCGAACTGCTGGATGTCCCGGCCGAGCGCCGCGACGGCGGGGTGCGCGCCGTGCGGCTGGTACTCCGGCGACGGCGAGCAGAGGCCGCACAGGAACCTGTATATGCTGTTCCCCATGCCCCCGACCTCGCCGCCGAAACAATCCTCTCACCGGAGAATCGACTGTGGGTTTCCGTGCGCGAATCCGCTTCGGGATTTGAAAACTTTTCCGGTGGTTTTGTATGGATCTGCGCGAAAGAGGCAGTGTGAAAGCGGTTTTAGCCGTTTCGGAATCGGAGCTCTCTTCACGAGGGAGGAAAAGCTGTTAAGCTGTCGAGTCGAAGCGAGATTTGCCACGTGGAGGGCGGTGATTGGATCCGGGCGGTGCCCTGGCTGGACGGTCCGGATTCACTGTGGAGCGAATCCTGTGGCTATCTATGTGTGCTTTTGTGTTGTGTCAATGTCTTGATGCTGATGTCGAGTTAGGAATTACTGAATTAGGATTATGTTCTAACTAATCTGTCCAGGCGTCGACAGGAGGTTTGTTCCCGGCGAATTCAGGATTCTTTGCCTTCAATTCAGGGAGGAAAAACGAATTCAAAATGCTTTGCTTTTCTTTTTTTTGGTGAGATTTCAGAAAGTCGTCGTCGTTGATGCTAGGTGGCATGCGAACAAAGCAGTTGCGAATGGCGATTTGGACGACTGCACACGAGCCACCTCAGACGTCAGTTAGCAGCAGCTAAGGGAGCAGATTATTTGATGGTGAGGATTCTCGTGATTTTTAACGGTCGCAGCGCGTCAGTTCATTCCGTTACTCCACGGCTGCACTCAAGATGCTCAATTCTCAGTTCGAGCGTGCAAGGCCTTGCTGGAACCTGACGGTCGTGCATCCGTTCACGATAAGGATTCTATTCACGCGAGTGAATGTCCGTTTGTTTATTGTATATAATCTATTTTTTAATTTTTTTTAACAAAATAGATTAATATGTAATATATCACTTCACGACCAAATTGTAACAAAATAGTTAACAAATTAAACTTTAGCTATGTAATATATTCAATCAAATTTATTATTTTTATTATAATTTGTAGAAGTTGAATTTAAATTTATATATTTGTGAATTCCTGACAACCTTGCATTGGCAAGGATTTTGGATTTAGCATCTGAAAGAAGAAACTGCTGGAAGGCTTCACGAAGTGGCTAACACAAAGCATGGAATTTATTTATTTGTTGAGAGATAAAACTGGAAATATTGCCGTGACTGATCTGCCTACGGACTCAGGATTACTTGCTCACGATTATCAAGCTGTACAAACTTAATCTTTCCTTTGCCATCATGATGCCAGGAAACCGGACAAGGCTCTCCTGGTACAGCACGAGTCGCATTGAATCGTCGTCGCCCGGCCAGCAATGGAGGCCATCTTCCGGAGACTGTCGGAGTCCGGGTCGTAGATGTGGGCCTCCTGCGCAGTGGTCGCGAGAAGGAGCTTCCTCCTCCTCCTCTTCTTCTTCTCTGCCATGGAGAGATCGCCGTCGTCGTCAAGGTACCTGAGCGCGGCGACGAGCCACGGCGGAAGGAATCGTCGGCGGCGAGAGCCGAGAAGGAGAGGACGCCGTGGGGGCTTGTCGAGGTAGTCTGTCCTGAAACTCCAGTGGAGGCACCCGTCCCGTCCGCCAACACCGGGTGCATGCACATCGCTGTCGATGCTGGCGTCGTCGTCGGTGAAACCGAGGAACGCGTCATCATGGTTGCCGATGGCGGCCGGGGCCCTCCAGCCTCGGGCATCGCCAACGGTGAGCACAATGGCGTGCAGGTGCAGTTTGCCCACCTCTACGCCTAACCGCACCACCTTGAACTCTTTGGCCGTCACGTGGAAGCCCATGGCGGCGGCACAGTGAGGTCGGTGCGACCGCGCCAGATGCAGAATCTCACCTGTGGTGGGGCTGCATACGGAGTAGCTAGCCTTCGAATGGCCTAGCGACGAGCCGACGAGAGCGAGGACACAACAGGGCTTGGAGGCTGGAGCCGATCACCCTCAGACTGTCAGACAGTCGAAGCAATTGCCAATCGCCATGTGCGTAGGTGTGCGGCGGAAGCACCGGAGATCGGCGCAGGCGGCGGGCGAATTCGCGAGAAAATGGGAGTTGAGCCCCCGGGGGGTGTCACGGGAGACTATAGTTGGCCATAAGGCCCGAGGCCCGACGGCCCGGCGCAAGGCACGAGGTTTTGGCCCGACCTAAGCACGGCACAACCCAATCGCTGTCAGGCCCGTGCCGGCACGGCCCGGCTGTTGGGTCATGTCTGGACCTATGCCTCAGCACGGTGGGCTAGCCTGGCAAGTCACGAAGTTTAGAGAAGTGAAATAGACTTATTTTCAACCATAGGTAAGACAGGGCACAAAGAATAGAGAGAACAAATAGACATATTATATGGCACGGCCCAAAGAGTAGGGACGCAAAATAGACTTATTTTAGCTATATATATGTCACAGCCGAAAGAGATGGAGGGTAAATAGACTTATTTCAAAAAAAAACACGATGGGCTGCTCGTGCCTTCGTGCCGGCCTGGTGGAGCACGTGGGCCAGCACTGCATGAGCCGACGTGTAGGTCGGGTCGTGCCGGCCCGACAAATCTTGGCCCGGGCACGACAGGACCTAGGGCGGGCTAGGATGGGCCCTATGAAAGTAGGATCACCGACTCTATGCCAAGTTCTCAAAAGTGTTTTCTTATATAGAAATCACCAGAAAAGCCCCGATCGAGCACTTGAGAAAGACTAAAGCTTGAAAGGGGCTTCACTTCTGGGACTTCTTGGCTAAGAGGATGCTTGCTATAAGAAGTATAAGTAGGCGGATAACGTTTCATTTCTTCCATAGAATCTCAATATGGCGAAAATGAAGCAAGGCAATTAAAGCTACGAGCCGGGCGGCCCATTTGGCCATCTATACGGGAGACCGTTGGTCCAGCTATATTAGTAGGGAGTGCTGTTTGGGCCAAATTGAGGTGGAGTCTCACTTTGGCACGACCCAAAGCCGCCCGGGGTTGCTTGTTGGATCAAATCACGTGGCTCTAGGGCCACGAGCTCACAAACAACAAGCTATTTGTGGGATGGAAAAAGTCTACTTCGACTCCCTTAAAAGTCGGTCAAATCTAATTCATGCCCCTTAACTAGAAAACCGGATAAAATGACTCCCCGAACTAATGAAACCAGTGTAATTTGACTCCCTTAGTGGTTTTGGAGGATGATTTCACTGACATGACGCTGTTGATTGGGTCTTTGTCTCATGCGGCATTGACGTGGCGCTTATATGGCATTAAAATTAAAAATACTAGATGACACCCCGCGCGTTGCTGCGGGACATTCATGTACACATTGCTATATATTTCAATATATATATATATATATATATATATATATATATATATATATATATATATATATATATATATATATATATATATATATATATATAGCAGTTGTAAATCTTAGTAAAAAAATAACTAAGTAAATAGAAAGGAAAAAGAAAGACTCAAGTAGGGTTGGTCAGATGTCCAGTGCACTGCCACTCAGGTAGCAAGACCCACAGCGCTGAATCTTAGGCACAATATCTTGTAATGTAATGGAAAATGATGCTAGTGATCATTGTTTTTTTACCGAATACACGCATATTTCCATGCCTGGTCTTACATTCTTTAATAATCAAATTCCTCTGACATTGTAAAGATAAACTAAACAGAAAAAAAAAAAGAAAGCGGAGGAACTTAATTTTTGCAATCCATTCGATTTCTATAGACATGTTTCATAGACAGTTATTTGGAAGCATGAATATCAAATCAAACAATTAAAGAATAAGATTTTTCCAAAAAGAAGTAAGGATAGACTAACTGTGCTGATACGTCGAGAACACACTCCGCTGGAGACTTGTATATGTCATGAAGCCAGAGTTATGTGATACCCTGAATATGAATTGAAAAAACAAAATCATTTCTACCAATAATATTTTCCTGCGTGCTGTAAGGTTAAATCAACCATATATTTCGCCATCAAAAACAAAAATAAGCCAAACATTAATTCCAAGACAGAAATTCATATTTCAGTGATGTACCGTGGTTTGAATAGAATGAGTCTACAATCTATAAAGCTTGCATTCAGTCCATAGAACCACCACACCTGCGACCAATTAGGCAAAAGTCATAAAGAAAAAAGATTGATCAATCTCTCCATTAGAGCAAGTTTAATAGTATAGCCAACTACAGGCTCCAATTCATCTATAGCCAATCTAATAGCTCATTCATACAATAGTTACATACTACACTATTAATATCTGGTTCCACCTATCATACACACACTTCGTCTTGGAATCCGTGCTACAGCTGGCTACAAATATATAGCCTGCTGCCCTTCTCTCTCCTCATTTATCTGCTTAAGATATGTTTGCAGTTGGCTTATAGCCTGCTATTGTACCTGCTCTTACTGCAGCAGCAGCTCCGTCAGTTCCTGAAGGCAAGACATGTTCGCTGAGGTTTCGCAATAAAGCGGTGTGTATGCATCCGCCGCGGGCTGCTTCAGCTCCCATCGTGGTGTTTAGCAAAAGGAGATGTAACAGATGGAAAGTTAATTAGCGTGAAAAAGATGAGCGATTTACTCAGCGTACAAATAGCTATTGTCGTCGATTCGTATGCCGTGTTAGATGGCAGCCGTTCCTCTAATACGGAGATGACGCAGCAGACTATTGGAAGGGTTCCGCATGACCTGGTGACCACTCGTCTGCAGGGGAAGGTTGAAGGACTCCATGCCTCATTGCCTGGTGGGCTGAGAAGAATTTCCAATGCTCCTAATCGAGTGAATGGGCCACATAAAGGAGCATATTGGAGATGATCAGATGGTTGAGAATAACTCCCTCGAATGATCTAACGGTTGATTTTTAGTGGATGACATGGCTTCATAGAATTTGAGCTTTATAGCACTAAATGATCTTTAGTGGGTACCAATTATATATAGGAAGAAAGGATATTTGTGGGACCCATTTATCATTCACACAAAAAAGATATAATGGGCAAGAGGAACAAGTCCGGGGAAGGGGATATTCGCCGGCGCCGGTAGGTCTAGCCATTTCCCAACATTGCCCTATTGGTGGGTCCGCTTGGGGCTAAATACACGAACAAATTGTGAATATTTCTGCGAGGGGATCGGTGATGCTGCGCGCGCACCGCGCTGGTCTGGGTGTGCTGCGGCGGCGCAACCCCGTTCTGGGTTGCATCCTCGTCGGCAGCGGGGCGTAGGGATACGGATCTTGCGTCTGCGTGCCTACTTGTCGGCGTCGACGAGGACTTGGAGGAAGCCGGAGGAGGGGTGGATGAAGCTCAACTTCGACGGGTCTTCCAAGCACTCGACCGGGATCGCGAGCATCAGCACCGTGCTCAGGCGAGGGCTCGAGCTGGCGGTGCAGAACGGGTGGCGCCTCATTTGGGCGGAGGGCGACTCCAAGGTGATGGTCGACGTGGTGCGCGACCGTGCCGACATGCAGTCGGAGAAGGACCTGAGACTGTGCAGGGAGATCGCCACGCTGCTCCCGCAACTCGACGACATGGCCGTGTTCCACGTGTGCCGCGGCGGGAACAAGGTGGCCGAGCTCGGCCACAGGGTCCCCACCTGGGTCGCCGGGGCGTCGTACGTTGCCCTGGCCGCCGTCTCCATCGTCGTTGTGCCGCTCCCGTACCCGCAGCTCCAGCATTGCCACGCGCGCTGTGCCGTTGTTCGCCATTGGCCGAAGGGGAAGAGAAAGAGAGAGATAAGGAGAGAGGAAGGGGAAGAAGGGTTGGAGAGAGAGGATGACCATGTGGCCCCACATGTCAGTGGGTCCCATTGTATATTTTTGTGTGAATGATAAATGGGTCCCACAAATATATTTTTAATTTTAATGCTATATAAGCGTCACGTCAATACCATGTGGGATAAAGACCCAATCAACACCGTCATGTCAGCGCCACATCAGCGAAACCGTACTCCAAAACCACTAAGGAGTGAAATTACACTGGTTTCATTAGTTCAGGGAGTTATTCTATATTTCTATCTGGTTTTTTGGTTAATGGGCATGAATTAGATTCGGTCGACTTTTAAGAGAGTCAAAGTGACCTTTTCCTTGTGGGTTTGCCTTGTCGCGCGTGTATGACTGGTAGAATCATCAGTAGCATGCCTTTGTGACGGCGCCTAGAAAAACTATTTTAGAAATAGATCCTTTTTCAGCTCGGGCCTCATTGGCGCCGAGGTCATTAGGCTTGACAGTCGACACCAATTACGTTGGCAGCGAGACTCATACCGCTGTGGCACCATAGGCTCGATGCCAATGAGGTTGGTTGTTTATGTAGCACTGATTCTCATCGTATCCATGACTTATCTACCATAGAGATCGAGGGTGTAGATGACAGTATCATTAGCGTGGAGACGCTAAAACATCGGAGTCGATGATCGTGGCATAGAGAAAAAAAAAGGAGCATTGGCGAAATCAATTTTCGTAAAGACTCATTTAAAAAAAACATTGTTAAACAAAAGAACAAATAAAATGTAGTAAAAATCACAGTGCAAGTGCAACCCACTCATCCGATACACCACCATGTCCCCACCTTGGCTGGAACTGGAAGCCTGGAAGGCGTGGTCCGCCGCGTTAGAAATCCAATCCACCACTCACTCCATTAGTTTAAAAAAAAAAGCCGCGTTAGAAATCCAATCTACCACTCACTCCATTAGTTTAAAAAAAAAAAGTCGCGTTAGAAATCCAATCCACCACTCACTCCATTAGTTTCAAAAAAAAAAAACAGAGAGAGAGAGAAGAAAAACCCTAAATCTCGGCAATGGAAGGCGACGAAGAGCCACCGGCGGCGGCGGCGATGGCGGCCGTGCTGACGGACGATTTCCTGCTCCGATCCATCCTGAAGTGTCTGTGTCCGAGGGATGTGGTCCGCGCGGCCCTTGCCAACAAGAGCTGGCGGCGCGCGGCGGCCCTCGCCGTCCCCCGCACACCGCCGCTCGTCGGCTACCTCCTGCACCCGGAGAAAATCCGGTCGGCCCAGATCCCCCCCGTCTTCGTCCCCAGCGACGCCTCGTTCCCGCGCCTCTCCCTCCCCTTGGCTCCCGACGACCTCTCCGGTGTGTCCGTGCACGATGTCCACCACGGCCTGGTCCTTCTACTACCCTGCGAGCTTCCCGACATTCTCCTGCTCCGCATACTGGTGCTCGATCCGGCATCCGGACGCCGGGCTCTGCTCCCTCCTCCGCCGCGCGACGCTCTGCCCGACGACCAGTGGCGCCAAACCCGGCGCATCATCGGCGCCGCGGTGCTCTCGCGCGCGCATCCCAGTAGGCTGCACTTCCAGGCGGTCTGCGTCACCATCGACGACGACCGCCCTCGCGCCTGGGTCGCCTTCGTCAACGGCGAGGATTGCCTCTGGTGCATCCTTCCACGCTCCAAGCATGTTAGGGTTCTTCGTTTTGATCTCAGCATGTGCTGTGCCGCCCACGATCAGGGACAGATCTGCTGGATCGCCTCCAACTCCAACCAAGTGCTCGCACTGGAACCTTCATCTTTGGAGTTTCAGTTCATAACTTCTTCTCCAGCTGCTGTGCCGGTTGATGTATTTGCATATTTTCTGTCTTGGCCACCTGCATTTCTTAGCCTGCTCGAGGTTGTTTTCTCACGGTTCCAACCTATTTAATAATTTAGATTTGTCCATGCAACAATTGTGTTTGCTAAACTAATTTATTGTTGCTAAACTTATTTTAGGAGAATGATGATGCGCTAACTGACAGCTTGATGAGTCTTATTAAAATAGTCTTCTACAATATATGCTACGTGAGAGGATTGTTTTCTAAGGAGTTCTTCTCTGATATGCCTTTTCTACCGACAGGTTGAAATCTTATTTGAATCTATACCTATTCTTTTGTCACACTTGTAGCAATGAACTGATAAGTTTGTTTCTTATGACAGGGATGCAGATAAAAAAGCTTACGCCGATGGATGACGAGTCCCAAAGGCTTGTTGATTGGCTAGAAAAAGGTGAAAAGTACCCGACATAGCATGAGCTCCTTAAATACTTTGCTTGTCCAGCATATGGTTATGCGTGAAAAAACAATTTCTTATCTGTCCATTTGATTAACTTTTGGTATCAAACTTAGGTGTTTATGATGCTCTGAAAAAGAAGTTCCTCAAAACTATCATCTTCTCTATCTATGATGAGAAGGGCCCTCTGTTGGAGGAGTATTGCCGTAAGTTTCTGCTAGAGTGGGGCTTTGGCTTACTAATAGCATATCAAGCTGACATGGCTAATACTATCACACATTTACATTTCTTTTGCAGTATCATTCACATACTTCAGCGAAATTACAATCGACTTACGGCTGACGGGATCCACTCAAAGTATATGGACAATGAGGTCCGATGCAGCTGAGAGCTTTGTTAATCAAATTTGGTGAGCCTCTTATACTTCTACTAGAACTTCATGGTTCGGACAACACGACATGTACAGCAGTGAAACAGGTCCTGAATGGGGCAACATGTGAATGAAATGAACCAGATTTTGAATAGGGCAAAATGTGAACAAAGTGACATGCATAACTTGAGGTGCTAGAGATGAACATCCTTTTTGCAGTAGAACTGAACTTTCTTGATCTTTCATTCCATACTCAGGATTATAATACAACCTAGCCCAGCTTCGACTGGTATTTCAATATGCAATCAAAACCAACTAACTGGTTGATCAGCAAAGTAAAGCCTTGTTTACATATTAAAAATGCATGTGGGAGTATTGTTTACATAATTGGTTAAGGATATTCTTCTAGATTACTATTTCACCTCAAAAAATTCTTCTAGATTAGTATGACCAAAAGGCGCGTGCGAGAAAATTGTCATGAATAAGGAGACCCTTCTGTATTTCCAGTGACCTATGTGGCTATTTCAAAGTGAAATGTATTATGCCTTTTTGTTCAACTGAATTGAGTGAACCATGGGTGTTTTCTCCAGTAGTAATATTAACCTGAAAAATATTTTATATCTATCACTGCTGAATAATTTAGTTCATACACTAGTAGCTTCCACTGAAAAGTACTCTACCCATATGCTAGTACCTGCATCCTCTCTATTCTAGTTATAGTTATATATATTGATCCATCCTGAAATTCTGAGCTGCTACACTGATGTACTATCTCTATGCACTGACAGAAAATTGTTCCATACAACTTTGTTACTGGAAACTAACACAACCTTCTTTTCCCCCTATTGTCAGCCTCTGGACTATGAACCTCCTTTTTTTGAGAGTTATGATGATATGAGAAAACGTTGTCCGCTCCCACTACATACTACTTTATCAGATTACTCACAAGGTAATTGTATGAGTCATTTTAAACTAGTTCTGAACATTGGTCTCTATAGCCCTGAGTAAATGTCTTTTTGTGCTCATTATTCAGATTTGATCAGTTTACATGATGTAAAATCAGTGCTCTCCAACAATCCCTTTCATTCCAACAAGGTGATAATTTATCTCTATTTATATTCTTATGTTCAATGCATGCACCTTTCAATTTCTTTTCGCCTGAACAACCTCTGCCGTCTCATTTTAATTAGGTTTTTGCAATGGACCCAAAAAGCAAAATCCAACAAGGGCACCTTTTTTGCATTACTAAGAAAGATGTCCACTTCTATTTTGATTCTGGTGCTAGCCACCACATGTGTGATGATGATAAACTCTTCAAAAATCTCCATGAGGTTCCTACTGAACATCAGGATACTGTTTATGATGCTAGTGGCGACCCAGTGTGCCTGCACATGTCCGGTGAAGTGATATATGATCAAATCAAATTGAGTCCAGTATTCTACCACTCTACTCTCAAATTTAAAGTTATATCTCTTGGTGAACTGGATGATTCTAACACCCTCATGTATGTTGGAGATAAAAGGATTAAAATCTTTGATGTAAATAAAGGTGAAATGATCGGCGAGGGATATCTCCACGAAAAGAGAAATGAATATATAGTTCGAAGCATCATATGCAGAAAAGAAGAACAACAAGCTATAACCAGATCGATGTTGTCCTCAACGGCAATTGATGAGGTTAGTTCTAGGCTTCTAGCCCTTCTATCCATACCTGGTAACTTCCTCTCATAATTTGTCTTTACTTGCAGAAAAATTTGTGGGTAGTTGATTCTCTATGCTGCAATCACATGACTGGTATAAAGGGACTTCTATCTGATACAAGACACGAGGTACAGTCATTTGTTACCCCCAGAGGTGCATTTTTAAGCTCAAAAATTGGAAATGTGAAGACTAGTACAGTAACACTGTTTAATGTGTTGTACTGTAAGGGACTGAGGTATGTTCATTACAATTGAATCGTATGTTGAAAATGTTCTCATCCAATAACGTATGGGTTGCAACTGTTTACTAATCCAATTTAATGCTTTCTTCTATGCAAAAACAGACAGAATCTCATATCCGAAGGTCAATTAGACCGTGACGGCTATTCATGTACAAGGCTTGCTCACAAATGCAAGATTCAGTGGAGAGGGACTCAAGAAGTTGTTGGTCTAGCTCATCAGGACGAGAATGCACTGTATTACGTGGATTATTTTCACTATGTCAGCGACCCATCTTTGAAGCATACGAGGAATGATGGAGAATGCATACAGAAGTTGAAGCGTCCGCGGCAAGATGGATCCTCTCCATCTAGTAGGAAAAGGACTGCGTAAACTGGATAGATGTGTTCATTTTGTCTTTTGTAAACATGAGAAGAATACCACCCAACATACGAAGATTTGATGTGCTCTGTTGTTTCAACATTTTTAAACCTCGTTCTTACAGATGATGGTTGCATGCTAGTAATACCCAGGAAAATGCTTTTTCCATTTGATTTACATTGGCTCGCGTTAGTATAGCCCTCAAAAAAATCTAAGGATAAAGTTTCTTTATAGATCTGCATTAAGGTTTTTATATGTATTGCTACTGGACTGTCGAGATGGTCCGGATTTTACCGTGACCGAAAACAAGGGAGCTTCCTTTGAGGCATAATTTGTTGAGGCGCGTCCAATGTAATACTGAATTTTAACACATTTTGGTAAATACCAAATGTTGTTGGTGTTGAGATGCATTTGGTTTACAACTTTGCAACCTTACCAGATCTTACTATATTTTGCCAATAGTAAAGGGTCTAATCTCTGGCATTTCCACCATTCTACCTTTCCTATAATTCCCATGTGTAGTTTTATGCGGCCGAGTAGCAATAGAAACTAATTTAAAAATATAATATTCATTTACTAGCAAATATGCCCGTGCGTTGCACCGGGTGAATATCAAACAAATATGGATGGTTAAGATTACTTGTGTACTTATAACACGTGCACAAAAATATTGAATTTGTACATACCTTGCAAATATCTCCAAGTTTTATACATGGAAATATCAAAACATATCTCATACTGTATACATATTTAGATTCAGGTCGTATCTCAAATTTTATAATACATGCGTGAGATATTCCAAATTTTCTACACATTCAGAACATATTCCAACTTTCACAAAATTTCATAAACAGGGGCAGTTATAGCTCTGATTTCACCATGCTCTACAAAAGGAAAAAGGTAAAGGCATCTGCAATGGGAAAGAAACACACTTTGTAGTATCAAAATAAAATTCACTAAAAAATCTTTAGTGGAATATGTGCGAATTTTGACATGAAACCATATTAACGTTGGTCAAATACAATATCATATGATTAATACTTTCTAGATAATTTTTTTGTTGGTTTCATTTATCTAAAAATAATCTATGAGTGATTAAATAATTGATCGTAATTTCCCAGTAATTTTAAATGGCTTAAAATAGTAGCAAACAAATTTATGTAAATATAAAAAATAATTAAATCAGTTGCTTAGAAAAATAAACTGATTTTGGCCTAGCATTGTGGTTTAGGGATGAATTTCAAATTCGGGGACAACTTGCGGGACCAAATTTGAACTTATCTGTGCGGAGTGTATACATGGCCCATGAGGTGGCCCAATTATGTGGCGACCTGGGAACGGCAACCCGACGCGGGAGAAGCCGCAACCGTTCGATCTGATCAACAGTCCCGATTGATCCGGACATATATATAAAGTCGGCAGCCCAAACCCTAACCCTAAAATCATTTCCCCTCCCCCCTCTCTCTCTCAAAACGACGGCGTCAGCGGCGCCTCTCCCCCTCCGCCGCTCCCCCTCTCCCTCCCGTTTCGCTAGCATGGCACGATGTTGGCGAGTGCTCGACGCAATGCAGCGAGGTGAGGGTACGACGACCATCCTTCCATTTCCCCTCTCCCCGTCGGCCTCGATGGTGGGGCTACGAGCCTACGGCGCAGAGACGGCGGCGACGGCTGTCCTTCTCTCTTTCTCCTCTGTTTCCGAGCAGGAGGAGAGCGCTGGAGGGTGGGGCCCCGGGGTAGAGGGAGGGGGTGCCAGCGCAATTGGGGATGTGGTGAATGTGGCCGTGCCCGGCTGGCCAGGCTATGACAGGAGCGCGGTCGACGGCAATGGTGACGAGCTCGGAACAACTGGATCCGACGGGAAACTCGCTCATTTGTGTGATTTTTTCCCTTTTTCTAGGGTTCTCAATCTGTGTAACTGTCCGATTGGATGATTCTTATTCTTTTAGATTCTCCGTGTAGTTCTATTCGATAGGATGACTTTTTTCAGGTTCTCAGTCCGGTGTAGTTCTGTTCGATAGGATGACTTTTTTCAGGTTCTCAGTCTGTGTAGATCTTTGATTTGATTTTGTGCTTTATCCATAGTACATGATTGGTATATAGATGATGAGGACATCACTTCATCGGATACGCTCATAACTTCACACGTTACAATGATAATTCCAAGTCCAAGTCCAGTTCGGCCTTCGGAGACAGTACTGACTTCAAACGGACCTAGCGCCTTCATGCCAACTCTGATTTGGGTGATCTTGGACTTCGTGGAAAGCTTATCTCGCTACCTTCAAACGCATCCGGTCTCATATCCAAATTCATCTCGAGTAAACGGGAATAGCCAAAACAAGACAGTGCTGTTGCTGAAACCGAACTTGGGCCTTGGGCCTTGTAATAGACTAGGCCCATCTCATAAGTGTCTCCCTCCACCTCCACGAATTAGCACTTAACCCTAGCTTTATTTTCCTCTATAAATAGCTTTCTACATCCTCAAAAACTTTTGGGTTTTGTTTAGTTGAATTTTGCCAAGTGCCATTCACCTTGTCTCTAGTCCTCGTTCGATTAGTCGGCGACTATTGATTCAGAGCCCCCAATAGTTGGTGTGTTGATTTGCCGGGTCGATTAGATCTACCACTTCAATCGCAACTATTTCTTTGTGCTTAATTACCTATTCGCAATATTTAGATTGCATCTTATCTTGTTCTTGCAGTGTTCTCTCGTTTGCATTGCAGGGATCATCAACCGCGCGTCACGGTTGGTACGACATCGTTTGTGGTGTACCGATTGCACGGCATCCTGGACTTGTTCTGGTTGGTAGCCACGTCGTAAATGTCACACTCGATCAAAACGAGAGTTATCCCCTCACCAGAAGATCGGGCCACAAGAGAGAGCGTCATCAGATTGATTAACTTGTAATGCTTGTATTGAACTTGGTACTACTGTACCTTTTCTTTAAATTGTGACATTGTCTTTGCTTGTGGGATATGGTTGAACTGATATTTGGACATGTAAACGGGCATGCCCGCGGGCATATGGCGTCCGCGGGCGACGGGCATGGGAAGTACTCATTTCCCGTCATGTAGTAACGGGCATGCTCGCGAGCATAAATTACCTCGCGGGCACGGGCATGGGTAGTCACCACCCGTGCCTGTCGTGCCCGACTGCCATCCCTACACATAACTTACCCTAACCAATGCATTTCAACCCAAATCCCCCAAAATATCCCTAAATCAGCTAGGGTCTCGACGGTGAGGTTAGCGGAAGGAGGCCGAGAGGTAGCGGTTGTAGCGGCCTCGGCGGTGAGATTAGCGGCAGGAGGCAGCGCAGTGCAGCGGGGTTAGCGGTGGTACAGTGCGGCTGAATTAGCGGCGGGAGCCAGTGCAATGGCAATTGCTAATCGGGACTGCATTTTCTATACATGCAAGGAGAAAAATGAGAGGGAAGAACGATTTGAGGATTTTTTTTTTTGGGATTCTGGTGTTACTATATAGCTACAAGGAGATATATGCGACGTGTTGTGATGTGGAGGGGGTTGAGAGCAAAAGTGTTACCTACGTGGCATGCCACGTTGGCGGTCAAATGCAATCAAAGGACGTTTGGACCAAGGTGGTACATTAAACCAAGTTCACGGATCTAAACGTGCAATTTTTAAGTTCACGGACCTAAGGCCCTGTTTGTTTCAGCTTAAGATTATTGTAATCTAGATTATCGAGCCAGGTTACTATAAGCTAGATTATAATAAGCCGACATAAAATAAGTTGTTAGCTGTTTGTTTCTCTGGATTATTAGTTGCTTGTTAGCTATTAGCCACCCAATAATCTAAAAAGGCACCTTTAGAGTAGATTACCATATTACATTAATCTGGCTTATAGATTGTAATAATCTGTTATAATAAGATATCTGTTTGTTTTAGCTTACATCTAATAATCCAGATTATAATAATCCTAAGCTGAATCAAACAGGGCCTAAGTGACACCACCACACAAGTTTAGGGGCCGGCCATGTATTTCACTCAAAAGGTTTTATGCTACTAGAATGTTGCTGAGTACATAGATTCCTATTTTCTTTCAAGGAAGAGCGAGGCTGGTTTGAACTATTAATTTACTGAATCGAGTGAAGCTGTGTTGCGTAACAAGACTATAGGTTGCCAAGGCCTATAAGTACAAGTGGTCGCTCTAATGGTCACTCTCAAACTTACTACTTGAGTGACTTTCGTCACTTAGCTTCTTTAATAGGGTTCAAACAATATAAGAATTCACAATATGAAGAAAAAGTCAATGAAAAAGTTTATAAATTAAAGCATTATGATTGCTATAAACATTATAATTGAAAATTTTAATGAAAAATCTTCATTGTTTTGGACTGAAAAGGAAGGAAAAATGGGTTTTTACCCATAAACTAATGAAAATATTAGTCCTCAACCCGTTTCTCTTTGACCCAGCCCATAAGTGAAGCCACGGTATCAGTTCGAACAACCCTCTTCAACCTCCGGCTGAATCTTTCTCGATCTCCTTAAATTGGTTGACAAATCGACGTGGAGACAGCTGCGGTAGAGTTTGGCCCGGCAGCGAACCGTGTGAACTAAAAAACAGCGAAAAAGGAAAGAAAAAAAGACAGACCAAAAATGCGTACGATACGAAAGCTTTACTTATTTATTAATTCGGTACGGATATATATATATATATATATATATATATATATATATATATATATATATATATATATATATATATATATATATATATATATATATATATATATATATATATATATATATATATATATATATATATATATAGATAGATAGATAGATAGATAGATAGATAGATAGATAGATCAGTTCGCCTGCACCGATCGATCTCCATATCCCGCGTGCGTCGCGTACGTCCTGCTGCTTCGTCCGCCGCCGCCGCCGGCGTACGCGTACGCGCGCACATATATAGATCGATCCGTTTGTGGGTGTGACATACAGTACGTACAGCAACGCGATGGCGAGCCCGCGAACCAAGAAAAGGAAGACGGGCGATGAGCGGTCGGCGGCGTGTGGCGTCACGGTCACGCTGCCCGACCACGTCGTGACGGAGGTGCTCGTGCGCCTGCCGGCGAGGTCTCTCGCGAGGCTCCGCTGCACCTGCCGCTCCTGGAACGCCGAGGTGTCGTTGCCCGGCTTCCAAGACAGACACCACGCTCTCGCCGCCGCCAAGTTAACCTTCCTGGAGCCTGCACCTACGCACATGGGGTCGTACCGAATAAGAAGAAGGCTCAGTAGGCGGACTTTGCCGTGGCTCAGCAATTGCTTCGACTGTCCGAGAGTGATCGGCTCCAAGCCCTGCTGGGGCCTCGTCCTCATTGCCAGGCCGTGCGAAGGCTACTCCGTGTGCAACCCTACCACAGGTGAGATTCTGCATCTTCCCCGGTCGCACCGACCTCACTGTGCCACTGTCATGGGCTTCCACGCGCCGGCCAGAGAGTTCAAGGTGGTGCAGTTAGGCATAGACGAAGAGGTAGTGGGCAAACTGCACGCCATTGTGCTCACCGTTGGCGACGCCCGAGGCTGGAGGGCCATCTCGTCGTTCCAGCTCGGCCTCGGTTTCACCGACGACGCCGCCAGCATCGACCGCGATGTGCAGCCGGTGTTCGCGGATGGGTGCCTCCACTGGAGTTTCAGGACAAACTACCTCGACAAGCCCCACGGCGTCCTCTCTTTCTCGCTCGCCGACGAGTCCTTCCGCCGTGTTCCCCAGCCGCCTTTCTCAATGGTCGACCTCGTTCCGGTCCACTTGAACGGAGTCAGAAACTACCGTCTGTTGCGAGCCAAAGGCATAAGGTCCGGGAGCGGCGAGGAAGTGGCCATGCCGGTTGGGAAAACGCTCGCGGAGCTCGACGGCCGCCTGTGCATGGTACGCGACGTCCGCCACCGCAGCGACCACGACGTGCTGTTGGAGATATGGAAGCTGCAGGACTACGACACCGGGAGCTGGTCGCTGGACTACCGCGTCGACCTGCCAGCGCCGGGCCAGCGCCAGCGCCAGCTGCTCACGGCACCGTGGCTCGTCGTCCCGCTCACCTACCTTGGTGGCTCCCCGCCGGGAGACAAGAAGAGGAAGCTTCTTGTCGCGACCACGGCGCACGAGGCTCATGTCTACGACCCGGACTCCGGCACTCTCCGGACGGTGGCCTCCATTGACAGCTCGGGGGACGGGGACGACGATTCAATACGTCTCTTGCTGTACCAGGAGAGCCTTGTTCGGCTTCCTGGCATGCAGCATGGCCTAGGAAATATTAAGTTTGTACAACTTTCCAATAGTGAGCATATGTAATCCTGAGCTCGTAGCTAGGCAGAGTGAATACTTAATATATTTGCATCCACCGCGTCCAGAGTTAATCAAGTGTGGCCAGTTTTATCTCTCAACAAACAAATATATCCTTAATCGATTTTGCTATATCTCACTCGAAAGATTTTTTCTTATCTCTCACTCGATTTTCTCACTCAAATTTACAGTGCATTTTCTTGTAAGTTACAGTGTAATTTATAAAACTTACACTGTAACTTTTGTAAGTTACACTGTAATTTTTGAATTTTTGCATGTAAATTTTAAATTTTGTATTGGATTTGGTCTTTTTCTTGAGGATATGGTAATTTAGTGTCCATTATGGTGTTTCTTAATTGCTTTTTGCTTTTTATTATATCTATCGGATTTTAATCTAAAGATTAAAAATCTGTGTGATACGATCATAAAAATCTTTCGAAAGATGTATAGGTACTCCCATCCTTAATTGCTACAGGATTGTACGTGTTAGCCACTTTGTGGAGCCTTCGATCAGTTTCTTTTTTAGATAAAGTCCAAAATCGTTGCCAACGCAAGGGTGCGAGGAATTCACAAATATATCACTTAACAAAAAATTCGGCTTCTAAAAATTATAAATTATCAACAAATTTGATTGTGGATAAATTACATAGTTATAGTTTGATTTGTTAATCAATTTGTAGAAATCAAATTTAAACTTGTTATTGTATCGTGAAGTGATATATTTATTACATACTAGTGAACGTGCACGTACAAAGCACATTGATACATAGAATTGTTGATCATTTACTGATACATTATCTCTTTTTTTCCCCTCCAAAAATTGTATGTTCCAGGCGTAAAAATGCACACTTTGAAAGGAACTTTAGTGGAAGTGTCAGGTTTCAGGTCAACAAGCATTTTTAGGACTCCATTCAGGATATTGCCCCTTGGGGGAACAAAAATAACATACAATAAGAGAAAGTGCAAAGCATAATTTGTGGCTTTTATCAGCTGAAAACCAGCATAGCTAATAGTTGGCACTTAATTAATAAAGGTTGTTCTCTTGTTCACATATTAGAAGACAAAAATAACGAATCTAGGAAAGCATTTCCCCCCATTTTGATTTAGGCAGCAACTGAAGGTTACATCTGGGAGGGGGAGGGCGCCGGCCGTCTCGCCCGCCACGCTGTGCCACTCCCGCCGCGCCAGGCCGGCACCCCGCCGCCGCGCCCCTTGCCAGAGCGCCATCCCGTGCGCGCGGCCGCGCCAGGCTGGCACCCCGCCGCGCGCCATGCCCGCCCCTCCCCCTCTGGCGTGGAGAATCGAGAAGAAAGGGGAGAAGAGAACAGAGAAGGAGATAAGAAAGAGAGAGAAAGAGGAAGAGAAGAAGGGAAAGAAAAGGAAGAGGACACTTACAGTTGGGACCCACCTTCTTTAATCCAATGAAAAACTTTGAATCGAATTTTATCGTAGTAAATGAACTCATATGAAAAAGTTGTCAAAAACAAAGTTGCAGAATTCATTGACATCTACCATTTTTATTTTGGTAATTTTTCCATCCGAGTTTTATTGAACTATAGAAAATTTGAATTTTAAAATATATGAAATTGAAATAATTTTTTGGGTAGTAAATGTTTTCAAATGAAAAAAACTGTCAACACCAAATTTGTAAAACGCATCAAGATCTACAACTTTTGTTTGGGTCATTTTTCTATGTGACTTTGTTTAAACAGTTTGAATTTGAATTTCAAAATATGATACCTTCAAACAACATTTTCAAATACTAAATGATTTCAACTGAAAAAGTCATCAATAAAAAAGTTGTATAACTCATCAAGATCTATAACTTTTATTTTTGTCATTTCTTCATCCGACAAAGCGATAGTTACATTTTTTACAAAATTTACATATCTCACATATGGTTTCATAAGTTATAAGAGAGATATGTAAATTTTGTGAACAATGTTACTATTGCTTTGTCAGATGAAGAAATGATCAAAATAAAAGTTGTAGCTCTTGATGAGTTCTACAACTTTTATGTTCATGACTTTTTCAGCTGAAATTATTTACCGCTTCAAAATATTATTTGAAGTTGTCATTTTTTTGAAATCCAAAATTTTAATTGATAAAACAAAGTCACAAGAAAAATATGGCCAAAATAATAGCAGTAAGAACACAATAACACAATAGAGCATGATTTTACAAACGTTTAGGAAAAAGAATCATCCAATTTGGAGTTCATATGAGTGCGATAAACTAGTCTTAAGGAGCTGCATGAGAAAATTAAGGTCGATTTTTGCATACACCGTCACCCTCAACCACAAAATTGGATATAGCAAAATTATTAACACTAAAATTTGGAAATGTTGATATGTTCTATTAGAAAAAATAATGAATTATATTTCTTCGTTGATTTGTGATGCTTAGTTTGAGGGGTTTTTATGTTCCGATTAATATTCGTCACCGTATTCGTTTCGTTTCGTATTCGCTCCGTATCTGTATTCGACAATATTCGATTCCGTTTTTGTATCCGGGGTTTCCGATTCCGATTCCGAAAAAAATGTGAAAATGAATATGGTAGAGCTAGTTTCCGTCCGTATCCGATCCGTTTTCATCCCTAGCTGCTAAGAGATCTCTAAGAGCAAGTTTAATAGTATAGCCCACTACTAGCTTTAATTTATCTATAGTTAATTTAATAGTCAATTCATACAATAGTTGTTTACTATACTATTAATATATGGTCCCACCTGTCATACACATATTGTGTTTTGGAGTCTGCGACTACAGATATGTAACCCACTACTTTTCTCTCTCATCTTTTATCTTATTAAAATATGTTTACAGCTCACTAATAGTCTACTATTGTACCTGCTTGAGGATCTGAATGAAACTCAACGCAAGTTGAGCGATATAAACTGAACTTTATCCCCTGCGAAAATCAGACCGCTACAAGTCTACAACTGGTAGCGGTTCAAACTGGGCCCTTCAAAGGTATAGTAGGCCCAGAAATTAACTTGGACCGCAGGAATCAGGATCAATCGAGCGTGAGGACGACGATCAGATGCAGAGCTCGCGTGATTTCCAAGGAGTATTCATGAATTAGTTCCCAAATCATTGCCGGGAATCTCAGCGTCCATCGATCTAGCATTGCCTGCTGCCGTGGTATCATCGAAACCGATGGGTCTCGTTGCTGTTTATCTGAACTTCTTTTTTTTTTTCATGTACAAAAGAAAAAAAAAAGAGGGCCGGGGTTGGGGGGGGGGGATCCAACATGACACACAACCTCACTTCATGAGTTGAGTTCATATATATATATAACTTGCAAGTGGTTTAATTTTCATTTAATTTCGCATCAATCAGAGCTGCCGACTTGTTTAATTTTGTATGAACAAGTTCGTTCGCTTTGGTAAACCCAAATGAACTTTAAAAAGAAGTTGCAAAATGTTGTTCGAAGATACAAGAAGATAGAATGGAAGTCGCTTTGTGCTTCGAAAATTATACACAGTTGTTGATTTCAGAATGTAAAATCGGCACATCACTAACACAAAAGGTGAATAAAAATATTTACCGGGCACCAGAGGAAATTTACACACCAGGCAAAAAAACCACTGTGAATTCAGAGAAGAAAAAGAAATTAAGCTAGGCGCTAGCTCAGGGATCCTCGGTGATGCACGAGAGGTGCGGCTGCCACGGCGAGGCATGGCTGCCGGTGCTCATGCGCCGCCGGTGTTGGTGCTGCTGCTTCTGCGCCCTCATCATCCTCGTCGTCTCCGGCGACGCGCTGCCGGCCGGGCTGCCCAACCGATCGGCGGCGACGGCGCTGCCCTCCGACTTGCTGCGGACGTGGTGCCCGCGGCCGGCGCCGCCGCCGCCGGTGCTCGTCCTCCTCTTGGCGTCGGGGACGGAGGCGGCGGGGATGAGGAAGTAGATCTCGCCGCGCTCCAGCTCCGACTCCGGCGACACGATGAGTATCCGCCCCGCCGCCCCCTGCTGCGACGAGCACGGCCGGCTCAGAACGTGGTTGGGGTGCGCCGCCAGCACCTCGCCGGCGGACACGGCGCGGCCGTACTCGTCGACGCGGCCGCTGAGGTGCACGATCCGGACCAGGTCCAGCGCGCCGCACGGCAGCACGCACGCCAGGCAGCATCTCAGGTTGTTCCCCATTTCTTCTTCGCTCCTCGGTCGAACACTTGGCGATCGAGCTAACCCACCACCTACCTACTAGCTTAGCTTCTCTTCTCTTCTCTTCACTGTGTTGAGCTCGGTGAGGTTGGCCATGGATTGTATATATAGGAGAGGACAAAATGACAAATTAAGGACTTGTTTAGTTCGCGAAAAGAAAATTTTTAGGTGTCACATCGGACATTTAACCGGATATCGAAAGATGTTTTCGGACACGAATGAAAAAACTAATTTCATAACTCGCTTGGAAACTGCGAAACGAATTTATTAAGCCTAATTAATCCATCATTAGCACATGTGGGTTACTGTAAAACTTATGACTAATTATGGACTAATTAGACTCAAAAGATTCGTCTCGCGATTTCCATGCAAACTGTACAATTAATTGTTTATTTTATCTATATTTAATGCTCTATATACTTGTCCAAAGATTCGATGTGATGTTTTTGTGGGAAAAAATTTGGGAACTAAACACGCCTAAAAGAAGCAAAAGAGAGAGAGATAGATAGAGAGAGAGAGAGAGAGACTTAACACCATTAACAGTAGGGTTTTCATCACTTCACCGTTTGGTGAGATCACCTCATCTCACCTCACTACTACTCATCAGTCATGTGTGCCATGACCTTATCTAGATCCTAAACAACAATTAGGTTTGTCTAATCATGGAGAGATGCTGGGTTCTACTAAGTACTAACCCATGTTCTAATGTTTTTTTCCTTTTTTCAAGATTAGCAGCTAGTGCCTTAATTAGTTAATTGTGCTGTGTTTTTTTCTTTTTTTTTCTTCTGCTGGCTGCAATGATTCGAGCATCATGGACACAGCCATGCTGCCTTGCTGTACCTTGGTTGTATGCTAATATGCTATGCCATGCTACCCTCTGATGAGTGTGCTTCCATTGCATGCATGCATGCATGCATGAGTGCTGCAAGCTAGCTAGCCGATTATACTACGAGTGTGAATGCTCAATTGGATATATAGGAGTTTAGGTAGCATGGATTTGTTTAAGGGCCTCCATTGATTAGTTGTTTGGTGCCTTCATCTATATAAGTTAATTAACATATGAACCTGGCCGTGCAACATCTTAATTTTTTTTCGTAGTAGAATTAAGGTGAATATGGAACAGACCATATGCTAGCCTACAAGCTAAGAAAGCTATAGTGTTGTTACTTCTGATGGATTGTATATATAATGGCTACCTAGCTTTTTGAGACGATGATTAGTTAGTATGTTAATTCGACGTGCTACCATACGCTGAACTAATCGAGTGATTAGTCGAGCTGAACGCAACGACAAGCCAAGCTGTGACAAAAATTATTGTGCAGGTAGAGTAGTAGCTCTCTGGCTTAGATCATCAGTGCGGTCAACGCATTGCACGCGTTGATGCTTGTTGCCACCGTGTTTCAGCTAGATTGCGTTGCATGACAAGTTTGCATTGCTCGATCGCTAGCTTTACAATTTAGCTCGACAGATCGACCACAGCCGACGACCTGCATAATTGTTCCATCCATGCAAGTAGAGGCAGGGCGAATTAAGCTAGGAGAACTATTATGGCTCAACTTCATATATAAATGTATGACACCCCTTACTACTAGGTATAAATTAATATAATCTTGGTATTTATAAATATGGTTGTGTACATCTAAGTTTGTGCGCAAAAAAGAATTACTTAAAAATGGACTATACATGATTAAAAAAACTTTTTGAAATGGAAAGTATTCATATATTAGAATATGTGTATATATAAATACAGTGAATTTTATTGTAAAAAATAAGGTGTTCCACATGCTGCCTTTCCTGCGTAGGAACTGAGCTTTTATGCGGCACGGAAACCAAAGCAAGCAATTGACCTATAATTAATTAATTATTAACTATTATAAACTTAAAAAATGTTCATTCATTTTTTTTAAAAAAACTTTTATATAAACTTTTTAAAAATTATATCGTTTAATTAACAGTTTGGAAATATGCTAACGGAAAATAAATGAGAGTTAATGTTTACAATATACTACCCCTCTGTTTCAGGTTATAAGACGTTTTAACTTTGGTTAAAGTCAAATTGCTTTAAGTTTAACTAAATTTGTAGAAAAAAGTAGTAACATTTTCAACCCAAAACAAAGTTATTATGAAATATATTTAATTATTTATTTGATGAAATTAATTTAGTATTATAAATACTACTATACTTGTTTATAAACTTAGTCAAACTTATAACCTTAAACGGAAGGAGTAGAACGGAATCTAATTATAGTATTGTTATGGCTACTCATGTGGATCCACTGCGAGTAGATTCCTAGCTCGATCGCGGCATTACTGTGTTTGAGCTGTGCGAGAGATCGATCGGCAAGTTGCGAGTTTAAAACATGCTCGTGTACGCGCGTACGAAGAACGGTACGTTCGTAGGCACGGCCACGCACGTACGTTTGTCCACACGTGGGAAGGAAAACACCGTGCCCGATCGGATCCGTCGCGCCACGGACTGACACGTGTGCGTCACGTGGGCCCGGGGTCCACGTGGGCGCCTTCCCTGTCCATCGCGGTGGGTGCACCAAACATGTGTTTTCCCATTTCCTACTTTAAGATTCGGACTCCAACCGTTAGCTGTGCATGACGTAGCTGATTAGTAAATTCGAGAGTTTTTGATACGTAGACTCACTGGGCCGCCATTAGACGTTAGTGAAATCCGAGCCCAGACTTGTGCAGTTTTGTTTCTTAAGATCACTTTGACTCCCTCAACTGACGACCGAATCTAAATCGTATCCCTCAACCGCAATGCCAGAAATCTCGACCCCCGAACTTGTAAATCCAGTGCAATTTGACTCCCTTGCCGGTTTTGGGAGGTGGTTTCGCTGACGTGGCGCCACGTGGCGCTTATGTGGCGATATTGACCGAGTCTTTGGTCCACGTGTCGTTGACGTGGCACTTACGTGGCAATAGAATTAAAAAATATGCGTGGGACCCATTAGTCATTGGCACAAAAAGAAATGTGGGCCCACTGACATGTGGGGCCCACATGTCAGACCTCTTCCTCCTCCCTATCTCCCTTCTCTCTCTTTCTCTCCCCTTCTTCCCATTCGGCCGATGGGCAGGAAGGCGGCGAGAGCGAGCTGGCGGCATCGGGGCGTATCGGAACCGAACCGGGGGCGGCGGTTGGCGGCTAGGACGGCGGCGGCTCGGCCGCGGTGGCTCACGGCAGACGGAAACGGCGACAGCGGGAGGGAAGTGGGGATGGAGGCGGCGAGGAGGGAGTTGGCCGGCCAACACGTTGTCGCCGCCGCCGCCGCCGTTGTCCTTCCGGCCGTTGCTCTTCCGCGAGGCCGTCCCCAACGAGCCGCCGCTCCAGCCGTCCTCCCCCGTTCCAGCGCCATGGCAAGCGACGAGAAGCCGGCGGCGCGGCGCCCCCACCCGAAGCTGCCGACGACGATGAGGCCGAGCGGTGCGGAGTCGTCGGCGCCGCCGCTCCCATCCGCAGCCGCGCTCGCCTGCTGCTGCCGCTGCCTCTCCGCCATCGCGCTCGCCCAACTCCCTTGCCGCCGTCGGCCTACTCCCGCCTGTTGCCGTCCACTCCTCAACCGCGTCTCCGCTGCTTCCATAGCCACCGCCGCAGCGGGCTCGCCTTCGCCGCCACGTGTCGTCTTACCTCACGCGGCTGTCGCCGTGCTCCGGGAGCCCCGCCATGGGCGTCGTCCTGCTCGTGTGCGTCGATGGCCGCCGCCGCTCCGGTTACGCTGCGCCCCGATGCCGCCGCCGCTCTCCTCGTCCGTGCGCCGTCGCGATCATCAGTGGACCCCAGCGGTGCGCCGCCGCCTCCCCACCGAGGCCGAGCCGGGCCGGCCGCTCGCTCTCGCCGCCCTCCCGCCCGCCGCCGAATGGGAAGAAGGGGAGAGATTGAGAGAAAGAGAGAGAAGGGAGATAGGGAGGAGGAAGAGGACAGACATGTGGGCCCCACATGTCAGTGGCCCACATTTCTTTTTGTGCCAATGACTAATGGGTCCCACGCATATTTTTTAATCCTACTGCCACGTAAGTGCCACATCAACGCCACGTGGACCGAAGACTCGGTCAATATCGCCACATAGGCGCCACGTCGGCGAAACCACCTCCCAAAACCGGCGAGGGAGTCAAATTGCACCGGTTTTGCAAGTTCGGGGGTCAAGATTTCTGGTATTGAGGTTGGGGGATACGATTTAGATTCCGTGGTCAGTTGAGGGAGTCAAAGTGATCTTATTCCCCAGCAAGAAGTGAGTGTCATTGCCACGCGATTTCAAAACAGGCCCAGGAACAGAATTGTCATTCCCGTGATAACTGAAGATTTCGTCAGCTCAGTTGTGCCTTTCCGGGAGCTGTAAGGCGGTGTTCTTTTCTCAAGAAAAAAAATTAAGTGTTTTATTCAAAATAAGTTGGTATTTACGTATGATTAATTGAGTTTTAATCATTACAAACTAACAAAAATAGATTAATTTGGTATTTTATAGTAACTTTCATATAGAAAGTTTTCATACGAAACGTACCGTTTGACTGTTTGGAAAGTGTGTCACAAGTATTCAAAATTTTATCCAATTTTTATTGGAGAAAAGAATAGACCCTAAGATTTTCTCTTTAATAGAGGAAGGAGCTCAAAATTAAGCAATTTGCTGGGTAGTCAACGGGTGAAACCAGGTTACCTAGCTATAATTTTCTGGATTACATAGCAACTGATTATCGGAGGTTGCAGCTAGCAGAGCTCCCAAACAGGGTTTAGGTCCTGTTTTTTTTCCAAGAGTTGGAAGAAGATTAAGGTTTTCATGGCACGTTTTTCAAGCTGCTAAACGGTACGTTTCACACAAAAACTTTCTATATAAAAGTTGCTCTAAAATATCATATTAATCTATCTTTTAAGTTTATAATAATTAAAACTCAATCAATCATACATTAATACCACATCGTTTTGCGTAAAAAATTTAGTTTTCATCTTCAAGAGAAAAGAACACCACCTTAGTCCACGTTCGGTTGGAGAGGTTGGAAACCTTTTCTCTGGACACGGAAAACAGGGCTATTTATTACCATATGATTATTAAGCATTAGCTAGAAAATAACTTAAAAATTGAATTAATATGATTTTTTACAATAACTTTTCTATATGCTACATCTTGATTAATTAGTTGATAAAATGGATAAAATTAAAGGTGACAACCACCTCACTATAAAACTTGCTCTTAAAAGTTTCGGGAGAAGGTACAGCTACAAAAAGCTCCAATTAGAGCTTTTTAGCTCTTGTTTGTTTCATAGTCACTCTTATGACAAGATTCTTTCTCGTTTTTTAATCCAAAATGTCAACTGTTCAAAAAAGTGTGGCGCAATCCTACTTTTACTAGTTAAAGGTGTGACTCACCTTTTTTTATTAGCTAAAATTTATACATGTATGAAACAAAAGTATAGAAAATGATGACAAACTTAGTATGGCATCCAACCAGAAGTTTTCGGCTAAGCCGGCTTAGCTGCCATGTAAGAACTTCACACATGGTTCTTCCGGTCCCGGCCTAGCTGTATACTCGAACGGTATGAAGAACCATGTGAAGTTTTCGCTTAGCTGCATGCCTACTTACATCAGTTCTTTCTAATGTTGAGACGACGACGACGACGATCAATACAGTCAGCTAAGACAACCGATGACAATTTTGACGATTAGTTGTGCCGTAGCTTTCGTGGGTGAGCTACTGACTGTGAATGCACCCAGCCACCACCTCGTCGTAGAGGCATCCTGACAGGTCTCACTCACTCACGGCCTCAGACGGGACACGGGCATGTGCACAGGGGCTCTGATCGACTCATGCCGTTTTTGGGTAAATCCGTTATCTGTCTACGATAGATGCGGTTCGTGATCACTGATCGCCGTGTTCTTCCAAATTCGCGAAACACGCTAGTCTGTAGGGCTCACTCCCGTTTGCTTTGCATTTACGCGCGGTACTGGCTGTTAATTATCGTTCGAAGTTGACACTTGACACTCACAGATCAAGTTGGTTTGTCGGTGCGCATTGTGAACAATTCAACGAGATGAATTTCGTACAAATTTCATAGGAGATCGACAGATCGTTATATTCTCACCAGATCGAATTTTTATTTATTTTTTAAAAAAAGGCAATAACACTTCTGGACTATTATTACCGCTCACTAGGTTAATTTTCAAGCTGAAGCCTATGTCCCTTTGTCAAAGAGATATACACTCTCGAGGCTAGTTTCTTAACGTGGTGTCTTCGATAATGTGTGTTTGGTTGAAAGGATATTTTGGGATAAAAAATGTTGATGGAACTTTTATGCATGTTTGGTTGATGTGCAATGATGGATAGGGTGGTCGGAAAAGGGAATATTTCACAAAGGTGCTGGATGAGTGTATATGTTCAAATTAATCGATTAGCAATAATTAATATATTTGGTTGTTAATTACTCCATCCGTTTCACAATGTAAGACTTTCTAGCATTGCTCATATTCATATAGATGTTAATGAATCTAGATATATATGTGTGTCTAGATTCATTAACTTCTATAAATGTGGACAATGCTAGAAAGTCTTACTACCTCCGTTTTTTAATAGATGACGCCGTTGACTTTTTCTCACATGTTTGACCATTCGTCTTATTCAAAAAATATACGTAATTATAATTTATTTTGTTATGAGTTGTTTTATCACTCATAGTACTTTAAGTGTGATTTATATCTTATACATTTGTATAAAATTTTTGAATAAGACGAATGGTCAAACATGTGAAAAAAAGTAAACGGCGTCATCTATTAAAAAACTACATTGTAAAACAGAGGGAGTAATAATTAACATGTCATTATTAATGTTTGATTAGATATAACTGGTCAATGTTGTTATTTATTAGTATAGATTAGGGTTCAATTAGTGATAATTAACATATTTTGTTATTAATATTTATTATTTTTATTTCATCCATTCTCATACATCCAACGAATAAAAAAAAATTCTTAACCATCCCACGATAAAAAATTGAATAACCATATCCTTGAAAAAAAAACTGAGACATCGTACTCGTAAGCACGATGTCCCTCATCATATCAGGTCGTGTTTAGTTTCTCCCTATTCTCAACTTTCCATCACATCATATCATATCAAAAAATTTCTTATACACATAAACTTTCAACTTTTTTTTTCCAAAATCTCAATTTTTTTTAAACTTCCAACTTTTCTGAGGAACTAAACACACCCACAATACACTGTTAATAAAGAAAACATAGACCTGTCAACTTTATTTCATGTCAGCCGTCAACTTTGTCAAACTTTTTGTCGGGCTGTAAAGTCCTAAAAATCCTTCTACAGTATTTTCCCTAGCACTAGCCTCGAGCACTCGATGGAGTAGCGCGCGGAGAAGCAATAGTGGCGACCCAATAGGTTTACAATAGGATTTTATTGAGAACGAGAATATGTCACGGGAGTATACCAAATGACGTATTCACAGGACGTGAATGTAGTGTTCCAATCTAAACAAATATATACCATGCGAGCAATTATTCAATTAAGCGTATCTCTCATCTTTTATTACCAGCAAGGAAGTTTTGTAATAAAAAAAATGGTTTACATCTCCGAATTGCCAATGAGCAAATAATTCATATTCATTGTGTACACGAGGTAAATCCATTCAAAATACTCCTAGAACTACAAATCTAGACATGTTCATATCTAGCTTTATAGTACTAGAATACGTCACATCTAATCAAAATACTTTATATTTAGAGATAGAGCATACTCTTCCTCTGTCCCTAAATAACTCAAACCCTAGCTTCTCAAGGAGTTTTTAAGAAGAGAAACAAAAGACCACGATGCCCTTAATTAATGTGAATATTGTATTGAATAATTGGTAGGTAAGGGTATTAAAGTAATAAAATTTCTCATTTTGCGGATTAGTGGTAAGTATAAGAAGGTAGAAGTTGATTTATTTTGGAATAAATTTGAACTCTTCAAGTTGATTTACTTCCTCATTAGTATCCAGTGCCGTTTTACTTCCCATAAAACGTGTTGTTTTGAGGTTTCTCACCAAAATTAGTATCCAGTGCAAATGACTGATTTACCCTCATTTATTTCATTCGCCACACACAAAACAAAACCGCCGTTGGAGGGTGGGGGGAGGCGAAGAGAAAGACGAAGCCGCCGTCGAGGACACCGCCACAGGCGTGCTCCTCGGAGTCGAGCACAAAGCCACCACCGGGATGCCCGCGTCAAAGTTGTAGCCACCTGCATGTTGCTCCTCGGTGAGGGAGTAGACGCCGTCGGCGCCGAGCGCCCAACCAGGACTTCGCCTGCAACCTCCTCGTTCTCATCCACTTGCCTTTGCTTGATGCGCATCGACATCCGCTTCCGCCGCCTGTCCATTGCGTCCGGTCATGCTAGCCAGCTGCATTGTGATCTCCACGGCGGCGACGACCGGTGAATCAACGCGCGCCTGCCGCGCCACTCCCGCGTTGGAGAGGAGAGGAGATAGGTGAGGGAGAGTGGGATACTAGGATTGGGGATTGCATGAGGGACGGGGAGGGGGGGTGGTGGCGATGGAGGAGTTGAGGCGAGAGGGATGACGGAGAAGTCGATGCGAGAGTGCGAGACAGCGAGAGGATAAGATCGCATTAAGTGGTGAGAGGTCGCTCGCTGGAAAAATAATAATAAAAAAGAAACGAGTGATTGAGGGAAGTAGACTTGAGCCGTTAAAAACTCAAAAGTTCGAACTGACACAGGCGAGCCGTACACACTGTAGTTATGTGGTGCACTGGTCGGTTCCGCTGACCACCCGTGACTCTTACCACGACCCCGTCCCCGGTGTGGCCCCACCTACCAGCGACACACGCAGGCGGCTTCTTCTCGTGAGCTCGCGGTGAACCCGACCACCCGCCGCTATATAAACGTCGCCCCCCTTGCCACGACACGCGCTACGCCCACCCATCCACTCGCACCCCGCGCCGCACCAACACACGCAGAGGTGGTGAACTGGTTGATCGATGCTTGCTGCTGCTGCGCGTCGAGGCGGCTCCATCGGCGGCAACCGCTGATCGATCGATCGATCCCGCGGGTTTCGTAGCACCCGAGCAGGTGAGCGAGCGAGCGATCCCCTCCCGCGCGGCCGCGCCTCGATTTGGTCGCGATTGGTGCTGGATTTTCTCTCTCTCTCTCTCTCTCTCTCTACCTTTCCTGTTTCGGTGGGGGTTTTGGTGGGGTTTTGTGGCTCGAGGTGGTCGGGGATTTCTGGGGTGATGGGAGAGGGGCTCGCGTGGTGGTGGATTGTTCGCTGGAATGGCGGGGAATGCTGTGCCGTTTGGGGGATTGATGCCATGGTGATGGGTCGAAATGCTGGATGGGGTTGAGTTTGTTCAAGTGGTTTTGAATTGGAATCTGTGGAGTTTGGGGGGAAATGGGGAATGGGGCTTCGAGTGCGCAAAGGTTTTGCATGTGCGGAATTGCAGCTCGAGGTTTTCGCTGGATTTAGGCGTAGCTTCTGTGCGCGTGTTTGTTTAGCGATTTTAGCAGTTCGTGGGCTGGTGCCGCCGCGTGTTTGAATGGTTTAGCGCTTTATTTACCGTTACAGTTGATGTCTGCGGTTTTTCTGGTGATTTATGCCAGTTTTTAGAGGTGAATCGCTGTGTTTTGGGGGAATTCTAGAGCCCAGGGTTGGGTTTATGGGGGCGAGATTTTAGCTGTTGGATTTTAATCCTATATTGCGAGAAGCATGGGAGAACTGCGATCCGTCGTCAGAGGTGAACGCTTTCGAACTCTGATGGTTTTAATGTGGCAGATATTGTGAAGCTTATGGTAGCTTCGTTAACTTGATCGACGTTTTTACTTGTGCTGCTCGTGCGTTGTGGTAGATTTGGCTTGTGAGAGAGCAGGTGGATGGGGTAGATTCAGATTACAGAGTGGTTTACTGCATGTAGCGATGTGTTTGAGTTGTAACTTGTGAGGCTGTAAGATTAAAATGTTGGCATGCGTGGGGTTTTTGGGGGTAATATTTTGTTTTGTTTTTGTTTTTGTTTTTTGCTAGTGTTTTGACCCAATCCATCTCCCCCATCTTTTTTTAGTGGAAAACCGCTCCCTGTTGGTACTACTCAAGTAAACTTACCAGAATTACAATCCTCCAACAAAGGAATAATACCCTGTGCTGTTTGTTGTGACAACTTATCTGTACATGATATTGCTAGTTTGCTACTGCAGTATACCTACATGCTCACTTATGTTTGTTTCTTTTAGATAATGTCACTTATGTTTGTGTTTTGCATAATGTTGATAATTTCTCGAAGAATGGGTGCTGGAAAGAAGACTCAGACCGAGAACGAGTTCCGTGAGCTCCCGGAAAAGGAGCTAGGAGGGGTGGTCTTTTGTTGCAATAACAACACATTCGATGAATGCTTCACTAAACAGTTATTTGGTTAGTAAAAGTCCCTTTTCGCCTGTCCTAATTTCATCTAAATGATATGTAAAATCCATACGCGTGTGATTACTTTTATTCAAGAACATTGACATTGCTAATCAACATTCTTTTGAACTTCTCGTTTAATTGGGAATCCATTCGTTTGCCTTTTGTTTGATAGGTTTGCCTCAACGCAATATCTTGTATGTGAAGAATGTTAAACCTGGCTTGCCTCTCTTTCTGTTCAATTATAGTAACAGACAATTGCATGGCATTTTCAAGGCTACAAGCACTGGCCAGCTTAATATCGACCGATTTGCTTGGATGTCTGAACAGTCTAATGATGCAAAGACAAATGCAAAGACAACACCATTTCCTGCACAGGTATAATAGAAACAACATATACTGGTCTTTGTTCTGGTTATAGTTTCATAAGCATTGTGAGTATTTGTGTTCTTCAGGTCCGCTTCTCTACCAGGACAGAGTGCCCTCCACTTCCAGAAAGCAAATACAAAAGTGTAATCATAAACAATTATCGCAAGGATAAACCTAGCCACTTCCGTTTTGAGCTAGACCATCGACAAACAAGAGATTTGATTTCTTTGTTTCTACCTGCTCCTGTTCGCGCTAATCAAAACAAACTTAGTATTCCAAAACCTCCTGCTACCGCTCATACTGTTCCAAATCCATGGAATCGACCTCTGCCATTTCTTACAGCAAAAGCACCTGTTGTTTCTGATAAAGTGAAGAGTGAATCCAATGTGAAGGATGTGGATCAGTTCAATGTTTCATCACACTCACATGATATTGTTCCTCATACCTTGCCTGATGTAGAAGTCGACCTTGCTAGCACAAGTACAACATCAAGGAGCAACCTTAACAAAGATGCTTCTGGCTGTGATGACCTGGTTGCTGGTTTGATCAAGGAAGATAAAGAATCTGTGGATGATGACCAGCATGCTAAAATGGATTTACCAGTAAAGCTGCAAGAGCTGTCTTCTTTACAACAGAAGGAAGCCAATTTCTTGGAGGATGCTCCTGTTTCTACTTCAGCTCAAAGCATACGTCAAGATACACGGTTTGCTGCTACTCTCCCCAAAGATTCATTTAATGCCACATCTCAATGTGACACATCATTGAAAGATACATCCTTTGTGCAATGCCATGAATATGCTGAGGTGCCTTAAGCTATTCCATCCCTTATTACCATTTTCCCTTACGCACCATATTTCAGTGCTACAACTTATATATTTTGGTGCGATGTTTATGGCCTGCTTTTTGGCATTTGTCTGTAGCTGTATCAAATTATCAATGATTTATCCAAGAAGACCGAAGAAATGGAAAAGATGAAGGTACTTTTCTTCTTGCTTAAAATCAGTAGGATCTTCTCTTTTAAAGAAGAAAAGGTATAAATAGATGAACCCGTTTTCCTAATTGGTTTTATCTCTTGTCAGTATGTCTGGTTTTGTGGGTTTTAAACCATGTTCAAATTTTAACCGGAAAACCAAACTAGTATATATGTGTTTGATATTGAGTTAATTACGCTGTTCAAGTGTGCAAACTCCGATCTTGATTATGGTTTGAACGTTCTAGGTTGATTCAGATCAAGAAATTTTGTTGTTGAAGAAATTGGTAAAGGTTATGGAAAGAAAAGTTGAACATCTGGAACAGCAGCTTGAGAAATCGCATAGCTCTTCAGCACCACTCTTCGGTGTAACAAATGATGATGTAGAAGGGCCATCAATACTCCTAACAGGTGGCCATAATGGCATTAACTGGCTGTCATCCCTTGATTCATATTGCCCTGCAACGGACATACTAGAAACTCTAATGCCAATGAGCTCAGCCCGTGCATATGCGGCTGTTGCCACATTAAAGGACCATGTCTTCATTTTTGGTGGTTGGAATGGCATTCGCAGTTTGTGGTACAACACAGGTAAACATTCTTCAATATGCCAAACGTAGTGCTCTATATAAGCAAGCTGTTGACCATCTGCATTTGTTTTATTGCAGTGGAGTGCTACAACAGGGGAGCCAATAAGTGGATAGGATTGCCCTGCTTGAATCATGAGAAAGGGCATCTTGCTGGAGCTACCTTGAATGGTAAAATATTTGCTATTGGTGGGGGTGATGGGTCTCAGTCTTTTTCAGAAGTAGAGATGTTTGATCCAGCAGTGGGGAAATGGATATACAGTTTGTCCATGCAGCAACCTGTATGGTTCTACTTCTACTCCCTTATAACACTTGTATAGAGTAGAATGTACCAGCCTTTTTGGCCAATTTAATAGGGTCCTGGTCTTCGCTATGTTCTCACTGTGATTTTCTTGATAAGGCTCAAGATTTATTAGATGGCCCAGGAAAAAAACATGTTGTGAAGAGAGGCTGTTTGAACTGCATTTCCTATAATCACTTACATCTTTGGGTTCTTAATCTTTTACAAGATGAATAGTGCTGCTCACAGAACAGTTTCTACTATTATTTCAATCATTTCTTACGTGTCGTAAATCAGTAAAAAAGTTTGTTCTCGTGGTGAACTATGCTGAGTGATTTAGAATTTAGATAGCTGTTTGAGCAGTAGTGGGCAAGCTGACTGTGAGTTGGACATTCGCTTGAGCACTAGTCTTACAGGGTTGGTTGGACCATTTGCAAATCTAATCTAAGCTACATTTTGAGCACTTGAATAGGCAATAAATATTTTTCAAATTCAGGCTATTTCAAATTATGGAATGCAAATTGCAATTCATGTAATTTCATGGGATTTATGAGGCATATACATTGTAACTTTCCAGTTCACCTTGCATGAAATATTATCCCATATTTTTAATGTATTTTTATTTTTGACCAATATACCCACCTCACCAACATGTATTTTATTGTTCCAGCGATGTGCTCCTGCTGCGGCTGAATTAAATGGCGTTCTCTATGTAATTGGTGGTTATGATGGCAACATGTACTTACAGTTACGATCCACCCTCACCATTCTCTCCATGCTTTACTTGATTTTGATTCTGAGACCTTCCTATTGAATGATTGATCCTCATATGCACAGGTCAGCAGAAAGGTATGATCCAAGGGAAGGCTTCTGGACCCAACTTCCACGTATGCGGACAAGAAGAGGATCCCATTCAGTAGTTGTCTTGGGGGATTCACTGTGAGTTTCGCTCGCTTTATCTGTGTGTGTAATCAACAGAGAGGTCATGTGATTTCAAAAAAACACACACACAGATTCCACCTGGCAGTTAGATGCTACTATTAGCCTTATATCACTATCTTTTATTTGACGTCTCGATATAAACCTGATAATATACGACTTAACATCCAACATGGGAATTTCATTTTCAGACATGCTCTGGGTGGCCTGAATAGAAATACCACGTTTTCCAGCGTAGAGATTTTTGACACCCGTGCCAACTCATGGAGAAGGGGGAGCCCACTCAGCGTCCCAAGAGCACACGGATGTGCGGTTACATTGGACGGCAACGCATACCTCATTGGTGGTATCCAAAGCAGTGAAGAATACGTTGAAACTGTGAGTTCTTTCCCAAGATCACTCTCTCCATCATCCATTGCTGTTGCTTCAACTCGCCGAACTCTCACATCCTTCTCTCGTTTTATTTTGTTTTGTTTTTTATTTCACAGGTTGAGGTTTACAAGGAGGGCCAAGGCTGGTCCATCTCTGGTTCCAAGGCATTCGGGAAGAGAGCTTTCGCATGCGCCGTTGCCATTTGACAGGATTGCAGAAGTGCAGATGAACCCCCGGGCCGGTTTTGTACAGCACCAGTCCCCAACCCCGCCTCACAGTATTACCTTCTCTCAAGCGAAATATTGCCGCTCATTGCTGAGCACTGACGCCTGACGGCCCATCCATTCTGTGCATCCCAGTCATACGGTTTTTACATTTTAGAAACAACACCGTAGCGAGTTCTGGTATGCGTTAACTCTGCCCGTTGTTGTTTCTCACTGAAGATAGGTGTTGTTGGTTGTCACCTGATTGTAGCGGAGCAAACTGAACTGTCTACAGGACACTAGTTACTTAGAGAAGTTCGAATGAACAAACTTTAGCTGGTGATAGCAGTACATATGGGAGGCTTGGAAGCTGGTATAATTTTTGATTTTTTTTTTGAAGCAACTTTTCAGGTTCTGCTTGCTGGGAGCAGGCGGGAATAATAGCTGCAACAATTTCGCCAGTAATCCAGTGAATTACTGCTACTGTTGGCGGTGCTGAATTCTCCTTTGCGCCGTGTACTAGTCAGAGGCAGATCAGTTCGTGGGGAATCTGGACTGTGGAACAATGCAGTGTTCGTGTGTTGGTGTGGAATGCAGTGCAACGATGCTAAGCAACGAATATGAGCCTAACCTCTCATATCCTAACCTGCAGCTGCAGGTCTGCCTAACTGCCTAGTACTAGCACAGGAGCAAAGGTTTTGCTCGAGCTTGAAGGACAAGCTGCGTGTACGAGATTTCAGAGGCAGGTAGTACACGAAATTCAGGTGGAGGATTCTCTCTAACTATAGGCCCTGTTTCTTTCAGCTTGAAATTATTATAATCTAGATTATTGAGTCAGATTACTATAAACTAGATTGTTATAATCTATAGTAGAATAAGCTGATAGTTGTTTCTTTCCTAGATTATTAGAGCCTAGATTATTGAGTTTGCAAGTATAATGAGGGAGTGGGGTGGCATATGGTGGGTAATTTTTCACCCAATAATCTAGAAAAAGCTCACCTAAATGAGCTTATCGGATTATAATAAGCTGGGCTCCAGATTATAATAAGCTACTTCAATAAGTTGTCTGATTCTTTCAGCTTACTCCTAATAATCTGGATTATAATAATCCCAAGCTGAAAGAAACAGGACCATGACGCGAACCGCTTTTCTGCATTTCTGGGTTCATTAGAGCCATTTTTCCTGTTGCCAAATGCTGGCTCCGAGATGCACGAGCTTGGATCCTACAATTCTCAATAAGATCAGACAACTGAGACAAGTATAAAGCAATACTCGATTGAGAGGTAAATCTTGAAGCTTGACGGAACGGAAGCAAAGAGTGAGATGCATCAGGTTCCAATTCCCAGTCGACACACAAGCTAACCTTCAAGTCACAAATTTGGTGTCGTTAGGCCCTTATTGAACCGAGTTATCCAGAATCCATCCAAACTAATCCATTCCACCCAACCATATCGTTCTTTCCAGCTTTCCTGTTTAGAGCCACGTTATATTCTCTTCACTACAACATTAGCCAACCAACTTGGGTTTGATATATCATATTACCGTATAGCAGTTAACTTTTGGCTTTAGCACCTGTGCAAAGCACAAATGAAGATTCTTCAAACTCCAATTAACAACAAAGATTCCTCAGCTCAATGACTTGATTTCCTCTTCTAACAACCAAGAATCCGCTTTACCAAAAATTATGCCGTGCTTCATTAGACTCAGTCATGGATGAGCCAAAATTTTATCTGAGGAACCATCATCTCTTCCATCTATAAAACCACACCAATACTGGGATACTCCCACATTGCAAAACAAGCTCAAGTTTTCAACAACGTAATGGCTCACAGCTTACCTCTTGATGTATGGGGTTGGATCACCAACCTGCCTCCGTTCTCCCAATGGCGCTCCAACGCCATGTCCCTTTGCATCTGCCCCACACCATCAGCATCAGAATCATCACAGCCATCGGTGAACCTATCAGTTGTCAAAACCCCTCCCACCCAGCCCTCCTTTGTCACCTTCTCCATCTTTGCAAATTACCGTGTGCCAATTTCTCTGTGGACGTCAAAACCAGTCCACCTGAAATCATACACCCAGCAGTCTCTAGACGAACAAGAGATGTTAGAGTTGTTTGTTGACATTGTGGACTGGGTGCTGAGATCCGGACCAAACAAAAAGCTGTCCTTTCAGTTTCCCAGGGCACAGATTCATGGCAATCTAAAGGACGTGTTTAACATAGTTTTCTTGTCCCTGGCCTTCCTAGTTTGCATCTATGAGGCTCCCCATGCTCTTCGCTGTCGATGCCTCGAATCCCTGAGGACTCAGCTGACTGGGCCAAAGTGCAAAGATGCTGCAAAGACCTTTGTCAGAATGTTGGGAGCAAACCTTGAGGAGCAATGGATGCAGACAATGAATCTTGCAGTGACTAACTGGATTGTTGAGCAACGATCCTCACACCATTCATTTGGGGTGCCATCGCCACTGTTCTCATATGCTCTTTCAGCAAGTGGGCTCTGGAAGGTCCAGCTATACTGCCCACTCATTGCCATGAGCATGGAAGATCCTGCAGTGCCAACACAGGATGAGCGCCTTCTCTTCTCGCTTACTTATCAGCAACTTGAAGGTGTGATTCAGCTCGCCTACAAAACAATCAGAAGGGACAACTGGATTGATGTCGAGATAAAGGTGGACAACATAAGGTCAGTAATTTATTCAAGGATTTGATTCTATCTCATATGAACTGTATACACACTTACTAATTTAGGTGAAAATAAAAAACCTACTCATCCTGAGGTGACAGTAGTATCACTCGGGGGAACCAATTAAGTTTGCGGCATGCAAAGCGTAGCTGCATATGTTTGGTAAAAAAAGCTAAAGGTTTAACTAGCAAATAATTTGGTTGGTGCCTACAGTAAGGTAACATTGAGCAAGCAATTATGCATAGTTCGGTAACATGCTTCTCCCTGTATACCAGCTGCAGAAGAACTCAATTTAGGTAGTTAAATCAGAGTTTTCTAGACCTTGAAAAGCAGTCTATCTACAAACTGAATTGTTTCAAAGTTACAATTAACTGCACAAGGAAAAAAAACAACCATACGTGTATCATCTAAAACCAAGAGCGGCACTTACAGTGGATTCATCTCAGGTGTGATGTGGACTCTTTGGTCTCCGAGATCCTCATGACTGAACGTGGACATGGCTCTGAGGAGAAGCACTTTCCATCACGTGTTATGCTGCAAATCACACCTATGCAACAATCAGATGTCCTGTCGGTTTCAGTCAGCAAGTCCTCCGACAACCCCACGCATGAGTTTGGCCTTGAGAAGGGCATTGAAGGTTCATTCGACCCCCCAAACACATTTGGACTAAAGGCATCGGTCAGCGAAAGCCTCACACTGACCATGAAACCCTGGAAATTTGAACAGTCTGTGCATGGAAACACTACAACCTTGAACTGGTTTCTCCATGATGGTGTAAACGGAAGGGAGGTTTATTCTTCAAAGCCTTCCAAGCTCTCCCTGCTTCAGCCACGGGCCTGGTTTCGTGACAGGTACTCGACCGTGTATCGCCCATTCACGAAGAAGGGTGGTGTCATTTTCGCACGTGATGAATATGGAGACAGCGTCTGGTGGAAGATCTGTGGTGCAGCATTAGGGAAGACCATGGACTGGGAGATTAGAGGCTGGATTTGGCTGACCTACTGGCCTAACAAACAGAAGACCTTTCACAGTGAAACAAGGAGGCTTGAATTCAGAGAATGTCTGCAACTTCCCCTTATGAAATCTCCATGATGTATCTTTTGGTACTTTGAATGACCATAGAGCGCTATAATGCGATAGTAGTATGTTTAAGTATTTAAAATTCCATATGCATGCAAATTTGTACTATCATAGTTTGTCATACTTTTATGCATGCAGAAATAAACTTCCTAATATACCTGTTTGAGAATTTAATTCGATCCTAAAGTCTTTGAAGTATCTGCCACTCGTTTTGAATATCTAACCTGAGTTTAACCACACTAAAATAAGCAAAAATATTGACAGAGTAAGCTCATTAAATATAGATTCATTTTTACCACAGTGCACTCAACACACAGTACAACTTCTTGTACCAGTTGGCTTATAGTATATATAAAGCTATTACCCAGTAAGACGAAAACCGTAAATGACTACAAAGCTTCAGGTTGCAGATATTTGAAGTATCCCCTAGCAGCTAGAATGAAATATTCCTATTGACCCGCAGCATGACTACTACTCTAATAGGAGAAAAGGCTAAACCCATCATCTCCCTCTTGGTACTCTTCATGTACTTCCGTTTTCTGATCAGCACTTAATTCAACAATTATCATCTCAACAACTTCATGGACATTGAAATAATCATAACTTATGTTCACTTCTTTGTGTAAAACGATCCCTTCTGATTCACATACCTCCATATTCTTCCGCTCCTGACAAACACGTTTCAAGCCATTGCTCCCTTCTGTTTTAACATCCTGCACCTCAGGGACTACACGTTCCAACACATCCTTCTTATCAGGCTGATACAACACAGCTGGCCCATTAGCCACGATGAAAGGAGGAGATTCCAGCTCATCCTTCTCATCAGAAGGTATAGTGGCCGGCCCATTAGACATCATCAATGAAGGTGCTGATGTGCAGCCAGAGTTGGCATCTGTGGAATTATCTGCAAAATTGACACGTGCTGTGGGACCATACATTGCCCTTGCCGCCTCATCGTATGCATGCGCAGCCTCCAGCGCAGTAGGAAATGATCCTAGCCATAGGCGCCTTCCACGGTTTGGTTCACGGATCTCAGCCACCCACTTACCCCATGTCCGTTGCCTGACACCGCGGTAAGCACAATTTGAATTTTCCGGACCTCCTTTCCCAGCCATGCACCCTTTCTTGGACCCCTTGGCTGGCGCTTTCCTGGAGCTATTCTCCTCCTGGAGCTTCTGGTTTTGCTCCTTCCACCACTTGATGGTTTCAGCGATTGAATCAGGGCCATCGCTTTTCCTTCGCGTTCTCTTCTTCCTGACCCAATGAGGTAACTCAATAATTCCACAAAGCTGAACATTGCAAGACACAAATCGAAACAGCATGCAATTGAAATTATGAAAAACAACAAACCAAAAGCGGAATCCTTTTCATTTGTCCAAAAATCAAGGAGGCTATCAGCAATCAACGGTAAGCGGCCCTAAGAATAAAATACTTCTTTTCTTTTTCATGTTGCGCCACGATGGCATTCCACAAGCAACAGCACGTGCACCGCCAAGAACACAGAAGATTTCCCACTCAATTTCAATTTCAAGGGTGTCACTATTCCACCCGATTTAACACATGAAAGCTACTAGACGCCGTCCTGAAATCTCATCCAGCTATAATTCCCAACTAATAATAAACTTGACGAAAGGGAAACAAAAACATTCTTCAAACGAATTAGACGGACAAACAGATAGCCTTACTCTACTTTCAACATGTTCATAACAAGAATTACTACCGATAAAAAGTAAGCACACAAGCATGCATCGATTCCATGCCGCAACTACTCCACAACAACCACAAGCAGCGCCGCTCTCAGCAATGCTCAGAGATTCATCACGAGAGAAAAAAAGAATAAAAAAAACAAGTCAAGAAAATCCCAGCTCACCTCACTTGCACGGAGCAATCTCCCCTCCTCCCCTCCCCCCGCTCCATCGAGCGGGAACAAGAAAGAGATCTCCTCCTCCTCCAACTCTTCCAACTCCTCTCCCTCCCCTCCTCCTCCCTTCTTCCTATTCCTCCTCCGTTCAGATCTGCGTCGCCTCACGCCGCCGCCTCGCTTGGTGGCATGGCGAGCGTGTCGGTGTCGGTGGTGGTGTGTGCCCTCCTCTCTAACAGCCGCCGCCGCCGCTGCAGCTGCTGCTGGTGGTGGCGGCGCCGCTGTGGGGGTGGTGGTGGTGGCGCAGGAGCATCATGGTTGGGGTTGGGTTTTGACGTGGTGGGGAGGGGAAGCAACCGCGGGCGGGGGCGGCTGCTGGCTCATCCAGCTCGCTGGCGGTGGCGGTGGTGGCAGGCGAGCGCGAGGCGGGTCAACACACGAGTTGTGCCACGGGCACCCGCAACCGCGTCCTGTCACGGCATCTCCCTCTCGCGTTCGCGTCCTCGTGTCGGTGACAACACGTCCCCGTTTCGATAATCGAATTTCATTACGAATTCTCCTGCCGGAAATTTTTGAAACTTACGGCTGCTCGTGTTTAGTACACCTCAATTACCCAAACTTTTAACTTTTCATCACATCATATCACATTCAAAACTTTTCTACACATAAATTTTTAATTTTTTTCATGAACTATATACAACTTACAACTTGGATGGATGGTCTGTCGATTCATCCTTGAAAAATTCCAACTTCGAATGCATCGCAGTTAAATCTAAAATTGAACATTTTACAGTATTATGAATCTAGATAAGCTCTTATATTTAGAACGAAGGGAGTATGTTCTTTTTTTAAAAAAGAAAAATGAGTGTGTGTAAAAGGGTATACTTTTGTGACTGTGTGCGCGTATAATAGGTATCTGTGGTGTTGTATATTTTCCGTGTAACAGGGAAAATCATTACGTTTCGTTCGTCTACAGTTGATTATAAGACTATAGGGTGTGTTCGGATGCCATTTTTCTCATCTCATCTCTCTCGTTTTTATATGCACGTTTTTCAAACTGCTAAATGGTGTGTTTTTTTGCAAAAAGTTTATATACGAAAGTTGCTTAAAAAATCAAATTAATCTATTTTTTTAAAAAAAATAGCAAATACTTAATTAATTACGTGCTAATAGGCCGCCCCGTTTTCCGTACGCACTATGCAAAGTTCCCATCCCTGGTAGCGAACACATTATCAAGAAAAGAACTTATGTGTACAACATTTATATATTGTGTGTACTGATGACTTAAAAATCAAATGATAAAAAATAAACTACGATAAATAAATAATCAAATAAACACAAAAATAGGTTTTAAAATTTTAAATTTTAGTTATGCCTAATAATACGGAGGGTGCAAATTGGACTGTTGATATAGCGTTTGACCTGGTTGTTGCGTTGAGCGTTGATGTGTATACCATGGCCGCTGATCTACGTGGCGGCAGTTCGGTACAGGTGGTGATAGGAGACGAGTCGGCGGGTTGGCTGATCTGTTCACGCTGACGCAACAGACGCGACGCGTCGTGCCGTGCCGTGCCGCCCTAGCAATCCTCCTCGGCGGCGGCGGCGTCCAGCCAAATGGATGTTGATGGGCTGTCACCCACCCCCGCTAATGGGCCGGCCCGTCTCGAATCTACCCGGGCCCAGCCCACCCACCGACAGCCGCTTCGCCATTTCCGCTCCGCGCTTTCCTTTCCCTCCTCGCCTCCTCCCGTTTTGAATTTTTTCCTCTCCATTTTTTTTCTTTTTTTTGCTCGTCTCTTCCTCATCCTCTCACCGCCGCCGCCGCCGCGAGCGATTTCTGGCTGTGCCGCCGGGATGCAGAGGAGGTGGCAGGTGTGGGGGAAGCCCGACGGGAGCCTCGTCTGGGTACCCGCCTCCGACGGGCCGCCGCCACCGGCGGCGGCGGCCAGTGAGGCGCCGCTTCCTCGTCCCGATCCGCAGCCGGCTGCGACGGAGCTGGGAGAGGCGCGATCCGGCGATGCGATTCCCGAAGGTTCGGTCTCTCCCTCTCTCTCTCTCTCTTCGAGGTACTATTCGTTCGTGGAATGAGCCCCCGCATTATTACTGATCCCCTTTCGCCTCGAAACCCTAGGCCCCGGCGCCGCCGATGGATGCAGCGTCCCGTCGATGGCTGACCTCTTCAACCAAGGTGCCGCACTGCCGCCTCGTCCACCCATCTCATCTCCACTCGTCCGTGTGCGGGCACGCGCGTGCTTGCCTCCCATTTACGAACTTGTTATGCCACTGCATTGTACTAAGTGTCATGTTTGTTTGCTGTGGATGTGGAAATCGCAGCTTTGGATAAGCTGGTTGCTGCTGATGGAATGGCCGAAGCGATCGAGGATTCAGGGAAAGGTGCGGTGTTCTGCACTGGGTTGGGGGGATCAGTTGCCGTCAGCGAGAGGGCTGTAGAGAGGGCCAAGGCATTGGTTGGGGAGGTCGCGGAGGAGATAAGTAATGAGAGAAGTAAGAGGTTTTGCGGTTTGCTTTTTTCAAAGTGTTACATTCTCACAACAATTTTATTGGTCTTGTGGCCCTCCTTTTGTCTTTTGGGGACACATAATATCCGCACATCTTAGATATATTAGAAGAAACGAAGACAACAAGTCATTGCAGTCCACTGAATTACAAACAAACAAGAGAAAAATGGAGCAATAAATTTGAATTATTTCCAATCTTCTGGTCATGCCCTTTCCTCTTTAGTTGCTGTGATGATTTCCTCGGGCTACTACTAGATGAAGATACCCACACACTTTTCTTTTTCTTAAAAGTTGCTGCCTATCTTTTCTGAAGTTTTGCATTTCTTGCTTTGTTGATAGCATGGAATTCAATGTCTTTCTGTTCTCTTTCTCCAAGACTTGCATACCAGGCTGATACTTGTATGTATTGCAGGGCAACCATTTGGTGATGGTTCTAATTTGGAGTGCGGATTGGGAGAAAGTAATGTTTCATTTAAAGGTAAGTTTTGTTTCAATCTCTCTTCTTGGAGATCAGGTTGGATGATTCAACTGTAGGTAGAAGTACAAAGTTCTGATTAGTTACACATTCTCGAGGTTCAATGGTATAATTCGCCTTTGCATCTTATGAAATTCAGGTGGTGTACATAAAGATAGTTTGTCTCCGATGTTCCAAACCGGATCGGGTAAAATGGTTTCACTGAGCAAGGGCTCAATTCAGAAGGCTAGAGCTGTTTTAGAAGGTAGGAAGTTTGTCATCTGCTTACTTTCTGTGTAATTACGCAGAATGTTTCATTTCTTTGGGCATGGTGACATATATTTGGCTCTAATTAATTTAGGATAGTTTGAGCTGTGTAGCACTCGACAATCTATCATGATAATGAATCTTCGTAATCTATTATTCAGGAAATGCCGAGAATTCTTCTGTCATTGCTGTACAGTCTATGTTCCATACTGGATTGGTTAGGCCAGACCCAGTCAGCAGGAGCTCCACTGATAATGCAATGACTGTTTTGGAGGGACAAACAAATCCAAAACAAGGTTATTCTGTTGACAGAATATTCTATAATTTCATCTAGCAAAATTTTACACAAAATTCTAATCATGCCTTTACTTTTTGAACGGCTGATCTTTCAGGAGATGTGGCAGATGTGTATGACAAGGAAAATTTTCCATTGTTCCAAACTGGTTCAGGTAAAGCTGTATCGGTCAGTGTAGCATCTATCCAGAAAGCTAAGGCTGTCCTGGAGCAAAATAATACAGGTGAGGATAAGATTAGATTGTCCTGCTTGTTAATTTTGAGTTAAATACTTCTACCTAATTATTGAGAAATGTGCGCCTTCTGGTTGTAATGAACTTTCCTCCCATAGTAGAAAACACGGAAGATTTTGGTAGGCCTGACCAATCTCTGATTTTCCAAACTGGTTCGCGAAGACCAGTCTTGATCAGTGAAAGATCTAGCTCTGTGGTGAAGGATGGAGGTGCTGAAAATATTGGTAAGATTGGAGTTATGTAAATGTAGCTGTTGTTATTAGTGATTTCTTCTCTGTGTGAAGGAAATTGAATTCTGACCGTGAATTCCTAGTGTTCCAAACGGGGTTAGGGAGGCCTGTTGTGGTGAGCCAGACCTCAATTCAAAAGGCAAGGACAGTATTAGATCAAGAATGTGCCAAAAGAAGTGGTAAGAAACTTTGTGTGCAGGCTTGTATTTTTTTACTGCATAATGCACAAGGTCATCAGCTTTGCTTATTTTTCTATTGGGTTCAGGACATGGAGATACTAATGTCTCCACCACTACTTTTCAAACTGAAACACCAACGTCTGTTCTGATGAGTGGTGGCCTGACTATGAATGATAGATCTGTTACACCTGAGGGGGGTGTTTCAATGCAAGGTACATGGTTTTCTGAAGTTTCCTGTAAAAGGCTTTTTTTTCATTTCATTTAAACCTGTGTTACTATCTAGTCAAATTTGGAACAATAAAAATATTTACTGTTGATGCGTTTTAGATATTTGCCATACTAATCACTGTCATCCAACAGGAAATTTTTTGGAGGCTGATGGTCACTTGCCATTATTTCAAACTGGGTTAGGGAGGTCCATTTCAGTAAGTAAAGGCTCAATTAAGAGAGCAAGTGCACTTCTGGAGCCAAGGAACATTACAAAAGAACTGGAAGGTAGGTTTCACTCAACATGTTGCTTACTGTGGTTTTGCCATTGAAATGTGTTTTTATTAGTCTACCAAGGATAAAGGAGGCATGTAGCATGTTAACAAAAAGTTCTTCATCTGTTAGATGAAGCTCACTCAGATGATGGCTGTGCCACTCCAATGTTCAAAACTGGATCAGGAAGGTCTATCACAGCAAGTGAAAATTCTAGAAAGAAAGCCCACGTTGTCTTAGAGGGCGAGGAACCAGTAAAAAATGGTAAATAAATGTTCTCAATTCATAGCTCCTTCACAAAAAAAGTTGGTATGAATAGCTTTTCACAGCTAACTCTCAGTTTAATATTGATTTCATATGTGCATATCAGTAAATAATGACACTGGAGAAGCCATTGCTCCAATGCTCCATGCTGGAATGCAGAAGTTTGCACCCCAAAATAGAAACTCAAGTCATAAGGCGATCACCCTCATGGAGCAAGGGAGCTCTATGAAAGAAGGTAAAATTTTAATTGCTGGGTTGCGCTTTAGCGTGTCTTTGCACAGTTAATTCAAATTTTTGTTCAGAAAAAATAAAAGCAAACCAGGTATATTTGTTTTCTGTTCCATTAACATGCACCTTTTTTCTAAGAATACATAGACCGTGGAAACGAACCACCAATGTTTCGAACTGGATCTGGGAAGTCAGTCTTGATTAGTCACAGCTCCGTGCAGAAGGCAAGGGCGGTTCTGGAGGAAGAAGGCAATATGAAGAAAGGTGTGTATAATGCCAATGGAAATATTCTGAGGTTTTTTTTTTTTGAGAAATAGATCCACCACTTGTTTCACCTCACATCTTTCCACCAATCTTTGCATTTCTCCGCCATCTCTGTACTTCATATCCATGAAAATGAGTAAAAGTAGGGTGTATCTGTACAGATTTCTATTTAAAGATGCATTATCATCTTGATAGAAAATTCATCTTCTTTGATCCTGTGAAATCTGGGGTTTCTCAGTTGTTTGGATAAGTAGAGTAGCTTTAGTTATGAGTTGATTAGTGTCTGCTAGATCATCACAGATTGCTGTTATTTCATAAATTTTTAGCATGAATGTGTGTTCGATTGTTGAGGTGGCTAGTCTGTGCTCCTGTGGTTTCTTTGTGGAATAATTAAATCATGGATGGGCGGTTATTGTTATGAAATTTGTAGTACTATTTCTATGCCTTTTGGTTGAAAATTAAGCCCACTTCACTGGAGGAGAAAACTAGCAATGAGCAACCGATGTTGTGCACTCTTCAATCAGAATTATGTATCTAGTTGTTTTGAGGAAGCTGTATCAACTTCTTTTATGTCATTGTTAGTAAATGAATATTCACATGAGTACAGATTTCCAAATGCATGATGTATGAGTATGATCAGCATGCGAATTCTAATAAGGTGTTGTAGTGTTATGATGTAGTAATATGGCTAGTTTATCAAATAGTATTAGCAAATGTGAAAATGATGTTTGTTATGCACTTTTCAACATATAAGTATTTTTTTTCTTTAGAAATTTCTGATTTGAGGTATTATTTTTCAGAAAATCACAAACAACTTAGCAATGTGGACAAATATATTCCGATCTTTACTTCACCTCTCAAGACAAGCTATGCAAGGACTGTACATATATCTTCAGTTGGTGTTTCTCGAGCTGCAACTTTGTTGGGTTTGGAGGAGAATACCCTTTCAACACAACTTTTAGGACATGTGGGTGATAAGCTAGGTACAAAGATAACTGTTGAGAGGGAAAATTCAGAGCACCAGTTTGGTGTAGCATCAGTCAGTGGAATTTCTGGTGGCTGCCCTATAAGCTCTGGCCCAGCTGAAAACCAAGTACTTATGGATCCACATCAGCATTTTGCATTTTCTAAAACAACGTTCTCTGATTCTAGTGAGCAAGCTATCAGGTTCAGCACTGCTGGCGGCAGAACAATGGCTATTTCTAGTGATGCACTTCAGCGTGCGAAAAATCTTCTGGGTGAATCGGATTTAGAGGTTTCACCAAATAATTTATTAGGCCACTCTTCAGCATCTGCTTGTAAAGAGAATATACAAAATTCAACTGGTCTGCGAAAAGAAGGTGAACCTGATTTATTGAAAAGTAGGGGGAACAGCAAAACTGAGCCAGCACAATTTTCCATTCCAGCAAAACCTGATAGGAAGCACACAGATTCCTTGGAATATGCTGTACCTGATGCCACTTTGGCTAACGGAAACTCCGTCAGGCTTCATGCGGCAAGAGATTTTCATCCTATCAATGAAATTCCAAAGATATCCAAGCCTTCTTCCAGATGTTCATTTGGAACTGAAAATGCAAGTGACACTAAAGATAAGGCTCGAAGACTCCAAATGCCATCTGGACCATTGATTGACATCACTAATTACATCGATACACATTCTGTTAATACTGACTACCTGGCCGGTGAGAAGAGAAGATTTGGGGGAAGAAACTCCATATCTCCCTTTAAACGTCCTCGTTCTTCCAGGTGATTTGATTTGCATCATTGTTAGCAAATTGGAAAGTCCTTGCTACCTTGCTTCTGACATCCTTGATGAAACTGGTTAGGTTCATCGCACCTATCAACATCAATAATCCATCCCCTTCTGGTAAGCTGATGGCCTAGACATGTCAGAACATTCTGAAAATTCCTTCCTACTTGATTAGTTGAACTAATTTTCACAGGAGTATCCAAACTACCTATTCAGATTAATCCCTGTCGAACAAAGCTATCTTCATGCTATCCTTTTCAACATCAAAGAAAATCGTGTGAAGAGTATTTTGGTGGTCCCCCATGCTTCAAATATTTGGTATTTATTGTGTTGCAGTTAATTTCTGTAGGTGCACTATATTCTTCACATTGTTAACTTATAACTCTTGTGACCAGACAGAAGATGTAACAGATGAAGTGAAGCTCATGGATGCAAAAAAGGCTGAGAAGTACAAGTTTAAAACAGATACTGGTGCAGAAGAATTTCAGAAGATGCTTCTTGCCTGTGGTGCTTCATTGACATACACAACTAAAGAGTAAGCATCATTCTTAATTCTGATCGTCGTTTTTCATTGTCATACTGATAATATCACTATACAAGGTTGGCCTTCAGATGCTGGTACATGTTTGTTATTACTTTACTGTTTCACTTTTTTCTAGTGAAGGCATAATTTGTGAATATCTTTTTCATGTCTCCTCGGTGCCATTCTTTTTTCTGTCTCTGTTCCATAGCAAAACATTGTTAGGATTAACAAATGGATTTACATGTTCTTCCTATGGCATGCGATTTATAAGTGTGATAATGCATTCCTTGGGGGCATATCATAGTATTTAGGCTGGATTCTTTGAGAGACTCCATGGCAATTAAATCCTGAACATCAACACTCGAAAATTTCCTTTTTAGATGGGTCAGCAACCACTACAAATGGATTGTTTGGAAGCTTGCTTCATTGGAGAGATGCTATCCAACTAGAGCTGCTGGCAAATTCTTAAAAGTTGGTAATGTTTTGGAAGAGCTGAAGTACAGGTGAGATAGTTGACATGCCTTTTCTGCCATTCCTACTGTATGGACGCATATGATTGATTAATGAAAATTTCAAGCATGTTAGGTATGACAGAGAAGTGAACAATGGCCACCGCTCAGCCATAAAGAAAATTTTGGAAGGGAATGCTTCACCATCTTTGATGATGGTGCTGTGCATTTCTGCTATTTACTCTTGTCCTGACCTAAACAACAGTAAGCCAGAGGATGATAGGGCACATACAGACGACGACAACAGTGAGAATAAAAGCTTGAGACCTGCTAAAAGGAACATGTCTACAAAGATTGAACTAACTGATGGATGGTATGTGGTTGCTTTCTCTGTATTGCACGAGTTGAAGCTGAAAGATGTTAGAACCTTTTCCTTTTCGCAGGTATTCTCTAGATGCGTCATTAGATCTGGCACTTTTGGAGCAACTAGAGAAAAGAAAACTTTTTATAGGACAGAAGCTTCGGGTACTGTGCTATTTCAACTAGTCATGAGACATGACTATAATTTACTCATAGCACCTAATATGTATTTCATCTTGGCAGATATGGGGAGCTTCACTATGTGGGTGGGCTGGGCCTGTGTCATTTCATGAGGTTTGACTAATCTTCTAAGTCTTTTAACCTCATTAGCTGTGAACATTGACTACCATTGAACCATATAATCAATTTTTTGTTGATCTCACTTTACAGGCATCGGGTACCGTCAAATTAATGATCCACATAAATGGCACCTATCGTGCAAGATGGGATGAGACTTTGGGGTTATGTATGTAATTTGAGCACAAAACTGGACACTTCTGTTCTATTATTTTTATACAGCTGGGTTGTCTTTTATAACCTATTGTGCGCATCTCAGGCAAGCATGCTGGAGTCCCACTGGCATTCAAGTGCATAAAAGCTTCAGGTGGCAGAGTTCCTAGGACACTGGTTGGAGTTACAAGGATTTATCCTGTTATGTACAGGGAGAGGTGTACTACTGGACATAAATCCATTACTAAACTCTCTCTCAGTTGCACACACTGAATTGTTTGTTTCAGGTTTTCTGACGGTCGTTTTGTGGTGAGGTCTGAAAGGATGGAAAGAAAAGCACTACAGCTGTATCACCAGAGGTATTTATTTCTCCTATTGGAGTAAACTTAACACAATTAAGTGCAATGGATGCTTATCACACCTCCAATAGAAGACAAGCAATCATGCATGGATACATCCAGTTTCTTGAAGCATACTTCCTGTTTGCCTTTTTTTTTTCTGTCCAAAACTTTCTCAATATGTTTTGGGGTTCATCATCAGTCTAGTTCACTGAAATGTGATGTGACACTTTTGACTTTATTTGCTCAAATTTTTGAAACTTTGTCAATAGCTCTCAAAATATTTAGTTTGAAAATATGTCATATGGGTAGATTTTTTAATTTATAAGTACTTTTACAATATTATAATAGAAAAAAACAGTGGTCAAAATTGCACATCAAAGACCGAATAAAGTTAATAGCGTCATATATTTAAATGTGGACGTAGTAATATTCATGAGTAGCACAAACTGTGTATTTGCACCAATACTTCCCTTTTTATGCCATTATAAATTATAATTATAATAATAATAATTACCTTATGCAGAGTGTCTAAGATTGCAGAAGACATTCAGTCAGAACATGGAGAACACTGCGACAACACTGATGATAACGATGAAGGGGCAAAAATATGCAAAATGCTAGAGAGGGCAGCTGAGCCTGAAATTCTTATGTCCAGCATGAGTTCAGAGCAGCTGCTGTCTTTCTCATATTATCAAGAAAAGCAAAAGGTCTGGACGCATAACTATAGCATCTCATCTGTCTGCTAATATTTTATGTTTTTTAAACTACACCATTATGTTGCAGATTGTCAGGCAAAATGAAGTAGCTAAGAAGGTTGAAAATGCTCTTAAAGTTGCTGGGCTTAGTTCAAGAGATGTTACACCATTTTTGAAAGTGAGGGTGACGGGCCTTATCAGCAAACACTCCGCCACAAAATCTGGCTGCAGGGAAGGGTTAATAACAATTTGGAACCCTACCGAGAAGCAAGTACGGTACAATAATTCTACAGCATATAAGTGTCAGAAATCATCTTTATTCTTTCTTATGAACAGAAAAAAAGAACAAAAGATTTGGTGTTATGTCATCAAGAAAACAAGCCAGTGATTGTCATATATTTTTGTGTGTAGCGTTACCTGCTATATGTCTTTAGGACAACAAGATGCACATGCCTATTTTCTTTGCAATATTCCCATAGTTATGTGCTAATGAGCAAATATACCTAAAACAATTTTCATTTCTGTATTGCCACTGGCAGAAATCCGACCTGGTGGAGGGACAAATTTATTCTGTCACAGGACTGTTGGCTTCAAGCTACTTTACAGAAGTATCCTACTTGAGTGGTAGAGGATCATCTACAGCATGGACGCCTTTAGCAACCGCACAGACTACAAATTTTGAGTAAGAGACCTCATTGGACATGATGGTTGCACTGCATTTAGAAAACTTAACCATGTCCCTTTTTCATGATGCAGACCATTTTTCACCCCTCGTAAAGCAGTTGAATTGTCACATTTTGGTGAAGTGCCACTTACAAGGTCAGCCCTGTCTCAAGCTGACTTGCTGAATCTCCTGTTGTATTATGAACCTTTTATAATGAGCCGTTCCTTTTTGTTTCAGCGAATTTGACATTGCAGGTGTTATTTTGTATGTTGGGAATGTTTATTTATTGAACAACCAGAATAGGCAGTGGCTCTTTTTGACAGATGGATCTAAATTTATCTCTGGAGAAAAGTATGAAGAGCAAGATGACTGTCTTCTGGCAGTTAGCTTTTCTTCCAAAACCACTGGCGAGGATTCTGCATTCTTCAATTATGCCCTTTCTGGACATATAGTATGTGATCTTCCATTGCACTGACTATATCTCAAGTTGACTAATCTTTGAAGTCCGAAATTCATGAGTCCCATATGAAATGCGAGTAGTTATGAATTAAACAGTGCCTCGTGTAATTTTCTGTGTAGACGAGCTATATCCCAGTTTCTTTTCTGCAGGCCCTTCACATAATTCTTCAGATTTACCCCTTTGTAGTGCAAGTGCAATTTTAACTCACTGTTACGTTTGTTTCTCAGGTTGGTTTTAGTAATCTGGTCAAGCGAGATAAAGACCAGATGAGGCACGTGTGGGTAGCTGAGGCGACAGAGAGCTCCACCTATAGTCTCTCCCACGAGATACCTAAAAAATCACATCTCAAAGAGGCTGCCACTTCTGCTGAAAAATGGGCTTCAAATTCTCATCCTGTAAGTTTCTTCACACCACAGAGATCCTGTTCTGATAAGATGGACAGTCTTATTGTCACTTTCTGTTGATCTCTTGCAGATGATTCAGCATCTGAAGGAAAGAGTTCTGCAAATAGTTGGTGACAGTGGTGGCTGAAGTACTCTGAATGGTGCTGCTCGTAGAACAGTGTAAGGAATCTCTCGGAGTTCTATCAAGCACAACTATATTATTTTTTCGGACATGTTTTTCTTTGTCGTTCCAGTGCTTCACTTGAGATAACGTTGATTGGAAGTAGTTTGTTTCAGGACTCGACCAGAATGAAGCCTATGGCAGTGGATGCTCGTTGTCGACTAGACAACTGACAGTCTTGATAAATGCTGCATGGCATACGAATGATGGATGGATACGACGGTATGAAACTCACTTTGTCATATGGTTTTCTAGTCATAACTAAATATCTTGATTTTTTATTGTAAATAACTGGGCTATAACTATAAGCCTACAATCATCTTTCTTAAACAAAACTTGGACTGTAATAAATAGCATGTGTGTTCATTAGGGCGAGGCACGTTAAGAAACACGGGTACACTTCATGATGAATTAGCTTCACAACCATCTTATTGAACATTATCTGCATATTTAACATGTAACATCAGAAGATTATGTATAATGAAACATGTTGCGCACTGCATAATACCACTACTCCCTCCGTCCCAAATGATAGGGCGTCCCTTTTTAAGAAAAAACATATTCGGTAGCTTTTGACCAATAATCATACTAACTATATCTATACTATGTATTATGCATGTTATATCACTAGATTTATATTTTGAAGTACATTTATGTGATGCTAATTTCATATTTGTTGGGATTATAGAATGAAATAAAATAATGATCAAAGTATGTTATTGAAGACCGTGTAAAAAAATATAGGCCATATAGTTTGGGACAGAGGGAGTATATTGTACTTTCTATGCTCAAATTCGTGAATTGCTGACTGCTCCTTACATTTCAGGTTATAAGATGTTTTGACTTTGGTTAAAGTCAACTGTTTCAAGTTTGACTAAGTTTATAAGTTTATAGACAAATGTAGTATAATAGCTATAATACTAAATTAATTTCATCAAATCAATAATTGAATATATTTTCATAATAAATTTGTCTTGTGTTTAAAATATTACTACTTTTTTTACAAACTTAATCAAATTTTAAGCAGTTTGATTTTGACTAAAGTCAAAATGTTTTATAACCTGAAATAGAGGAAGCATAATAGTCACCTGTGCCAGTGTTTACCAGTAGATAGCATAGACCATAGGTGGCAATTCGCACGCTGCATCATATGTTTATTAATAAAGCAATGCATGGTTTATGTGATTTTGTGCGAGCAGGACGTGATTGGCACGTGGAGGGACAGATCAGCGGATTTGGACACGAGATATCCTGCTGGCGAGGAAATGGTTAGACTCCCACCACGACATCATCCTGCTGGCGTTTGAGCGTCCCAAGTTTCAACATGGAGCGTCATGCTGCCCTCCCAATCCCATTGAACACGCACATCTGCTCGTCGTTCGCTATGAGCCTATGAATTATAGATTACGAGCATCTGGTGTCTGCTGCCTATCCTGACTTGTAATTATCCGGTGTATAAAGTTGTGTATGGAGGCTTAGTTTGATCATTTTGATATTTCTACAGCCATTTTACATGCGTTTAGGGAAAAAAAATAGTAATACGTGCTATAGCTAAGTTATTGATACTCAATTCTCAAATTGGAGAACAGCCCTGACGCAATTATATGGTTGTATTTCTCACTCCAATATCCAATTGGGGAAAATGTCTGTTGTTTAAATTTCTATGATATTTTAGACTTCCCAGATATGTTTAATGTGCAATTGGAGTATATTACAGCTTTTTTAGCCTACTGTCTGCAACTCTTCCATCCTCATTTGGCCAGTGGCATGGGCCAAATCTCTCGGTCATTACCCAGTAATGGCCTGAATTCACGGCCCGTTTCAAGCTGTTATATATGGACCTTAACGTTAGGCCATTGCCCTAACTTTCAGCCCACATATTTTGACGGGCCGCACTGTCTAACCAAACAATCGTGTACGCGAAGATGAAGGGAACATGAGACCAGTCAGGATAAATGCCGTTTTAAAACTGCAAAACTGGAACTACAAAAAATGTTAAAGAATAGTAATATCATTAGAACACGACCATGATACGAGCAAAACAGTTGAATGGTTTTACAAGAGATCAGTGGTAACTGGAGCATATATCATCATATGCAGTTTGGAGCTAAATGTATGGCCTCAGGATAATCAAGGCTGAGGAAGGCAGCAACAGAACTTTTTCTTATGCTCTTTTCGGGCCGGGCCGGGTGTTCATCTTCCAGCAGCAATTTGTATTAGCGAACGAAATGCGCGTCGGGAGCTTTGTGCTGGAATATTTATGACGAAATCCTTTTCTCATCATTATACCTGCAGAATACAAAGAACAAGATCAATAATGGCTTGTATCGGAACTAGGTTGCCGACTTCTAGTCATTGTAATAATATTGGCTACACTAATGGTTTAGTATTGATTATCTGTTTGCTTCATTGTACTTGGGAAACTATACGTGAAATTACATGAACGTACAGAAAAGGTGAATTGAACAAAACAAAATGAAGATGGCAATATTTATAACTGAAAGAAAGAACTCAAATTTTTTTTCTTGTTTGTTTACCACGTAACAGGTGGACATCCGTGACTTCATAAGCTACATAAAATTTGCACTTCAATTCCTGAATGCTTAGATCAACTGCAATTTCAAATTATAGAAATATATATTCTTTCCTCTAAACATGATATGCACTTCATGAAACGTAATTTCGGCATGACTGATATGGAACTAAAGGCATACGACGGTAGTTATTGTGAAAAGCAACTGGTGTGTACTCAACTTCAAAAGTAATCAATGCAATGTACTAGCAATCGGCATGAATGAATGATAGATGAAAGATGTAAATCTTACCCTGAACATATCACCAAAAAGTCCTTCCAAAGCGCTCTGGCTCCGTATTCCATAAAATTTTGCGGCTATTTCATCTAATAACTGAAACCCAACCATAATATCACGTGAGCTCTGTTTCAGCTTGTTTTTCATATATGATAGAAAGCATTAACTACCTTCTTCAAGTTACTCTGCTAGTTAATGTAATGGAAGTTCTATCCACATATTACTCTGCTAGTAGAGTTAAATATTAAGCACATTATAAGTGCAGATGGTCCTTTATCAACACTGTTTACATTTCCCTATGGACAGCACATGATAACAAGGTTGTTGGTGGATTAAATTGTAGAGTTTCCTACATGATCTAATATAACTCTTGTGAACACATTGTTTTATGACAACTATGCAGGGAACATGAAAAATATAATTTTTCCCAGTTCTTGTTAAGTTAATCTTTGAAAGAATAAGATGTTTTGGTGCATGTTTTACAGCTGTTTAGCAAGCTAACACTATATTTGATGAAATAGCTACCTCCTCAAATACAGGGTCGTGATCTGTACTTGTCTTGTACTTCTGCCGCAGTGTCCTGAAAAGAGGGTAAGCATCTCTTTCGAGCCTGTAAACATAGCATGCAGTCAGTAATATAACCACGACCAGAGGAAACAATGAGAAAAAAAAACTTGTTGCTTGTATAAAATAACGTCTGGGCTTGGTATACACGTACAAGTAACAAAATGCAAAACTATCTCATCAATTATTCGAAAGATGCATGGAAACTTGGATAATTGAAACTGTAGGATCAGTTTGTTTACAGTGAACAGAAAGCTACCTAGGCAACCTAGATCAACATATTGCGCAGTGATACACAACAAGCACACAATAGATCCTAGATTTACAGTGTTAAAATTATCACATCATCAATACAGTCAAATATAATCATTATCCTGCATAGCATGCAATCTAACAGCAAAGCATCAACCAAATCTAACAGTTTGAACTTTAACCATCAGTGAGAACTTAAACATGGCTAAGTTATATAAGGTTATCAGAATTTTTCAATAACCATCAAAGAAATATTTAATATTTTTATATGCATTCATGATCTGTACTGAAAACAAATCCTACATAAACTATGAACATATCTCAAAGGTGGAAAATAGTCTAATACCCAGGTAATGTACCTAGGCCATGAAAGATTTTCCCATAACTGGTGGTTCTTTCAAAAAAAAAAGAATTGTTCCTGCGATCAGTATTTTTTAGTAGAAACATGTAAGGATGAAACTACTCTGCAGGTGTCCTCTAAGTTATCATGGCAAATTGCAGCATGAATGCACACAAATACATGAGAACATTGCAGAACAAAAATGTGGAAAAGAAACATAAAAATAATGCAAACTGAAAGACAGGAAAGACTTACGTCGGTAAGAGATACTTGATGAACTGAATTAAATCTGTTTTGGGGATTTCCAAGTCAGCAGATTTTAGTTGATCCTTCAGCTCGTCCATGAGCAAATTTGCATCCCTAAGATTCCCTTGTGATAGATACCTTAAATAAAAATGCAGTATATCAGAAAAACAAGCATCTGAGCACGTCTTTTTCCCCAAAAATTTCTTATTTATTCATCCTATAACGAAACACTTTCTTAACTTTGATTTTTCTGAAGTTAGCTTTGATTTTTCTGGTCCCCAGTGCAAGAATTTTGACACTTCCTTTTAACATACTATAGTACTATAAACATAATAAAATAATATATTATGTAACTATTTCCGAAGTTCGATCAAATTCTAATATTTTACCTTGGATGGAGCACTTTATAGTGTGCTCCTGTATGTGCTTAAGTATCCAAAGGAGATTTGTATATAACTTAGCAGGATATTGTATTGATGCATATTGAGGAAATATATCCTAATGCATGATTTGCTAGCACATTCCTAAATATGTATATTGTTTACTCATTGTAAACAGAACATGAAATAGAGAACTCCCTATGAAATTCGGTTTCTGCATTGCAAGATGCAAACATCTTCCATGGCTTTTAGAAATTTTGCCAGTGTCAAAACAATGCACTCTTTGAAAGGAAAAAAAAAAGAAAGAAATTATATCTTACATTAGGACACCACGTGCTATTGCAGTATCATCTTCACCAGGGTAGCACTGTGCAGTAAGAAAAATATTAATAAAAATATTTTTTTGATTGAGAAAAAACATCTATGAATACTGCTTTACACGAAGATTATGTTGGTCTTGAAATAATCCAACCCAAAAATGGATATAGATAACTGATTGAACAATCACTTGCTGGCACCGTGTTTCTATTTTCGGAGAAGGATGACCTCCAACTCAAATAAAAACTATAAGCAAGAGACCCGTTGTAAAATGAAAATTGTTGTAAAGAATGTGAACCTACTGATCATATTCAGATAAGACATTTTAATCATTGCTCAGAGAACAGAAGAATGTAACAGTTCAATAGAATTTGGCATTAGACAATCATCAGCTGCAAGTCTATTATCAATTATTTTCTAAAAACCATTACCTTTCCCATAAAGTTCGCCAGCATAGAGGCAAACTTTTTAGGATCATTTCCCCTCACAAAATGACTTGACACTTTAGTCATGTCCTGCATCCAACGGCAGTCAACACGAACCTTAGCAAACCACAAAGGCATTAAAGAGTAACAGTTGAAAAGACATAAAATTTCAGCTCTAAAACAAACACAATATATTCATGTCAGAAAAATAGTTCTATAATTTATAAACAGTACCGTTTCTGGAGATTCAGAATATATGTATTCCGCCAACATAACATGCAGCTCAGGAGATCCACTTCTTGATGCCCCAACCTCAGCAGACCACCTTAATAAAGGATTGATATGCTATTAGTGGCATATAAATATAGCAGGCAGAAAATTGAGAAGAGTCAACTAGATGACCACATTGTCCATTAACAGAGTTAAACATAAAGATTCAAAGATCCCATGGAAATGATTCTTATATGTTGCACACCTTGAGTTCATCTTAAAATCACAAATTCGTGACCATCTCCTTTTTCATTTTTTTCTGAGAGCATTATTGTAATAAACAAACTTACACAATCAACATCTGGATTTTTATATGCAAGTGAGCAACGAGAACAGATCATTTGTTTTTACCATCATGATAAGCTCAATTGTCTGTTCTACTTTTGTCAGTAATGAACTACTGGTCAAGCACTACAGTTAACAAGTCCTGGTCATAGTATAGATGCTATTCAACAGTTTGATGTATTTGCCTTAAGATCCACTTAAACAAACTGCCATGTTTAGATGAAGATGTTTGATGCTTGCATGAAGGATATTTAGTTTTTCTACTCAATTTACTTGGATTAATGAAAATTAGTACAACCTTACCTGATAGCAGCTCTCAGGAATGATGAACAACTCTCAGAACGCACTTTTGCTGCAGAAATAGCTTCGGATAATTTCTGCCCGTCGTCATCATAATCATCTCCAAGGAAGTGTGGAACAGATATCCTGGGGAAGGCGTCGTACATCTTTCTGATACGATCTAAGGTTTACATATAGTTTCAATCACAAAATGTGATACTAACAAATCAAACTAGAAACATGTTCTCATTCATAATAAAGTAAGTATCTTATTCAATTCAATTAAAATCTAAGGGAAAAGTGATCTTCTGAAGGTAAACAAACAAAGAGAAGACAAAGTAAAGCTAGAGCCACAATTAGGACTAGTAAACACTGCTTCCACTAACATTTTAAACAACTTTGATTCTACAAAACTTTACAAGTGATGGACATTAGGAGTATGCTACAAATAAAATATTGTAAATATGTTCCAAAAATGAAATCTAGATGTGTATTTACTTACAGGATAAATATGCAATTTATTAGCATGTTAATGATATAAAGAAATAGTAGCTTTTCACTATGAGAGAAGACTGACCAAAGGTTTCTTCATTATAAGGAAGCGCTGCCTTGACAAGGGTGTCCACAAACATTATAGCAAGTTCACCACCACAAGTTACCTGAAATCAGGAATTTTTAACCAATAAGGCAAAAATGTGAAGGTTTAAAATGATATAAAACACCAATCTAGGATAACACATGTATGTAACTACAGCATAGCACCCAATAAAAACATCCCATAATAAGATGTGAATCACTACCACCACATCGACAATACACACATTAAAAAAACAACTTCAAATGAACACGTCAAGGTCCATTGGCTGGTTGCAACAAATCGTTACGAAGGGAGCAATGAGCTTTTGGTTGGCTCTCTCTTCTCTTTTCTTTTGGGAGGGGTGTTACTTTGCCATCAAATGTAGCGAATATTTTTTTTTTACTTAGATCTATGAAATTTAGCTTTGATAGAACCTGCCCATGCTTCAGTTGAACTAAAGCTCCTGACTGAAGGATGTCCAAGGCTTCCAAATACTTCTGAGCAGCAATATACCTGCAAGATATGAGACACAATTAATCAAAATTGTATTCCTGAATTGGCACTTTTTGTCTACAATATCTTTCAGACAAAGCTCATGCCCCTTTCCTTTATTAAGAAATCAATAAATCTAGTCAAAGAAAATAGCCATTTTGTGCATGAATAACATTTTTCATTGTGATCATATGAAACATACTTGTAGGATCCAGTAATACTGCTTCTATGCAAATGTAAACATTCTGGTCATTGTTTTACTTTGAATTTGTTTAATGTCCTAACAATCCTGACATTAACTATTTTTAAGATGCTGCATTAGCCAAATAACTATGATAATAGACGGAAGATTGTATAACAAAGATTCTAAATTCAATCAACTCATATTATTTAGCAGATCCAATTTAAGTTATAAAAAGTGAATGGTTGATTTCTATCATATGCTAAGCAGTTCTGAAATAGACAACCATAAGCAAGATGGTCAAATGCAAGTTAAAGGGGAATCAATCATTGTGGCTTCAGTTAAATTATTCACAGAGTACCTTGCACCGGTTGACTTGTACATTTGTTGGGCTTCATAATAATTTCCTTCAGCCACCATATTCTCAAGCTTTTCGATTGTCTGAAAACAAACACCTCACGGTTACAAACATCAATCCAAAGGGAAATATACTCAATGTTGTCAAAGATGGGTATGAGGAACCATGCTGGGACTGGGAACACTTCAAAGAGGATCCAAACCAGGTATACCCACAGCTAGGCCTTGTTCGGTTACGTCTGGATTCAATCCGGGCCAGGAATGACAAGTATAGTAAGAAATTTATGATAGATACAATGAGAGACCGGGATTTTTTCGGGCCGGGAACTAATTTACTCATGATAGGGACAACAAAACATCCGGATTAGTTCCACACCTCTTGACTAGTGGATTGATTCCCGGTCTCTTATTGTCTCTATCATGAGTAAATTGGCTCCCGGCCCGGAATAATTCCCGGTCTCTCATTGTATCTATCATAAATTTCTTACTGTACTTGTCATTCCCGGCCCGGATTGAATCCGGGCGTAACCGGACAAGGCCCTAGTGATTATGCGCACAACCAGGTGGTGCGGACTGCGGAGAGTAAATCATTGATGCCTTTTTTTATCATCATCAAACCACAATAAGTAATCTTAATTTTTCTTAGAAATATTACGATTGATTTTTCCAGCTAGTAGTTCCACACAATAAAATGGCGAGATTCGCAATTGGACATGATTCGGTACTAGAACCCTAGTTTCCTCAAATTCGCCACGAAGAGTCGGGTAATCGACCCCCTCGCCCCTCTACGCCCCAAGGTCGAAAAACACCGAGATCAAACTAGCGCATCGCGCACGCAACAGCGAATCCCGCGCACCTCGCGCAAATGTTACACTCGCAATACCCAAGGCACGGGGAGAGGAGGGATCCCTCACCTGCTGGGGAGGAGGCAGGTCGCGGCGCGACCTCATGCTCATCGACGACCTCATGCTCAGGGACCGCGACATGGCTCCCCCGGCGATCTCAGCACGGCGGCGGAGTACCGTAGCGGGCGCGGGCGCCGGCGCGGCGGTGGTCGGAATCGCGGCGGCGAATTCGCGAGCTCCGGCGATGAGATGGGCGGCTTCGCCTCCTCGTGATTTGGGGCGCGGGTGGGTGGCTGGGTGCGCGTCGATCGTGCTCGCGCGAATCTTAAAGCAGTTCCCCCGTTTCTGACCCGGATTCTTACTCGAACCCCCTTGGAAATCCACTTATTCTGCGATTAGTCCTTATGTAGTAAACTTTTTCACTTTGGTCCTTACGAGAATAGATAATACGTAAGGGGTGTATTTGAAAAAGTGCCGTGCTAGTGACGTGTCTTGCCTGCCTCCACCACTAGCGAGCGAGCGAGCGATTCACGGTGGCCGCGGGCGACGGAGGCGAGGCGAGGAGGAGATAGAGCAGCAGCAAGCCAGCCATGGCGGCCTCCTCCACTGCTACCCGCCTCTCGCCGCCTCGCCTCCACGCACCCACTACCCCTTCTCCCCATCTCCCGCTTCGCCGCTCGCGCTTCTCCCCTCTTCGCGCCGCCAAGTATGCCTCCCTGCTTACACCTGTTCGATCCTCTTATCTTTGCCCTTACGATAAGTTTCAGTCCACGAAATGTTCGGTTTTATCGAATTCTCGGGTTCCTAAGACATGCGTTTGATTATCAGTAGTACTTGGGTCAAGGTGCAAATCTTAAGTTGTAATGGAGCAATGTTCTCACTGATAGTTTATTTTTTCACCGGGCCGGCAAAAGAACCGGCCAAGTTTTGTATTAAGAAGGAGAGAGAGTTTTACAACAAGAACACCCTAAGCCAGGAATGGCTTAGGCTACAGAAAATCGTCTCAGCGATTTAGACTACAAACAAACACAGCTGCTAATATATATTTCAGTCTCACTGATAATTTCAGTCTTTAGTTATTTCTAGTGTGCTTCATCTGTCAGTGTTTGGTAATGTGAGCCTGTAATTGTAGGTTGGAAGCTGTGTTAACTATTGGAACTCATCTAATACCACACCCAAGAAAGGTTAGTCATTTTTTAGATAAACATATTAATATATTACTCTTCTGGTAGTGTTTTTTTCCCCTTCATACTCAATTATACAACAGAAGCAACCATTGTTTGATATTTGAATGTTCTTCAAATTCTGAAGGCTGAGACTGGCGGAGAAGATGCTTTCTTTGTGAACGGCGATGATGGTGGAGTGTTTGCCGTCGCAGATGGAGTTTCAGGGTACACCATCTTCGCTGCAATGAATTGTTTTGTACTTTTGTCCCTGAAAAGAACTGCTTCAATAAATTGTAGATTGTGCTTTTGTTTCCTTCCTTTTAATTTTGGGTTGATTTCAGCACTTCTCAAAAAAATACATGGTGTTTTCAGCAATTCGCATTAACACAAGGTTTTTATCCTGCTAGTCATTCTCTTGTCTACTGACAGATGGGCAGAAAAGGATGTCAATCCGGCTCTGTTTTCTCGAGAGCTCATGGCACACACTTCTACTTTTCTCAAGGATGAGGAGGTATTTCTTAATTGACATCAGTACTGATATAAAGTCACGTACACTATACGTCAATTTGCATATCAAATAGGAGTTTCTATCCATCACAGGTCAATCATGATCCTCAGCTTCTTCTAATGAAGGCTCATGCTGCAACAACTTCTGTTGGATCTGCAACTGTGTAAGCATATATCTACATTGTTATGTTAGTACAACTTTACAGGTCAAAACCTAATGACTTCTTTGGAACGCTAACAGAATCATTGCAATGCTTGAGAAGACAGGGATTCTAAAAATTGCAAGTGTGGGAGATTGTGGTTTGAAAGTAATTAGAAAAGGTTAGCATGAACAAATTTATAGATTTCTTAAAGTTTATTAGCATACTTATCTGTTCTCTTCTTCCTAGGCCAAGTAATGTTCTCTACATGTCCTCAAGAACATTACTTTGACTGCCCATACCAGTTAAGCTCTGAAGCAATTGGTCAAACGTATCTGGATGCACTGGTATGTGCCTTATTGTAGGTCAGAATAATAGAGCTGTGTGTGTGACGATTGTTTTATTAGCATACTCAGTTCTAGGTGGTTGCCCATATGTTACAACGAGTCCAAGACATGCACATTAATTATTTCTTAATTTGAAAACTCTATATGATCTCAAGTCATGCAGATATTTTGCATGTGTGGACAAATCAAAATTATGGGGAAGATCTTACAAGGGACACGCATGCATGCGCAAATCTATCCATAAAAGATACCACTAATGCAGTGGAAACATAATACCAAGTGCTTCACTACAGTAATCAAGATAGTCGTACAAGATTTAAGCATTATTTGTAGAACCTTCTGATTTTGATCCAGTTGTCTACCAGGTTTGCACAGTAAATCTTATGGAGGGTGATATGATTGTCAGTGGCTCAGATGGATTTTTTGACAATATATTCGATCAAGAGATCGTTTCTGTCATTTCCGAGTCTCCAGGGGTAGATGAAGCTGGTAAGTGGTAAATATCTCAGTTTTGAATTGGGGGCCACCAAACACATGTTCCAGTCCTCCCAAATTCCAATCCTTCTGAAAGTTTGATGTTTTTTCCACAGCAAAAGCACTAGCAGAGCTTGCAAGGAAGCATTCAGTGGATGTCACCTTTGATTCACCCTACTCAATGGAGGCTCGGAGTCGGGTGCGAAACATATACCCCTCAACAATCTTTTCTGTTCAGATTGTTACAGCCAAAAAGGGATGACAGAAATTTCTTCATTCTGATCACTTGAATGCAGGGTTTTGATGTCCCCTCGTGGAAAAAGTTCATTGGAGGGAAACTAATAGGTACGCATGAACTCATACACATACTATCATGCTCTACTCTATGCAGAACGCAAAGTAATCTCATGATGCCTAAATTTCATCTATGCAGGTGGTAAGATGGATGACATTACGGTTATTGTTGCACAGGTGAAGGCAGTGATGATCCCAGATGATGAGGTGAACCTACAAAATCTTCCAATCTTGATATGCAGATAAGGCAGTTTCACCTTGGGATTCTTACTGTTGAGTGAAATTTACAGGGTGTTGATGAAGAAAAGGGTCAAGGGGATGAGCAAGGCAGTGCTGTTGCCGTTGCATCCTCTGAACAGAAGGAAGACTCAATTACCACATAAACAGTAAAATCAATGATACCGCAATCACAATGTAACTACTGATTCTTCAAAGCGACGTTCTTCGTGCGCCGCCATTTTCTATTTTATGTCTTCCTCCTTATCTTTTCTCTAAGGATGTACATTTGTAAGTTTCTACTGGAGGGAATACAACTCAATCAAAATACTCATGTACAGCCGAATTCCCTGCAGAATTGAGTCGCTACGAATACACCTCTCTTTCATTTATTGCTGAAAATTGTGACTTTCCTTTTATACAAGTCACCCATTTACATATGCATTCTATCTCTTTTTTTCCCTCCTTTGTCTTTTATTTTTTGAGAAATTGTCTGTATTATTGTTGAGAATGGCAGTCGGGCACGACGGGCACGAGTAGTGACTACCCATACCCATGCCCACGAGGTAATTTATGCTCGCGGGCATACCCGTTACTACATGATGAGCAAGGAACACTACTCATGCCCGTTACCCGCGGGTGCTATGTGCCCGCGGGTATGCCCGTTTACCCGTCACAAACTCACAGTTCAACATTTCAACCACAAATCTCCACAAGCAGAGAGACATTATCGCAATTTAAAGAAAGGGTACAGTTGTATCAAGTTCAACAATACAAGCATTACAAGTTCATCAATACTAGATGGTGGCATTTATACTAATTTGACCGAGGGACCACATATCAGTTGGTTTTTGCGGGTAAATGGGCGAAGCGGGCCAGTGCCCGTATGCCCATTGGGTATAGGTTTTGACCCAATAAAAAACCCACTGGTACTAAATGGAGAACAAACCCAACTTTATTAGGGTTTTTACCCACGGGTAAACGGGCAAACGGTTTAAATTGCCATCCCTACTTGAGAGAACTTGTGCAGAGTAGAAGTGAATTGGATGGAATCGGTAAAAAAAAAATTAATTGAACAGGCTGTTGGGCAGTGGCCTTCGGGAGAAGACCAGGGTTTCATTTACCGCCGGGGCCGCGGTTACCGCGCCCCGGCGGTAAGCACGGTTACCGCACGGTAACCGCGGTAACCGTGACAAACCGCGACAAACCGTACAAAATTTATCAAAAATTCAAATTATTTTTTAAATTTATTTGAATTTGACGCGGTTACCGCGGTTTACCCCTTACCGTACCCCCGCGGTAAGCGCGATAACCGCGGTAACCGCGCGGTTTACCGCGGTAAATGCAACCCTGGAGAAGACTACGCGGCCCACCATCACGGCCCAATCGATGAACCCCCCGGAATCCCTAAACCAACAGCAAGAGGAAGTCTCTCCTGCTCAAGCGGCGCGACGCGAGTAGCAGACGCGGCGGCGCGACGCCATGTCGTCTTCCTCCTCCTCGTTGGCGGCGGCGGCGGCGCGGAAGCGCGCGCTGACGGAGCAGAGGTTCTCGGAGCTGTCGCCCGCGCTGTCCCCGGAGGTGGTGAAGGCCCTGAAGGGCGGCGGGTTCCGGCGGTGCACGCCGGTGCAGGCGGCGGCCATCCCGCTGCTGCTTTCGCACAAGGACGTGGCCGTCGACGCCGCCACCGGCTCCGGCAAGACGCTCGCCTTCGTCGTCCCCGTCGTCGAGATCCTCCGCCGCCGCCCCTCGCCTCCCAAGCCCCACGAGGTCTGCTCAGTGCTCACGGCTCCACCCCATCCTCTCTTGTTCTGTTCATGCGTTGCTTGCAAAGTTGCTGGATTGCATTGCATCTCTTGTTCACTTCTGATCAGAAAAATGTATGGAATTTTGCAAGGTTCTTGGAATCATCATCTCCCCGACGAGAGAGCTGTCTTCGCAGATATACAATGTGGCTCAGCCCTTCTTCGCGACGCTGAAGGGCGTCTCATCCATGCTACTGGTTGGTGGGTTCGACATCAAGGCGGAGCTAAAGAAACTGGAAGAAGAGGGTGCAAACATACTGGTCGGCACCCCGGGGAAGCTGTTCGACGTAATGGAGCGCTTAGACACTCTGAACTACAAGAATCTTGAGGTGGTTTTGGAAGCAATTGAAAATTCATGTGTTGTTCTTTTGTGCTTGAAATGCAAATCTGACATAAATTGTTGTTGTGTATGTGTTTTCGAAGCAGATTTTGATCCTGGATGAAGCTGATAGGCTGTTGGATTTAGGATTCCAGAAGCAGATTACGTCGATTATTTCGAAGTTGCCAAAGCTGAGGAGAACAGGGCTTTTTTCGGCAACTCAGACGGAGGCTGTTAAGGAGCTGGCGAAAGCAGGGTTGAGGAATCCTGTGAGGGTTGAAGTTAAGACAGAGGTGAAGCCCACAGGTAAAGATGGTGCTCAACAAGAGCTTGGTCCATCCAAAACACCGTTGGGTCTTCGATTGGAGGTATGGTGAGGAACTTTTGTACAAGCATTTGGATAGTTATTCGTGGCTGCCAATGATTACATGGGCTGGTTGTAACATATACTTATTTTGTTTTACTAGTGACTATGCCTGTTGATTGCCTTATGTACTTGTCAATTTAATGTAAACCACAAAATTTCTTTGTTCTTTGCAGTATATGATATGTGAAGCATCAAATAAGTCATCGCAACTTGTTGATTTCCTTGTGCAGAACAATGGAAAGAAAATAATGGTGTAAGTAGACAGCGAACTAAAATTTGTTTTCACACACTTACCTTAAGTGCCTAGTTGTGTAGCATTGTGTTAGCTTGTGGGCTTTCTGATCTTACTTGAATGCAGGTACTTCGCAACATGTGCTTGTGTAGATTACTGGGCTATTGTTCTCCCGCTGTTGGACTCACTTAAAGGTTCTCCAATAATTCCTTATCATGGGAAGATGAAGCAGGTTACAGAGCTAATACATGCATGATTTGTTGTACATGGCGCTTCCAAAAGCTTTCCTTCATACTGATTGCTACCGCGCTATTTTCCTGGTATGTAGGGCCCTCGTGAGAAAGCTTTGGCATCATTTTCAGCTCTCTCAAGTGGTATTCTAGTTTGCACTGATGTTGCAGCAAGGGGTCTTGACATACCACATGTTGATCTGATTGTGCAGGTAATGCTTTGAACATAACTCCCTAAATTGTTTCCTTGTGCTTGTCATTAGTTGATATAAAACATTTGTTTCTTCCCCAGTATGATCCACCTCAAGATCCCAATGTGTTCATACATAGAGCTGGCCGTACTGCACGTTATGATCAAGAAGGAGATGCTATTGTATTCCTCTTACCGAAGGTACTTGCTCTGCTTTGACATTATCTAAGTGGAAGTCAGTAGTTGAATTTCAAAGACATATTTGGCTATGCATACCATGCACATGCAGTAGTGATTTGATACAATGGATTGCCTTGTTAGTAAAATGCTTAGCGCTATAATTGTTCTGTAGGAAGATACTTATGTTGAGTTCTTGAAGAGGAGAGGTGTACCCCTCACTGAAAGGGAGTGTTCCACAAATGCTGTAGATATTGTACCACAGGTGAGTTTCTTATTGTTATAGATCATCTTAGGTTGTCTGCCTGTGAAGGCATCTGAATCCAGAAATGATTTTTTTTCTTGAGAGAAAAATTTAGTGTTTAAAATAACCAATTACCCACTTGTCTGTCACAGATCAGAAGTGCTGCATTGGAAGACCGAAATGTCATGGAGAAAGGGCTTACAGCTTTTGTTTCGTTTGTTCGGGCATACAAGGAGCACCACTGTTCTTACATTTTCAGTTGGAAAGACCTTGAAATTGGAAGGTTGGGTATGGAGTACGGCTTACTCCAAATTCCATCTATGCCAGAAGTTAAGCACCATTCTCTTTCATTGGAAGGGTTTACTCCTGTTAAAGATGTCGATGTTACAAAAATCAAGTACAAGTAAGCCTGCAAACCTAACATTTCACTCTGTTGCCAATTGTACTATTGCATCAACGCACTACTAATTTGACAAATTTATATTGGTATATTTTATATTAAAAGGAAAGCCCATATTCAAAACGTAGATGACACAAACCATAATCTTGTTGTGTAAGACCCTTGTAGGGCTAAAGAGCTATGTCTAAACTAATCGAACAATTATTCAGCAATTTTTCACTTGAGAGCTATCCGTATTTTTTGCTTCAAATGCAACTATGAGAAAGGGATCAACACTCCATCATGGTTAACTGCAGGGATAAAGCTCGAGAAAAACAACGGCAGAAGACATTGAAAAGGAAAGCAGAAGAACTAGCTCTAAGGCCAGAGATAGAGAAGAGGAGGAAAGCCCCGGAGAAGCCTGAAAAGCCAAAGCGGAAGAAGACAGGTAAACAGCGTCAAGCAGTCCAAACCAAGGAGGACATGGATGAGCTCGCGAATGAGTACCGGCTCCTGAAGAAGCTGAAGCGGGGGGTGATCGACGAGGACGAGTACGAGAAGCTCACCGGATTCGGGGAATCTGACGATGACGATTCCTCGGATGGCGGCGATTCTGACCTGGACGAGAGAAAGGAGAGGGGCAACAAGGTGCTCAAGAAAATCAAGCAGAAAGGGAAGGCAAAAGGGTCTAGGAGATTTGAAGGGAGGAGCAAACAGAAGACTAGGAGAAGATGAAAAGTATATCTTGTTCTTAGCAATTTTGCTTTTTTTTTTCTTTAACCAGTGTAGGTTGCAAGTTTTGCCCTGGCTATTGTATGTTCGATTTTGTGATTTGTGACAAGGACGGTGAATGAGCATGAGCATCATTCATAGAAGATAGTGCCATCTCTATTTTTCGTCAGTTAAAGCCAGCTGAATCACTGTAACAATGCCCTAGTTCACCTTTTAACCAAGAATGCTGGTAGTATAGAGCTACCTCTAGGGTCTAGCTAAATGCGACTACACAACCTACGGTTTATGTTCTACTACGTGGCAAAGATGCCGGACATCGTTTGAACTTTGAAGTAATACATCGTTTATCTAAACGTTGCACAATTCACTTATAACACGTTCGCTCGTTTCCGCTCAGCACACCCCGCAAGTAGTGAAGCAACACCGATCATTTTTTTATCCTTAATGCGAAGCCACAGGTACGTTTCTCAGTGCATTATTACAATCCCAAATGAAGTGAAAAATTTAAGTATTCAGCAAATGTCATACAACCAAACTATTGCAAGATACATACGGCACGTAAATGTCAAACAAAAACGACGTGAACGGCTTGGAGCTTCGCCCATCTGCAAGTCCAGGGCTCCAGATCAAGCCTCCTAAAACAGATCCAAATACCAAACCCATATGGAACAGCGAGGAGAAACTTCAGAAAGAAATGAAAGAGTCGGAAAAAGCAATCAACGGAAAGAAGCCTGACGTCTATCTTCCGCAACTGTGATAGAAACCATACAAAGAAACCAGATGAACTGGAGGTATCCACCGCAACTGTGACAAACCATACAAAGAAACCAGATGAACTGGAGGTATCCAGCCAACAGGTCAATTTGCCAATCAGCACAAGGAACTGGATCCGGAGGGCAGATACAAGGATGGCTTCGAGGTTTCACAATACGCTGCAGTGATAGAAGAGCAGGCAGCATCGATGTGCAGCAGACGGTGTTGGCTGCACACATTGTACAGCAGCAAGCCTGCAAGCGTAACCTCAACAGTAGGAAACCTCATACAAGAGTGCTACTACTAATGCTAAGGGGGGTGATTTTAGGAGTCTCCCACAAGATTTTTTCTACTATGTTAGAATATTTTTCCTTTTGGAAATTGTAGTTTCTAAGCATGCTACATTTGAGTCACAAACCACATGAATAAGCCAACAAATGCGCAGATGTTTTCGTCTGGAAATAGTATCTAAATAGTAACATATCCATGCTTTATTTGACGCAAACCACATGAATAAGTCAATGAATGTGTACCAGAAAAGGTGGTTCATATACATCTAATATCCACAGAGATATCCGTAACTAATGGATTCTAGATCTAGTAAACCTATCGAAGAACAAAAATGCCCTACCTGTTTCTCCTCGCCAAAATCCAAGCTAGTGATCCACCGGCTGAGTTACCATGTGGAATGTAAGCGTTATAGCAAAATTTGCAATCGCAGAAATAAAAAGGTAAGCAATCACGGGATAGCAAAGCATTGCAGAATCATAACAGATCGGCACTCACCTGAAATAACATCTCAAAACTACCAGCATTTGGAGCTTATCCATCTGCCTCTATGGAAAAATTCACATAACATGGATCAATCACTTTTTGGATGAGACAAACAAACATCCGACCAACATTGGAGTATGACAATGGAATATAATTCCGAGAAAAGCAGGCAACCTACCTTACGCTCTTGTTTTGAGTACAAGTCCGATGAACAGGAATAGAAATGGTTTCTCACAGATGACAATCTTAGTAACTATATTAGTTGCTTTCAGTATGGCCTTGAACGCGAACCACCACCTTGATGCCTGTTAGGCCCATGGCCTCCTCCATCTCTGAAGTTATCCCTGCGACCTCCACCATAGCCACCACGTCCACCTCTGCATGCCATGTAATGCAGTTGATTATACATATACAACTCGACATGAGTAATAACTTAAGTTATATATGAGCTAAAAGTGGTGTGGACAGATATTAAATACCTAAAAGGCACAACTGATAAAAATTAAACAAAAATCATTCAGTTGCCATATATTACTTGTTTTACACCATGATGTATATGCCCAAGCACATACATAAAATAACAAGTAGTGTTCACAAATATTGTGTTAAATCGAGGTATGCTAAAGATTTCAACCAACACATTGTCCCTTACACAGTCATACACTACACATTGACTTAAGACAAGTGGTTAGGACCCACCTTGTCAAGTGAGAATAAATAGATATTTACAATTATCCAGTTTCTAAAATAATACCAAACAACTTCGAATCGTGGCATGTTAGTGACATTCTTTTCTAGCTAGGCTAAAAATTACACAAAGAGGTTCAGTGAACAATGTTTAAGATCTTAACCCGGAAGTAGTACAAGTGTACATTGACTGATACATACTTGGCATTCTACTGCTCCCACATTCAACTTATTTCTACACCATGAATGTGTTATTATAAGCCCTTTGTGACAGAATGCATATGCAAATTAAGAACACATAATTGAAGTATCAGGTAAAACTACCTTACACGCTATACAAAAAAATATGATAAGAAAAGTCCCCAGATTATGTTCCACCAGAATCCAATCAATGTAATTGTGGCTTACATCACATTTCTAGCTTAAGTGCTTGGTTTTACACAGTTTTTGTAGTTGAAGAAAAAAAAGCTACACCAAAATAACATAAACAGATGGTACGTGTCATATACTCCTAATATCACAGTTTCTTAAGGGGGCAACCTACGAGCACTTTGAAGAATAGATTCAAACATCTAGGCTATCAAATTGCAACTAAAAGGGGCATGCTTTGCCCATAATAGAAGCTGTCTTGCTTGGACATAGGCACACAGCATTCCACAATCTGCATTTAGCATCTACAGAACTGAAAAGTACTTACCCATGACCATATGCAGGAGCTCTAGGAGCTGATTTCTCAGCCATCGCAACACTAATTTTATAGCCTCTCATTTCATAATCTGGAATATCAATAGAAAACATGCATTAAAAATTGCAGAACACTGTATTTATACACACATAATATAATCTCGATGCTGAACTTACTGTTATAGAATCCACCAGCTGAATGAGCAGCAGAAGGATCTTCATAGGCAAGGCAGGCATCTCCTTTATTCTTTCCAGAGTCATCAGTATAGATCTTTATGTTCCAGGGCCACTGGTCTTTGTAGCCACGTTTCTGCTTGATCCTTCCAACCTTAAGAAAAAAGCAGTTGCAAAAACTCAAAACACAGCCATGAAACACAAGCAGTTACCACCCCCAAAACTAAAGAAATTAATTTCTTGCAATAAATTTAGCTAGGAACACTAAGTAATCTGTAAAACCAACTTTACTTTATTATCAAAGATTTTACATTAACATCATGGGGTGATATGCCACGAATTATTTGGCATAAAATACCAATATGGGAGTAAAGCAAAATTACTACAAAATCATTGAATGGCTTGGTTATAACTAAAATTACAGTACTACTACTTCTACAAAAAAAAAGAGCATCATTACTGCAAGATGATTATGTTACATCAAAACAAATATCCAAATTTAATTATGCACATTGAAACACAAGGGTGTACTTCTCCACTAGCAAGGAAAAAAACAATATGTAATAAGCTCGCTCTAACTGCGCTGTATACAACAGATGGAGCAGATTTTGTGCAAAACTATGACTTGCAATGTGCTAGCAGTAGTGAAAGCAAAAGGGGAAAAAAATGTTAACAAGCCCAACTACAGATTATAAACATCATCTGAATACTGATTTGTAAATTTACTTAAATTCCAACAAGTAATATCAGTAACACTGGAAAAAGATATTATGGCGAAACACATAAAATGAAAAACATGAGGTTAGAAAAAAGACATAAAATGCACAAAATATTTCAGTGAGCGAATCGTGAAATGCACAGTTCATAAACACTAAATATGTGGGAGCTCAAGAGGAGGTCAAAGTATACCTGGCCGATTCCTCCAAATAGTTCTTGCAGTTCCTCAACAGTCACATCAGGAGGTAAGTTGGAGATGTAAATTCTTGCATTATCACAAGTCTCATCACAGTTTGCATCACACTGCTTAACCTTTGCAGCTGGCTCTGGAGCAGCACTGCCAGTGTATCCGCCGCCACCGCCGCCGCCACCACCACCACCACCACCACCATGATAGGGTGGAGGTGCACCAGGGCCTCCACCCCCAGGCATAGGCCGACCACCATACCCACCATCATATGAAGGAGGTAGGCTACCTTGGCCACCTGGAGCACCACCGCTATATGGCGGGTTCGGAGGTGGTGCACCATAACTTGGTGGATATGAACCTGGACCACCACCATAGCTACTAGGAGGTGGCACTGCAGAATCTGAATTGTATGCATTATTGCCTCCATAGGAGCTTGGAGGTGCTGCATAGTCACCACCAGGCCCACCATAGGAAGGAGGACCTTGAGGAGGAACTTGTCCATAGCTACCAGCGTCATAACCACTTTCGTCTCCCCTTTGGTTGTTCCCTTGGTCTCTTCCCCCATAACCACCCCTGCCACCACGGTGGTCATCAAATCCACGATCATCGCCACCACCTCTATTGTAACCTCCTCCTCTTCCTCCCCCTCCAGTGCCACCACCACGGCCACCAGAGTTGTAATCTCCTCCACCTCTGTTGTAGCCACCGCCACCTCCAGAACTAAAATCGCCACCACCACGATTGTAGCCTCCACCCCCTCCACCAGATTTATTATACCCTCCACCTCCACCTCCACCTCCACCTCCAGCAGGAGAAGGTGCTCCACACTTGTTGCATTCAGTCCTCCTTGCAAAGTTCACATTGCCACAACTGGAACAAGAATGATAAACAAATATATTAGGAATATTGGAAGAGAACCAATGAAATTGCAACCGAATATTCTGCAAAATATAACCAACTCAGCAAGACAACTAATGCCATATTGAAAGAAACATATTCATAAAAGAAAGTATTTACTGTATTTTGTAGTGCTTATTTACTGTATTTTGTAATGCTTCCAATAACACCATGAACTCATTTCAAAAACATATATGAAATTTCTTCTCTGCCACTCTGCTATACCAAGGAAAATAGAACATAGGGGAGGGGAAGAAATCATGGGAGACAAGTATAACATAATATTTATGTATCTAGAGGTTCAACATAAATTTAGCACTTGTGACCTAAGATTATAGGGAGCTCTCATAGAGAATGAATTATGCAGTTAACTATTTGTTGGCAGTTCTGATGCTCACAATACTACGATGAAACAAAAATTTAGTAGGACACTTCACACATGCCCCATGCAAAATCCTAAACCAAATTATCAAATAACCCAATAATTTATAATTTAACAACCTAAAAACCCTAGATTTCATGGCCAAGTAGCATAATTTACAAGACAATCGGGACAACCACGATTTCATCAGTCACAGTCGAATCAAACGAGACAACGTCAAATGAGTAAACGAAACAAACCTCGGGTCTGGGCAAACCCAGTCACCGTCACGTCCTCCACCCCTCCCGCCGCCACCTCGGCCACCGCCACCCCCACCCCCACCTCTCCCGCCGCCGCCACCGCCGCCGTAGCCTCCTCCTCCACCGCCACCTCTACCACCGCCGCCGTACCCTCCGCCACCGCCGCCATATCCTCCGCCACCACCACCATATCCACCTCCCACACCACCACCACCATATCCTCCCCCTCCTCCTCCGCCACCTCCCCTCCCACGGCCGCCTCCGCCGCCACCTACAAAAAAAACCACAAGCCAGTCAGGAGCAGATCCAGAAGCAAGCACGCACACAACCCGCAGGATCCCGACGCGACCTCGGCCGCCGTAGCCGCCGCGGTAGTCGTCGGATCCGTACGACCCCGACATGGTCACGCGCCTAGGGTTTGGGAGCGTTCCGGAAGGGCAAGTGCGAACAGAGTATTCCGAATTTCTGATACGTGTGTGGATTAGGGCAGAAGTAAGCAGTCGAAAGAGATGGATTTGGGCCGGAATTAAACGGGAGTCGAATTCTCTCGCTGCGTGTGGGCCTGGATTGCTGGGGTGTACATGTAATGGGCTGTATATTGGGGATCACTCAAGGCCCATTGGGAATTTTCTTTGGTGGGTGTTTGGCCCAGCCCATTAATAATATTCACTAGCCTTTTGTGGACAAATGAAAGTGTCAAAATTTATTACTACCTCCATCCCAAATTAGATATCGTTTTGACTTTTTGCTTGCAATATTCGACCATTCGTCTTATTTAAAAAATAATGCAAACCTAAAAAGGATAAGTCATACTTAAGGTATTTTGATAATAAAACAAGTCACAAACAAAATAAATAATAATAACATAATCTTTTAAATAAGACGAATGGTCAAACATTACAAATAAAAAACTCAAAACGACGAATATTCTAGAATGGAGGTAGTATATTTTTGAGCGGAGGGAATAGTTAAGAGTACTGATGTTAAACCTGTGTCTTATATATCTGTTTGTTATTGTTTTTTCCTAGTTAGAGCAGGGCTAACCTTACCATCAGGGGTTGAGTTACCGCACCCAATCGTAAGCACGGTAATCACACGGTAAACCATGAAAAACTAGACGATGCTATTAGAAGTTCATATTATTATGTAAATTTATTTGAATTTGACGGGATAAGTTACTATTAGTGTATCCAAAGGTAAGTCCGGTTACCGCGGAAACCGCACAATAACAAGCGATATTGTCGATTTATGACCTGTTTGGAATGTGAAGTGAGAATTGTCTTCTACTCTTCCATAAATCAAATCTTTAGGACAGCACATATAAGTGATATACAAAAATGATTAGGCTCTTCAGACATGTAAACTTAATCGGATAATTTCTCCCTCAAGATGAAAAACAAGAACTAGAGCACATATTGCTCTTGATGGGATGGAGATGCTACGTTTTGTGAATTTTTGGGTAAGCTCGATTAGTCAGACTTCCTTTCCATCCAGTAACTTTCGCCTTAAACTCTCCTACTCCTATGTAGAAACAATCAGAAAATTCTCTTACTCCAGTGCTCTCTGTTTATCTTTCAGTCGGTTTCAGACAAAACATGGACGCACATCATGCTCCTACATGAACTGCACATTTTACAGATAAAATAAGATGTCAGTTCGTTTTCAGATTATAAAACAAGTTGTCGCTCTGCCGGCAAAATTGATTATTTTGCGCGGCATTGCGTTGGGGAACATCTCTCTGCCTACACGGAGAACCAGATATTGCAGTTGAAGTCTTGAGGACACACGCGGGCAGCACGTTCTCTGACAAATCTGCATATCATCCTTCTGAACATTCGTTATCTATGTCAGACTGACCAATCGCCAAACAGATTACAAGCATGCGATTTCTTCTCTTAAAAATGCCCATGGTGACCAATCATTACATATTGTCTTTCTTTTCATTTCGACAGGTCAATCATTGTACGTATAATATTGTCACAATTTTACAATAATGTATAATAAAACGTAATCTTAATCAAAACCAAGACATTTTCCAGGACAAACATGGCCACCACTTCGGGCTTCGGCCATCTACATGTCCGCACGTTTGATCCATGGCAGTATATAAAACCCCAAGCCTCTCTCCATCTCGACACAGCCAAAAAAAAGCTTCACACAAACCATCTCAGTCGAGCTTACACCAAGCTCCGCATCAATGGCTGCCTTCCTCCACCTCGCCATCCTCGTCTCCCTCCTGGCCGCCGGCGCCACCGCCAACAACGGCTACACCACACCATCGCCACCGCCACCACCGCAGCACACGCCGCCGCCATCGCCACCGCCACCGGCGCCAGCGGCGCACCAAAGCAGCGACAAGGTGCTAGTGAGGGTGGAGGGGAAGGTGTACTGCCAGAGCTGCGAGCACCGCAACTCGTGGAGCCTCGACGGCGCGAGGCCGCTGCGCGGGGCGGAGGTGTCGGTCACCTGCCGCGACGCCAAGAACCGGGCGGCGTGGTGGAGGCTGGCCGTCGCCGACGAGAGCGGCTACTTCCTCGCGGAGTTCGGCGTCACCAGGGCGTCCGACTTCCTCGGCGCCGACCCGCGGGGGGCGTGCTACGCGCGGCTGCTGTCGTCGCCGGACCGCAAGTGCGACGGCCTCACCAACATCAACGCCGGCATGGTGGGCGCGCCGCTCCGCGACGAGGGCAAGCGGTGGCCGGGGCAGGGCTACGACAACGTCGTCTACGCCGCCGGCCCGCTCGCCTTCCGGCCGGCGAACTGCCCGCCCAAGCACTACTAGATGCGCCCGCCGCGGCCGCCCCCATGCGTGTGGCGCGCGCGCACTCTCGTGCTTTTGAATTGGGAGAGGTCGTCGTTGGGTGTGCGAAATTTAATTTGGACGGAGAATATATCCTGGTTTATTTTGTGATTCTGTTCTAATTGAATTGGTGGTGTTATTATGTGATTCTTTTGTAAGTTGATATTGTTGTGGTTCTACCAGTTTTACGGCAAATTAATCAAACTTGATGTCATTTTTGTTGGGAAAAAAAGATAACCCCGCGAGTATATAATTTTCGGCTCCATCGTTTCGCTTATAAGCGAAAGGTCATATTTACAACAAAAAAGAATATGAATAAAATTTTTACATATGTGTTCTTAGCGATCTAAAAGCAAAGGCTGGAAAATAAACTTCGACGAAAAAAAATATCCTAAAATCAATTATAAATTTAAGGTTTAAAATTTAAAATTTGACTGATAAGTATAAGCATAAGCGAAAAAATGATGCCGATAATTTGCTTCAGATATCAGGCTAATGGGCCTTGTGGATAATGCTGCGGGGCACTAGGTCGTGATTTTGACGGCCCACACGAGCTGAGTAACTCTCTACGTGAAGTGAAATTTTATGATCCATGAAAAAGTACCTCAAGTACCTAAATAAAAATATATTTTGGTACCTCAAGAGTCAAGATACATGGAGATACCAAGCTTAATTTACACAAGAAAAACTCCCAATAATTTCTTAAGGATGGTAAACCGTAAACCCTTATGTGAATTAGTGAGATCAGTGGTAGGATAGAGCGGCCTCTAACAAGGAGCTAGTCCTAGCTAGCTGCTGGCTAGGGGCGTGTGGTACTGTGCACATAAATTATAGTCACCGGCTCAACGCACCGGTATGGCGACACACCACACAAACATTACACAAGTTAACAACGAAGATGAACAGTTAACAACGAAGATGAACATGGTCAGATAGATATTAGAATTGAGACGGTGAGCATAGTCATGAAAATGACACGACAATGGATGCCTAATGCCTAGAGTTAGCTAGGGATAAAAATGACTGAAAACGATCATTTATTCAGAAATGATTTATGGTCTGTTGCAAATTTTTATTTTACCAATTTAACTATTTAGGAAATGATTTATATATGGCCAATCGGATATGATAAAAAATAGAACCACTTATAGAAAACAATACTTAGTTGGTCGGGAATTTCCATATCATTTTCATCCCTTTTTGAAATACTTGATTTATTTGATGGGTTGATGGTGGAATAGTGGCTAATGTGTTAGATCCACGACTAGGAGGGAGGTCTGGGGGTGAGGGGTGGAGTGTACCATAGCGGAGCTGGTTGACCCATCTTATCTAATGGGTGTCCGCCCCTAAGATTAGAGTGATTTTAACTGTAAAAACTTGCTACCGTACATCGGGTTCCCCACATTGGTTACCGGATGTAGGGGTGGCCATTATGTAAAAACAAACAATTCGATCTCAACCTTCGATCTTTAGAGAAATTTTGGGACCGACATGTATATAAAAATAGTCGATACTGATTTAGTTTCGGTCATACCAAAACAATAAACAATCTCAAAATTTTTAAAAAAAACATAGGAGAGACCGCTCCACCAAATTCTCAATCTCTAGTGGAGGAGACGCGGAGGTGCCACCGCAGAGAAGCAGGATGGCACAGCGCAGTAGGACAACGCGAGGAATGGGATCGATGCCGCCGATGCAAGTGTGACGGACTAACGGGTGATGAGAGAGGTGGTGGGGGTACTGGGGAAGGGAGTGGGATTTGCTCTTGTTGGGTTGGCAGGTTGTTGTTGGTCATTTTTGAAATTGCAGATAACCGCGCCTACTGACAGAGTTAAATTTTGGTTCGTCAGATACAGAAATGTTTTTTTTTTCGGCCAGTATTGGTTACTACTCCAGTAGTTTGGTTCGGTCTCTCGGTTTCAGTCTATTTCGGTCTGTCTGGAGAACCTGAAACTGCAGTCCAGTTAACGACAGATACGGGCAGCACGTTCTAACAAATCTGAATATCTTGATACTGAACATTCTTTATGGTCTACAGACTCTTGACTAATCACCAAGCAGATCATGAACATGCGATTTCTTATCTTAAAACTGCATATCACAGATGAATCGATCATTACATATATTGTCAGAATCGAATAACACATAATAAAATGTGATCTTACTCCAAAATCAATCAAGACAGTTAATTTCCATCTACATGTCCGCACGTTTGGTCCATGCATTGCAAGTATATAAGCCACACACCTCTCTACGTTTCGACACAGCCAAAGTTTTAGAAAAGAACATCTCGGTCAAGCACAGCAAGCAAGCTCCCAGCAATGGCTACCTTCCTTCCTATTGCGATCCTCGTGTCCCTCCTGGCAGTTGGCGCCACCGCCAACAATGGCTACACCACACCAACACCGTCGCCGCCGCCGCCGCAGCAGTACACCCCGCCGGCCCACAGTGACAAGTTGCTGGTGAGGGTGGAGGGCATGGTGTACTGCCAGAGCTGCGCGTACCGGAACACGCATAGCCTCGACGGCGCGGTGCCGCTGCCCAAGGCGGAGGTGTCCATTACCTGCCACGACACCAAGAATCGCGTCATGGAGTGCAAGCGGGCCATCGCCGATGAGAGCGGCTACTTCCTGACGGAGCTCGGCGTGACCAAAGTCTCTGACTTCTTTATGGGTGATCCACGCAAGGCATGCCACGTGCGACTTCAGGCGTCGCCGGACTTCAAGTGCAACAACCCCACAAACATCAACTCCTCCGATATTGAGGGCGCGCCGCTCCGTGACGAGGACAAGCGATGGACTGATCAGGGCTACGATAACGTTGTTTACGCCGCCGGCCCTCTCGCCTTCCGGCCGGCAATCTGCCCTCTCAAGCACTAAAACTAGGTACCCCACACAAGTGCGGTGTCTATATTTGTGACGTTTACACGCACGCTTTTCATAAATTTGGGAGGCGTGGAATTCAATTTGGATGTTGGATATGCATTTTATTTGTTTCTATCTTAAATACTGTTGCTCTTGTGTGATATTTGTTGTAAATCTATTATGATTTTATTAATTTACTATACACATCAAACTTGATGTGATTTTCCATCAAGAAAACGCTTTTTAAGGAGAGTCTCCTACCGTGTATATATTTATGTAATAAATAATTTATTGAGTTATGTATGTACAATGAAAATTACAAATTTTTTAGCCACTGTGAAATAAGTAGATCATCAAAGTTTTCTTAATCTACATGCATCCGAAAAGTGGCCATTTGGCCAACACCGAACAATGTGGCCTCGGTCCGAAAAGAATCAACAATTTTTGAGATGCAAAAGAATCACAATATAGTCATCAACAATTTCATACAAAATAATATCATAGTAATCACAAAGAAATCAACTTTCTATCACCGATGTCCGCATGTTACTATCCTCTACCCTTTACCTATGCCCGTGCCCTCCTCTGTCAGGACTACCGCCGCTAGATCTCCACTTGAGAAGGTATCGCCGCGGAGAAGCAGGGTGGCACGACACGGAGTGGTAGCACAAAAGGGTGGTGGGATACGTGACGGGATAGCATGGGGAATGGCATGGTGACACGGCAGGACGATGCGTTGTGTTGTTCTCAATGCCGTGATGCTAGTGTGGCGGTTTCCAACTAGCGTGGGGTGGGAAAGATTAGTTAGGGAAATGGAAAAGAGAGAAAAGTGAGTAGGGCTTGCTTTTGTTGATTTGGTGGACTGCTGTTGGGTTTAGGGAAATGTAATAGAGAGAAAAGTGAGTACGTAGGGCTTGTTTTTGTTAGTTTGGTTTTCTGTTCTTGGGTTTTTTTTCTGGAATTTTGGTTTTTAAGTTATTTCAGTTTATTGAGCCTACTTACCGAATTAATCGATTAAATTTGGCTAGACAGATTCAAGTGACCTTTTTTTTTTTGTTTGTGTCTTGCTTAGTTCGGTTCGATTTCGGTCTATTTGTACCACTACCACCCAAACCGAACGTCGATAGGGACGGTGCATGGTAAAATGGAGAGTGGTAGAAGAGGTTGGCGGTGGGAGTGGCTTGTGTTCTTACTTCTAGCTACCCGGATCCGTTGTGCAGGGAGGTCGGGGTTGTATTGGCTTAGGCCTCCTTGCCAGCAGATCTGGCAACCTCACCGTGACAAACTGGCAATGGCGATAGCGCCATGAATCATGCAGTGTTAGCTCTTGATCGATCCGCCGCATGTAAAAAAACATAGTTGCTTTGCGTCCAGTAATTTGGCTTTACATCTCTTGTTTGTATAAACAATCAGGAAACTGCACTCCGTTTTCTTTCAGGTAGTTTCAGACCAAAAGAAAAGGAACAGCATGGTACGACAATACTGCATGAACTGTATATTTTACACAGAAGATGAGATGCTTGTTCCTTTTCAGAGTACTATTCAGAGTACTAACGGAAATAATGTAGCGCTATCGGCAAAAATCATTTGTCTCTCTGGAGAACCTGGTATTGCAGTGGAGTTGAGGACACACACGGGCAGCACGTTCTCTGACAAATCTGCATATCTTCATATACCGAACGTTCTTTATCGTCTACAGACTGATCTTAACTAATCACCAAGCAGATCATGAACATGTGTTTTCTTCTCTTAAAACTGCCTTGCAGATCAATCATTACATGTTATCTTCTTTTTTTTCTCCTCCAGGCCAATCATTATATTTTGTCAGAATTAAATAGCCCACACAATAAAACGCAATCTTAATAAAAAATCAAGACAGTTAGTGATTTCCATCTACATGTCTGCATGTTTAATTAGTCCATGGCAGTATATAAACCCCACGCTTCTCTCCATTTTCTCACACCAAAACTTCAGGTAATCGAGCACCAAGCTAGCTCCAAGCAATGGCTGCCTTCCAGCTTCCTCTCGCGATCCTCGTGTCCCTCCTGGCCGTCGGCGCCACTGCCAACAACGGCTACACAACACCATCACCGCCGCCGCCGCAGCAGCAGTACACCCCGCCGCCGCCGGCCCACAGTGACAAGTTGCTGGTGAGGGTGGAGGGCATGGTGTACTGCCAGAGCTGCGCGTACCGGAACACGCATAGCCTCAACGGCGCGATGCCGCTGCCCAAGGCGGAGGTGTCCGTTACCTGCCACGACGTCAAGAATCATGTCATGGAGTGCAAGCGGGCCATCGCCGACGAGAGCGGCTACTTCCAGACGGAGCTCGGCGTGACCAAAGTCTCTGACTTCTTCATGGGCGATCCGAGCAAGGCATGCCACGTGCGACTTCAGGCGTCGCCGGAGTTCAAGTGCAACAACCCCACAAACATCAATTACTCCAGCATCGAGGGCGCGTCGCTCCGTGATGAGGGCAAACGGTGGACTGGCGAGGGCTACGATAACGTCATGTATGCCGCTGGCCCGCTCGCCTTCCGGCCAGCGATCTGCCCTCCCAAGCATTAAGAGGCGCCCCGTGCATGTGCCTACGTCTGTGGCGTTTACACGTGCGCTTTTCGTTAATATGGGAGGCACTGAATTCTCAATTTGGATTGTGGATAATGTTTCTTTTGTGTTTCTGTTTTAATTATTGTTGCTCTTGTGTGATATTTGTGGTAAATTTGTTCTGATTTTATTAGTTTGCTGCAAAATAAACTTGGTGTGATTTTCGATCTAGAAAACTTTTTTAAGGAGAGTCTCCTACATTGTATGTGTTTATATAATAAATAATTTACTGAGTTACACAAGTACAATGAAAATCACATACTTTCTAGCCATTGTCAAATGAGTAGATCAAGAAAACCACATCAAAGTTTCCTTGGTCTACATGCATTCAAAAAGTGGCCAACACCGAGCAATGCGGCCTCCGTATCTGTCATGACTGAAGATAATCAACAAATTTTGAGAAGCAAAAGAATAACAATAGTCATCAATAATTTCAAACCAAAAAATCGCAGTACTGTAAAACAAAAAAAACATTTGCTTTTCGCCGGCGTCCGCATGTTTCTCTCCTTCACCTTTTTCCTACACCTGCGCTTTCCTCTATCACGATTATTGCCGCTAGATCTCCATATCATGAGTGCCGCTAGATCTCCACTTGAGGAGGCATCGTTGCGGAGAAGCAGGGCGGCACGACACAACGTAGCAGTACAGAAGAGTGGTAGGATGCGCGACAGGATAGCGTGGGGAGCGGCACGGTGATGCGGTAGGATGATGCGTTGTGGTGTTGTCGATGCCGAGGGTGGTGGGGGTGGGAAAGGGTAGTTACGGAACAAAGAAAAAAGTGGATAGGGTTTTGCTTTTGTTGGTTTGATCGGCTTATGTTGTGCTTTTTCTTAAATTTTTGTTTTTAGGGTATTTCGGTTTACCGAGCCTACTTATCGAATTGATCAATTAAATTTGGCTAGTCAGATCTAATGACCATAATTTTTTTCATTATTGTTTTGGTTAGTTTGGTTCGATTCTGGTCTATTTTGCCCACTCCTAACTTAACGTTGATAGGAGTAGTGCATGGCGAGACGAAGAGTGATAGAAAAAGGTGGCGGCGGGAGTGGCTTGTGTCCTTAAGCTACCCGGTTCCGTGTTGTGCGGGGAGGTCGAGGTTGTCAGATCCGGTGGCCCGGGCCTCCTCGCGAACAGATGTTGCAGCCTTACCATGACAAAACTTCGCACGATTGATCTGCCGCATGTAAAAAAAAACAGACTTGCTCTGCGTACAATCAATCAGAAAACTGCACCCCGTTTTCTTTCAGTTAGTTTCAGACCCAAAGGAAATAGATACTACATGAACCGTATATTTTACACAGAAGATGATATGCTGTTCCTTAATTTTCAGAGTACTAACGGAAATAATGTAGCTCTATATCGCCAAAAATCATTTGCCTGTGCCGAGAACCTGTGGTATTTCAGTGCAGATGGGAACACACACGGGCAGCACGTTCTCTGACAAATCTGCATATCTTCACACCGAACATTCTTTATCGTCTACAGACTGATCTTAACTAATCACAGCAGATCATGAACACGCGATCTCTTCTCTTAGAAGTGCCTTGCAAATCAATCATGACATGTTATCTTCACAAAAATAAAATGCAATCTTAATCCAAAATCAAGACAGTTAGTGATTTCCTACATGTCTGCACGTTTAATTAGTCCATGGCAGTATATAAACCCCATGCTTCTCTCCATTTTCTCACACCAAAACTTCAGGTTAAGATAAACCATCTTAAGTTGAGCACCAAGCTAGCTCCGACTCCGAGCAATGGTTGCCTTCCTTCCTCTCGCGATCCTCGTGTCCCTCCTGGCCGCCGGCGCCACTGCCAACAACGGCTACACCACACCATCGCCGCCGCCGCCGCCGGCCCACAGTGACAAGTTGCTGGTGAGGGTGGAGGGCATGGTGTACTGCCAGAGCTGCGCGTACCGGAACACGCATAGCCTCAATGGCGCGATGCCGCTGCCCAAGGCGGAGGTGTCCGTTACCTGCCACGACACCAAGAATCGTGTCATGGAGTGCAAGCGGGCCATCGCCGATGAGAGCGGCTACTTCCAGACAGAGCTCGGCGTGACCAAAGTCTCTGACTTCTTCATGGGTGATCCGAGCAAGGCGTGCCACGTACGACTTCAGGCGTCGCCGGATTTCAAGTGCAACAACCCCACAAACATCAACTACTCTGACATCAAGGGTGCGCCACTCCGTGACGAGGGTAAGCGATGGACTGGTCAGGGCTACGATAACGTTGTTTATGCCGCCGGTCCTCTCGCCTTCCGGCCGGCGATATGCCCTCCCAAGCACTAAAACTAGGCACCCCATGTAAATGTGGTGTCTATATTTGCGACGTTTACATGCGCGTGCTTTTCATAAATTTGGGATGTGTGGAATTCAATTTGGATGGTGGATATGTATTTCTTTTGTGTTTCTATCTTAATTATTGGTGCTCTTGTGTGACATTTGTTGTAAATCTATTATGATTTTATTAATTTGCTATAAATCAAACTTGATGTGATTTTTGATCAAGAAAACTTTGATATCTCTGTAGAGAAGGGATCTCTGGACCACCGACCATTCACACACTCACCCTCTACCGCTCCATTGTAGCACCATTGTCATACTTGCAAAACACATCAAAGCAGGTGTAGGTCTGCTATTGTAAAAACCCGCGCTCCAAAACCGTGCAGTCCAATCCATCCAACAGGCATGCCCACTTACACAAATCACCTCACTTGCACTTTCCTCCTTATTAGGCCAAGATGTCGTAGCTATTTTTCAGGAGGCCCAAACCTGGGTAAATCTCTACGTGAATAAGTGAGATTAGAGTGATCACATTTGGATAACCCTGCTGCCGAACACCAACTTCCCTAATATATTGGCTACCTTACGCGGGGGTGGCAGTAAGGTCGGTCTCGATTTCCGGTCTTTTAAGAAATTTTGGTCATCTATGTAAAATCAAGAAGTTGATTTATATTTTGTGATGAAAATATTGGTGGTTTGCTAATATTCCTACAATCTAAAAATGAAAACCAACATGCAATCGAAAAATGGCCAACGCTAAGCAATGCGGCCTTGGTCTCTATCATGACTGAAAGTAATCAATATTTTTAGATATACAAAAGAGTCACAAAAATCACGAAATATTTCAGACAAGAAGATCACAATAATCAAAGAAATCAGAAAAAAATATCATCTACCTATCGCCGGCGTCCGCGTGTTTCTCTCCTCTGCCTTTTGCCCGCGGCCATGCCCTTCTCTATTAAGACTGCTGCCGCTAGACCTTCATCTTGCGGGTGCCACTAGATCTCCACTGAGGGGGTGCCGCTATGGAGAAGAAGGCGGCACAATATGGAGCACGGAAGCAGTAGCCGATTCACCTATCGGGCAGATCGGGCGGCTGCTCGGGCTTCACGCCATGTAAGGGTTGACTCCAATCGATGTATTACCATGCAAGTTAGTTGCGGGCGCATGGCAACAAATGTGTGCGGTTGTGTCCTACTGCATGAAGGCACCAGCCTGAATGCAGATCCTCTACAGTACTGCTGATTCAGTAGCAGTGGCTGATTTATGGGTACAGACCTGTTAACGACCACGCTCATACACCCGAAGGCGAGTTTTGGACCTGCACTGAAGTTAAGCAGATCTCCCAGGCCTCGTGTTTTCTGTCAACAGGACCCACACATCAATGTTTGCTAATGCATGCAATCTCGGAAATGCTAATGGGCGGGTGATCGCTCCCCCGCCCGCCCAGCGATCACCCGCCCGCCCCCTCCCTATACTACTAGATACACTCCTCCCTCCTCCCCTACTACAGTACACCACACAAATTTTTTTTAAAAAACAAAAAGTTAGAAAAATTTATGTATAGAAATACTATATATATAAAAAATTTAAATTTAAATTCAAATTTGAATCGGGTATGTAAACTTTTTGACTTATAAACTTTGGGTCTATAAATTTTAGGTGTATAAACTTTAGATGTATAGAAATACTATATATAGAAAAAATTTGAATTCAAATTCAAATTTGAATCAGATATAATTCAAATTCAAATTTGAATCGGGTATGTAAACTTTTGACTTATAAACTTTGGGTTTATAAACTTTGGTTCTATAAACTTTAGGTGTATAAACTTTAGATGCATAGAAATACTATATATAGAAAATATTTGAATTCAAATTCAAATTTGAATCGGATATAATTCAAATTCAAATATGAAACAAGTAAATTTGAATCAGATATAATTCAAATATAAATTTGAAACATGTATCTAAACTTTAGATGTGTAAACTTGAGGTGTATAAACTTTAGGTCTATAAACTAACTTTAGGTGTATAAACTTTAGATGTATAGAAATACTATATATAAAAAATATTTGAATTCAAATTCAAATTTGAATCGGATATATAAACTTTTGACTTATAAACTTTGGGTCTCTAAACTTTAGATGTGTAAACTTTAGGTGTATAAATTTACTAAAATAAGAAAGTAATACGGTGCCAAAAAGGAAACCAGGTGGAGGGAGGGAGAGGGGAGGGGGGTAGCGAATCTGATCGCTACCCCCATTGGCGGGCGATCAATCGCCCATTAGGGCTGCCCATGCAATTTCCACTGAGCAACTTGAAACCTGAACCAATGCCAGGCTAATCACCTTGCCTAATTGTGTATGCTTAAATACTTAATCATGTTGATATTGCTGACTATCAACTCATGTATACTACACCATAGTCCAGGAAAGACATAACAAGGGACCAATTATATTTTATTAAGAGAAAATCTTCCACATTTATATAAGTGTTAGATCGCAATTTTATAACAAAATTACTCTGATTTAAATCTCTACTATTATAAAAATTAAAGATGTTTCTGCCAAAATTTTAGTATGTCATCCGTGTTGGAGTTGGTTTACTAATATTTCTCTTTATCGCAAATCTATCTGTACATCTAATAAAAAAAATAAGCAAGCATCCCGTGTATTTGATTTTGTACGTCGTCCGTATAAGTCCGATCCGTTGCCACGTGCCTCCAGCCACCGCCGCCGCGCTGCCCAGGCCGAACCCTAACGCCGCCGCCACATCGATCTATACCTTCCTGTGCGTTTTCTTCTCTAATTAATTGCAAAAATCGATTCTCTACTCGTCCCTCATCCTTTCCCCATAATTTCCCCTTTCAATTCGGATTTAATTAACTAGATTTAATATTTGTTTAACGGTTGTGAATGATGGTCTGCCAGTGATCTTCCCCCAACTGTTTTTATCCCGAGTTTCGTGGATTCGTTCCGATTTTGGAAAAAACTAAAAGAAGAGATCAAGTGGATAAAAAATCCTTAATCAATTTTGGGAGATCGAGAAAGATTCAGTTTGATTTGATGGGGAACTTGTTTTCTGGAATTTAAAAGGAGGTAGGAGGCAACGCCTTTTCAATTATAATGTATAGCGATACTAATGTTTCAATTTATTCCTTGGCTCTTAATAGCCGTTGTATCACTGAAAAACGCCTTTACCCGTTGCAACGCACAGGTATTTTTTCTAATCTAAGAACAATTTGAGCGAAATATGTAGTGGTTTTAGTTAGGCTTTGTCCATCACCTAAATTTTCTAAAGGGAAAAGTCCGAATTACACCCCTAAGTATGAATTACCCCCTCAGACTCGAAAACCATACATGTTTCACCCTCAATTATTAATATCAGACGAATTACCACTAACTCGAACCGGAGTGGTTTTGGTCCTACATGGCAGTCCAGTCAGCAATTCTTCTTTTTTAAATGGATGGGCCCCACCTGTCAGTCTCATCCTCTGTATTTCTTTCCCCTCACCTCTCTATCTCCCTCTTTCCCCAATCCTCTCTCTTGTCCCTCCCCTCACCTCCGTCTCTCTCAGCTGGCGGATGGGGAGCCAAGCACGGTAGCGGCGGGCGGGGGTGGGGACAGAGGCAAAAGTGGGGCACGACGCGAGCGTGAGCAACACTAGCCATGCGACGGTGTGAAACACATATATGCGAGGCACATCCCCGTCCACCTTGCCTTCCTCTCCCTCTCCCGATGCCTGCAACGCACGATCCTTCGTCGTTGTCTTCTGCTTCTGATTAATGGAGGAGTGAAGTGGTTTTTGTAACAAGTGATGTTGGGTGCTGTGGAGAGAGAGAGGGCAGGGGAGGGAGAGAGATGACATGTGGGTCCAAGGATTTTTTTTCTATTTTTTTACTGACTGGATTGTCACGTTGATGCACATGTACAATTTTAGGTCAAAACCGCTCCAAAATAGTGCTCAGGGTGATCTTTGTCTGTTATTAATAGTCAAGGGTGAATGATGTCTGATTTTCGGGTCCAGAGGATAATTCGTACTCACTCAATAGTTCAGGGGGGTAATTTGGACTTTTCCCTTTCTAAAATTCCTAGCTCGGCCATGGACGAAAGAATGGTGGTACAGCGCAGCGGGACTACGTGGGGAACGACACAACGAAGTGGCAAGACGATGTAGGTGTTGTTGATGCCGTCGATGTGGTATCGTGACGAGTGATGATTGGGATGTTGGGGCGGAGAAGGGTAGTTAGGGAATAGAGAGAAAAGTGAGTATGGTTTGTTTTTTTCTTGATGGTTGTTATTGGGCTGTTTTTGGAATTTTGGTTAACTGAGCCTACTTACCGAATCGATAGACTAAATTTAGTTAGTCAGATTCAGTGATCATATCTTTTTTATTTCTATCTTGGTTAGTTCGATTTTGCCCACCCTTAACCAAACATCGATAGGGCGGTGTAGAGTGAGACGTATTAGGAAACGATAGGCAAACAAACGATAAAGAACAATAGATCAATCACAGAAGACACGAGATTTTAACGTGGAAAACCCTTCCAAAGTAGGAGAGAAAAAACCACGGACGCTAGCCAGCAAAATATCTTCACTATATCTGGGGAGAGGTTACAACGCCGCACGGCGGCTTACATGAGGTATATATATGGTGGAACCCTAAAATGGATGACGATCCGTTTCGCGGGGGCTCCGCCCCCGCACCTCCAGGCGTCCCCAGGTGCACGGCCCAATGGGTCAGCTTCAGTCTCCGCCACGCTCCGGCCCAAGCCTCCCGACGATGGGCCTCCGCGAAACAACTCAACAAGACGAAGATGATCAAAGAGGACGGTAGCAGGAGTGGCTTGTATCTTCACCTCCAGCTACTCGGATCTGTTGCGCGCAGAGGCCGAGGTCACTAGATCCGGTGGCCTTGGGCTCCTTGCTAGTAGATGCATCAGCCTCACGGTGACAAGGGTGATAGCGCCGTGCATCATGTGGTGTTGGCTAGATCGATCCGCTGCATGTAAAAAGCAGACTTGCTTTGGATCCAGTAATTTGGCTGTAAAGCTCTTGTTTCTACAAACAGTGAGAAAAATGCACCTGTTTTCTTTCTGTCAGTTTCAGACCCAAAGAAAAAAGACGCCATGGTACTTGAATACTACATGAAACATACTATATAAATGAGTCTAACTGCAAGTTAGAACTACATAAACACAAATCTTGACGCAAAATCAAATCTTGACGCAAAATCTTATGGACAAAGTATAAAAAGATAGAAGCCCAAAAATCTATCGCAAGTAAAATAGCAAACCTGTCTTTATGGAGAATAATGTAGCTACTAAATAATCTCCATATATATCATCTGCTTGTGTAGACAACCTGGTATTGCAGTGCCGTTAAGGACAGACACGGGCAGCACGTTCTGACAAATCTCAATATATATCTTCATCCTGAATATTTTCGGTAGTCTACAAATTCTTAACTAATCACCAAGCAGATCATGAGCATGTGATTTCTTCTCTTAAAAGTGCCTTACAGATCAATCGTTACAGATCATTTATTTCGCCAGGCTAATCATTATATATATTGTCAAAATCGACTAACAATAAATAAAGTTTGATCTGTTAATCCAAAATCAGCACAATTAATTTCCATCTACATGTCCGCACATTTAGTCCATGGTATGCAGTATATAACCCACATGCCTCTCTACGTTTCGGCACAGCCAAAGCTTCAAAACAGAATATCTCAGTCGACCACGGAGCACAGCAAGCTAGCTCAGAGGCTCAGAGCAATGGCTGCCTTCCATCCTCTCGCGATCATCGTGTTCGTGTCCCTCCTGGCCGCCGGTGCAACCGCAAACTATGGCTACACCACACCATCGCCATCGCCGCCCCCGCCGCCGCCACAGCAGCAGTACACCCCGCCGGCCCACAGCGACAAGCTGCTGGTAAGGGTGGAGGGTATGGTGTACTGCCAGAGCTGCGCGCAAAGGAACACACACAGCCTCGAAGGCGCGAAGCCGCTGCCTAAGGCGGAGGTGTCCGTCATCTGCCATGACGCCAAGAATCGTGTCATGGTGAGGTGCCGTCGGGCCGTCACCGATGATAACGGCTACTTCCGCGCGGAGCTCGATGAGACCAAAGTCTCCGACTTCTACATGGGCGATCCGCGCAAGGCGTGCTATGTGCGGCTTCGGGCCTCGCCGGACTTCGAATGCAACAACCCCACAAACATCAACTACTCTAGCATTGAGGGTGCGCCGCTCCATGACGAGGGCAAGCGGTGGGCTGACCATGACTACTATAACGTCATGTACGCCACCGGCCCACTCGCTTTCCGGCCGGCGATCTGCCCTCCTAAGGGCTAGGCTCCCTATGAATGTGCCTGCATTTGCGACACTTACAGTTTCATCAATTTGGAAGGCATGGAGTTCTAATTGGACGGTGGATACGTGGTTCTTTTGTGTTTCTATTTTTTAATTGTTGTTGCCCTTGTGTGCTTGTGTTGTAATTTTTTTATGATTTTATTAGTTTGCTGCAAATCAAACTTGATGTAATTTTCGATTAAGAAAACTTGTTGTGGTTTTCAGTCAACCATTTGTACCCTCTTTTCCAAAAAAAATACAAGGTATGCATAAATATTAATTCAACCCTGGTAATATCTCACGACCAATAAATCTAATATAAATTAAATTTTATTTGATAAAATTAATACCGTTGAACTGAGATTTGAATGTAATTTTCTATAATTAGTCTTTGTTGTTACAAACATCGAAATATATAGGACAAATTAAAAATCACTTACTATTTGGAAAACCGTGCTAAATTTAACTATACTGTAAGTTTAGAATTTTGAGTACGTACATAATTTGCTTAGTCAGATACCAGAGGTTACGTATTTTCGAAAATTGAAGAATGAGTCGGACCCTTGTTGGGCCAGATGTCTGAGGCCCATACAAAATCTGTAATTTTGATGTGGAAAAAGTACTGCGAAGATCCCTCATCTTATCACCGAATTAGAAAATCATCCCTCGATCGAAAACCAGAGACAGGCCATGTTTAGTTCCACAGCCAAAACTTTTTTAAAGTATACGGACACATATATTTGAAGTATTAAACGTAGACTAATAACAAAACAAATTACAGATTCCGCCTGTAAGCTACGAAACGAATTTATTAAATCTAATTAATCCGTCATTATCAAATGTTTATTGTAGCACCATATTATCAAATCATGGCGTAATTAGGCTCAAAAGATTCGTCTCACAATTTACATGGAAACTGTACAATTGGTATTTTTTTTATCCATGTGTCCAAATATTTGATGTGACGGAATATTTGGAAGTTTGAAGGGAACTAAGCACAGCCACAATGCATCTTCCAACATTCAAAACAAGTGCAAACAAAATTCCTCAGCTTCCCAATTTTAGCTGACATAGCGTTTATATGGCTCCTTTCTACAAAGAATGAGAAAAATACATCCATTTTCTTTCGTTCAGTTTCAGGCCCAAAGAAAAAAGACGTCATGGTACTTTAATACTACATGAAACGTATTAAATAAATGAGTGTAATTGCAAGTTAGAATTACATAAACACGAATCTTAATGCAAAATCCTATAAACAAAATATAAAAAAAGAAGCCCCAAAACCTGTCACAAGTAAAATAGCAAAACCTATCTGTATGGAGAATAATATAGCTACCAACATAAATAATCACTACTTAAAAATAATTTTCCTGGACGACCACATCAATAGATTGCAGGTGGACCAAGTATCTGTGTCTGTAAAAATCGACTCACATTTTTACAGACGATCCTGTTAAGCAGCCGCAAAAAAAAATAAGGTTATTTTTCTAGATGGACATCTTAAGAGGCCAAACGGGAAAAATATATTTTCGCAGACGGCCATCTTAAACGTCCGCCCAGTAGTTTAAATTATCTCCTCTTTTCCCTCATAGCACTTCTATTTTTTTTCAAGCCATCCTCATCTTCTCTTCTCTCTCTCACCTCCTCTTCTCCACATACTACTCTCTCACTCTCTCAAACTCCCGTACACAAAAATAGCTATTTTCGTAGACATTTTAGTACGTGTGGGTTGTCCTACCGTACGCGAAAATTTCTCTTGAGCCATGAGAAAAATCACTTTTGTCCTAGTGGTAGCCCTATTGGCAAAAAATCATCTGCCCAACATGGTATTGCAGTGTCGTTAGGGACAGACACGAGCAGCACGTTCTGACAAATCTGCATATATATCTTCATCCTGAATATTCTTTATAGAATTATAGTCTACAAATTCAAAACTAATCACCAAGCAGATCATGAGCATGTCATTTCTTCTCTTAAAAGTGCCTTACAGATCAATCGTTACATGTTATCATTTCTTTCGCCGGGCAAATCATCATATATTGTCAGAATCGAATAACAAAAAATAAACTGTGATCTTAATCCAAAATCAAGTTTAATTTCCATCTACATGTCCGCACATTTAGTCTATGGCATGCAGTATATAACCCACACGCTTCTCTACGTTTCGACACAGCCAAAGCTTCAAAACAAAACATCTCATCAGTCGAGTACGGAGCTGTGCTCAGAGCAATGGCTGACTTCCTTCCTCTCGCGATCCTGTTCGCGTCCCTCATGGCCGCCGGCGCCACAGCAAACTATGGCTACACCACACCATCACCATCGCCGCCACCACCTCCGCCACAGCAGTACACCCCGCCGGCCCACAGCGACAAGCTGCTGGTGAAGGTGGAGGGTATGGTGTACTGCCAGAGCTGCGCGCAAAGGAACACACACAGCCTCGAAGGCGCGAAGCCGCTGCCTAAGGCGGAAGTGTCTATCATCTGCCACGACGCCAAGAATCGTGCCATGGTGAGGTGTCGTCAGGCCGTCTCCAACGATAACGGCTACTTCCTTGCGGAGCTCGATGAGACCAAAGTCACCGACTTCTACATGGGCGATCCACGCAAGGCGTGCTATGTGCGGCTTCGGGCGTCGCCGGACATCGAATGCAATAACCCCACAAACATCAACTACTCTAGCATCGAGGGTGCGCCGCTCCGTGACGAGGGCAAGCGGTGGGCCGACCATGGCTACTATAACATTATGTACGCCACCGGCCCGCTCGCTTTCCGGCCGGCGATCTGCCCTCCTAAGCACTAGGCTCCCTATGAATGTGCCTACATTTATGACACTTGCACTTGCACACTTGCGTGTTTCATCAATTTGGGAGAAACTAGTTTGATGGTGGATACGTGGTTCTTTTGTGTTTCTGTTTTAATTGCTGTTGCTCTTGTGTGATTGTGTTGTAATTTTTTTATGATTTTATTAGTTTTCTGCAACTCAAACTTGATGTAATTTTTGATTAAGAAAACTTGATGTGATTTTCAGTTAATCATTTGTACCCTCTTTCGAAAAAAATACAAGGTGTGCATACATTTTGATTCAACCCTAGTAATAACTCACGAACCATAAATCTAATATAAATTAAATTTTACGTGATAAAAATAATACCGTTGAACTGAGATTTGGATGTAATTTTTTTATAATTATGGCTTTTGTGGTACAAGCATCGTAATATATAGGACAAAGTAAAAAGCACTAAATATTTTGGAAAACCAATTTTAACTATACCTTAAATTTTGAATTTTGAGTACTTACGTAATTTGCTTAGTCAGATACCCTTAGCGAATGAGTCGTAATTTGAATTTTGAGTACGTACGTAATTTCGAAAATTGGCGAAAGAGTCGGACCCTTGTTGGGCCAGATGTCTGAGGCCCATACAAAATCTGTAATTTCGATGTGGAAAAAGTACAGTGGAGGTCCCTCATCTTATCACCGAATTACAAAATCGTCCCACGCATCCTCCAACTTTCAAAACAAGTGCAAACGAAGTTTCTCGGTGGTGTTGTTTCCAATTTTAGCTGACATAGCGCCTATGCAACTCCTTTCTACAAACAATGAGAAAAATACACTCGTTTTCTTTCTGTTAGTTCCAGGCCCTAAGAAAAAAGACGTCATGGTACTTTAAAACTACATGAAACGTACTGCATAAATAAGTGTAATTGCAAGTTAGAACTACGTAAACACGAATCTTGATGCAAAATCATATGAACAACATATCGAAAAATAGCAAAACCTATATGTATGGAGAATAATGTAGCTACTGACATAAATAATCACTATAAAAATAATTTTTCTGGATGAGCACCTCAATATATTGCAGACGGACAATAAGTATCCATGTCTACGAAAATCGACTTACATTTTCGCAGACGACCCTATTAAGCAGGTGCACAGGAAAATATATTTTCGCAGGCAGCCATCTTAAATGTTCGCCCAGAAGTTTGAGTTACCTCCTCTTTTCCCTCCTAGCACTTCAATTTTTTTTTCATGTCATCCTTATCATCTCTCTCTCACCTCCTCTCCTCCATATACTACTCTCTCACTTTCTCTCAAACTCCCAGACAAAAAAATAGCTATTTTCGTAGATCTTTTAGTGCGAGCGGGCTGTCCAACCGTACGCGAAAATCTCTTTTGGCCCATGTGCAAAAATCTCTTTCTTAGTAGTGGTAGCCCTATAGGCAAAAAAATCATCTGCTCAACATGGTATTGCAGTGCCGTTAGGGACATACACGGGCAGCACGTTCTGACAAATCTGCATATATATATATATATATAGATATATATAGATATATATATCTTCATCCTGAATATTCTTTATAGTCTACAAATTCTTAATTAATCACCAAGCAGATCATGAGCATGTGATTTCTTCTCTTAAAAGTGCCTTACAGATCAATCGTTACATGTTATCATTTCTTCCGCCGGGCTAATCATTATATTATATATTGTCAGAATCGAATAACAAAAATAAACTGTGATCTTAATCCAAAATCAAGCTTAATTTAACATGTCCGCACGTTTAGTCCATGCCATGCAGTATATAACCCACACGCCTCTCTACGTTTGGACATGAATTAAATTTAAAAATATATTGTTCCTCATTTTTTTTAAAGAATAGTTGAGATGCAAACTTTTTTACAGAAATATACCGTCGATCTCGCGTAATCGTTACGCGAAAATGACACGGACGTAATATCACGGACGGTATCGCGCGATGAAAGCGCGAGAGCGCACAGTCTCGCGCAACAACTGCGCGAGACCGCACGGTCTCGTGGAACCAAAGGGTCTCGCTGATTGAAATAGCGATACCGCACTGACATGCCTGTTGATTAATTATCCTGATTAGCAATTAATTAATCACTAATCAGGATAATTAATTACTAATTATTATTAGTTAATAGTTAATTAGGTAATTAACCATTGACGGCCGGGACTGCCATGCCGGTGTTGCTGCTTGAACAAGCGATACCGAGCGGACTCGCTCTTTGCTTCCGCGAGACCGCGCGGTCTCGCGCCACTGCCGCGTGATACCGCACGGTCTCGCGCTTTCGTCACGCGATACCGCTGGTGACGTCATGTCCACGTCATTTTCGTAAAACGATTGCGCGAGATTGATGGTATATTTGTAAAAAAAAAAATTTATCCCGAATATTCCTGAAAAAAATTGGATAAACAGTATATTTTAAAATTTAATTCGTTTGGACACAGCAAAAGCTTCAAAACAGAACATCTCAGTCGAGTACGGAGCACAGCAAGCTAGCTCAGAGCAATGGCTGCCTTCCATCCTCTCGCGATCCTCGTGTTCGTGTCCCTCCTGGCCGCCGGCGCCACCGCAAACTATGGTTACACCACACCATCGCCATCGCCGCCCCCGCTGCCGCCACAGGTATACCCCGCCGGCCCACAGCGACAAGCTGCTGGTGAGGGTGGAGAGTATGGTGTACTACTAGAGCTGCGTGCAAAGGAACACACAGCTTCGAAGGCGCGAAGCCGCTGCCTAAGGCGGAGGTGTCCGTCATCTGCCACGATGCCAAGAATCGCGTCATGGTGAGGTGCCGTCGGACAGTCACCGACGAAAACGGCTACTTCCGCGCGGAGCTCGATGAGACCAAAGTCTCCGACTTCTACATGGGCGATCCACGCAAGGCGTGCTATGTGCGGCTTCGGACCTCACTGGACTTCGAATGCAATAACCCCACAAACATCAACAACTCTAGCATCCAGGGAGCACCGCTACGTGACGAGGGCAAGCGGTGGGCCGACCATGACTACTATAACGTCATGTACGCTGCCGGCCTGCTCGCTTTCCGGCCGGCAATCTGCCCTCCTAAGCACTAGGCACCCTATAAAAATGCCTGCATTTGTAACACTTACACTTGCACAGTTGCGCATTTCATCAATTCAGGAGGCATGGAATTATAATTGGACGGTGGATACGTGGTTCTTTTGTGTTTCTGTTTTAATTGCTGTTGCTCTTGTGTGATTGTGTTGTAAATTTTTTATGTTTTTATTAGCTTGCTGCAAATCAAATTTGATATAATTTTCGATTAAGAAAACTTGTTGTGGTTTTCAGTCAATCATTTGTACCCTCTTTCCAAAAAAAAACAAGGTGTGCATACATATTAATTCAACCCTAGTAATATCTGATGAACCATAAATCTAATATAAATTAAATTTTATTAGAAAAGATGCCCGTGCGTTGCAACGGCCAACGGGTAAACTAAAATTATAGCAAATATAAAAATATTAGATGATTAGGGTTTAGTTTTTCGTGATATGAGCCCATAAAAAAAATATGTTGCTTACAAATAAAAAGGTTCTAAAAAAAGAAAAAAAGGCCCCATTGGACCCTATCGGCCTGCTATTGCGCGTCCGGCCCATAAAGAGCGTGTGGCCCAACAGTGCTATGGCCCGAGATGGAGGCCGGCCCGACACAGGATCGATCTAAGCCACTCATTTTGATGGACGGCTCGGATCGATTCTAAATCCATCAAAACCGTTGGTGCCTAAAACCCTAACCCTAATCACACTTTCCTCTCCCACCCCCCACCACGAGCTCCTCCTCCCCCTCCCATCCACTCTCACGACTGGCGGCACCGCTCGTCCTCCGTTGCCCCCTCTCCGCTGCTCCCCCTCCCCCACCGTCGTTGCATGCCCCCTCTCTCCTTGGTCCGAGCTCAGCGGGGGCGCTGGATCTGGTGCCCCCAGTCCTCTGCTCGCCACGGAGATCCCCTCTGCCGGTGGCTCATTCTCATACCTCCACGTTGAGCTCAGCGACATCGCGGTGTTCCTCGCCGCCGGGAACATACCGTTGGAGGCCGTCGTCAGGGTGGTGCGCGCAATGGCATGGCTGCTGCTCGCGGCGTACCTGCAGTTCACGCTTGGGTGGCGCCGTGAGGAGTGGTTCCCTGTGCCGCTGCGGCTCTGGTGGTCACGCCGCCGCTTGTGGGTCGTATGCTTCGCCGGAGAAGAGAGAAGAGAGAAAGTAGGGAGAGAGATGAAGAGAGGTAAGGAAGAAAGAGGAGAGGAGGAGGAGGAAGAGGAAGAGGGGCAATTCGGTCACGATGTTTAACAAAGTAGGCCCCTTCTAGGCTCGTCAGCACAAAAATACTAATTTAATGGATGTGGTGTTTGGTGGCAAATAACTACATTTACATAGTGTCTTCTCTCAAAAGTTACTTTGCGCGGTGTCCTACAGCTAAAACCATAAAGTCGCAATGTCCTGTAGCAAAATTTGCCTATATTTTACATAGTCCCTCCATCCCATAAAAAACCAACTTAGTATTAGATATGACATATCCTAGTATGTACTACGAATCTGGACATGCATATATCCACATTCATTGTCTATAATATGTCACGTCCCGTTCTAGATGGGACGGTGGGAGTAGGAAATGACATGCCATACTCCTTTTCAGAGTACTGACATAAATACTGTAGCTCTATCGGCAAAAATCATCTGCCTGGGTGGAGAACCTGGTATTTCAGTGCCGTTAAGGGCTGCACGTTCCGACAAATCTGCATATCTTCCTCCTGAATATTCTTTATCGCCTACGAATTTTTAACTAATCACCTGGCAGATCATGAGCATACGATTTCTTCTATTCAAAGTGCCTTACAGATCAATGATTACATGTTAGCATTTCTACGCGGGCTAATCATTATATATTTCTTAGAATCGATAACAAAAAAAAATAAAATGTGATCTTCATCCAAAATCAAGACAGTTAATTTCCATCTACATGTACCCACGTTTAGTCCATGGCATACAGTATATAATCCACACGCATCTCTACGTTTGGACACAGCCAAAGCTACAAAACAGAACATCTCAGTCGAGTACGGAACACAGCAAGCTAGCTCACAGCAATGGCTGCCTTCCATCCTCTCGCGGTTATCGTGTTTGTGTCCCTCCTGGCCGCCGGCGCCACCGCAAACTATGGCTACACCACACCATCACCACCGCCGCCGCAGCAGTACACCCCGCCGGCCCACAGCAAAAAGCTGCTGGTGAAGGTGGAGGGTATGGTGTACTGCCAGAGCTGCGCTCAAAGAAACACACACAGCCTCGAAGGCGCGAAGCCACTGCCTAAGGCGGATGTGTCTGTCATCTGCCACGACGCCAAGAATCGTGTCATGGTGAGGTGTCATCGGGCAGTCGCCAACGATAACGGCTACTTTCTCGCGGAGCTCGATGAGACCAAAGTCTCCGACTTCTACATGGGCGATCCGCGCAAGGCGTGCTATGTGCGGCTTCGGGCCTCGCAGGACTTCGAATGTAACAACCCCACAAACATCAACTACTCTAGCATTGAGGGTGCGCCGCTCCGTGACGAGGGCAAGCGGTGGGCCGACCATGACTACTATAACGTCATGTACGCCACCGGCCCGCTCGCTTTCCGGCCGGCGATCTGCCCGCCTAAGCACTAGGCTTCCTATGAAGCTTCATCAATTTGGGAGGCATGGAGTTCTAATTGGACGGTGGATACATGGTTCTTCTGTGTTTCTATTTTTTAATTGCTGTTGCCCTTGTGTGATTGTGTTGTAATTTTTTTTATGATTATATTAGTTTGCTGCAAATCAAAGTTGATGTAATTTTCGATTAAGAAAACTTGTTGTGGTTTTCAGTCAACCATTTGTACCCTCTTTCCAAAAAAATACAAGGTATGCATAAATATTAATTCAACCCTGGTATATCTCACGACCAATAAATCTAATATAAATTAAATTTTATTTGATAAAAATAATACCGTTGAACTGAGATTTGAATGTAATTTTCTATAATTAGGCTTTGTTGTTACAAGCATCGTAATATATAGGACAAATTAAAAATCACTTGCTATTTGGAAAACCTTGCTAAATTTAACTATACCTTAAATTTTAATTTTGAGTACGTACGTAATTTGCTTAGTCCGATACCAGAGGTTACGTATTTTCGAAAATTGAAGAATGAGTCGGACCCTTGTTGGGCCAGATGTCTGAGGCCCATAGAAAATTTGTAATTTTGATGTGGAAAAAGTACAGCGGAGATCCCTCATTTTATCACCGAATTAGAAAATCATCCCTCGATAAAAAACCAGAGACAGGCCAACTTCCAACTTTCAACTAAACACATCCACAATGCATCTTCCAACTTTCAAAATAAGTGCAAACAAAGTTCCTCGGTGGTATTGTTCCCAATTTTAGCCGACATAGCGCCTATATGGCTCCTTTCTGCAAACAATGAGAAAAATATACCCGTTTTCTTTTCGTCAGTTTCAGGCCCAAAGAAAAAATACGTCGTGGTACTTTAATACTACATGAAACGTACTAAATAAATGAGTGTAATTGGAAGTTAGAATTACATAAACACGAATCTTGATGCAAAATCCTATAAACAAAATATAAAAAAACAGAAGCCCAAAAATCTGTCACGAGTAAAATAGCAAAACCTATCTGTATGGAGAGTAATGTAGCTACCAACATAAATAATCACTACTTAAAAATGATTTTCATGGATGACCACCTGAATAGATAGCAGGTGGACTAAGTATCCGTGTTTGCAAAAATCGACTCATATCTTTATAGATGATTCTATTAAGCAGCCGCACGAAAAAATAAGGTTATTTTTATAGATGGACATCTTAAGAGGCCGCACAGGAAAAATATATTTTCACAGACGGCCATCTTAAAGGTCCGTCCAGTAGTAAAAATATATTTTCGCAGACGATCATCTTAAAGGTCCGTCCAGTAGTTTAAGTTATCTCCTCTTTTCCCTCCTAGCATTTCAATTTTTTTTCAAGCCATCCTCACCTTCTCTCCTCTCTCTCACCTCTTCTTCTCCACATACTGCCACTACTACATAATAGGTTTTTACATACGGCCAGCAATTATTTTCACATGCGGCTAGGCCATTAGGGAAATCATCTGCCCAACAAGATATTGAAGCGCCGTTAGGGACAGACACGAGCAGCACGTTCTGACAAATCTGCATATATATCTTCATCCTGAATATTCTTTATAGAATTATAGTCTACAAATTCTTAACTAATCACCAAGCAGATCATGAGCATGTGATTTCTTCTCTTAAAAGTGCCTTACAGATCAATCGTTACATGTTATCATTTCTTTCGCTGGGCTAATCATCATACATTGTCAGAATCGAATAACAAGAAATAAAATGTGATCTTAATCCAAAATCAAGCTTAATTTCCATTTACATGTCTGCACGTTAGTCCATGGCATGCACTATATAACCCACACGCCTCTCTATGGAGAATAATGTAGCTACTGACATAAATAATCACTATAAAAATGATTTTCATGGATGAGCACCTCAATATATTGCAGACGGACCATAAGTATCCGTGTCTGTGAAAATTGACTTGTATTTTCGCAGACGACCCTATTAATCTGCTGCACAGGAAAATAAGATTATTTTTCTATACGAATTTCTTAAGGGGCTGCACGGGAAAATATATTTTCGCAGACGGCCATATTAAAGGCCCGCCCAGAAGTTTGAGTTACCTCATCTTTCTCTCTTAGCACTTAATTTTTTTTTTCAAGTCATCCTTATCATCTCTCCTATCTTTCACCTCCTCTCCTCCACATACTACTCTCTCACTTTCTCTCAAACTCCTGCACGCAAAAATAGCTATTTTCGTAGATTTTTTAGCGCGAGCAGGCTGCCCTACCATATTGCAGTGCCGTTAGGGACATATACGGGCAGCACGTTCTGACAAATCTGCATATATATCTTCATCCTGAATATTCTTTATAGTCTACAAATTCTTAACTAATCACCAAGCAGATCATGAGTATGTGATTTCTTCTCTTAAAAGTGCCTTACAGATCAATCGTTACATGTTATCATTTCTTTCGCCGGGCTAATCATTATATATTGTCAGAATCGAATAACAAAAAATAAACTGTGATCTTAATCAAAATCAAGCTTAATTTCCATCTACATGTCCGCATGTTTAGTCCATGGCATGCAGTATATAACCCACACGTCTCTACGTTTCGACACAGCCAAAGCTTCAAAACAAAACATCTCATCAGTCGAGCACAGCGAGCTAGCTCAGAGCAATGGCTGCCTTCCATCCTCTCGCGATCCTCATGTTCGTGTCCCTCCTGGCCGCCGGCGCCACTGCAAACTATGGCTACACCACACCATCACCATCACCGCCACCGCCGCCGCAGCAGCAGTAAACCCCGCCGGCCCACAGCGACAAGCTGCTGGTGAAGGTGGAGGGTATGGTGTACTGCCAGAGCTGCGCGCAAAGGAACACACAGCCTCGAAGGCGTGAAGCCGCTGCCTAAGGCGGAAGTGTCCGTCATTTGCCACGACGCCAACAATCGCGTCATGGTGAGGTGCCGTCGGGCCGTCGCCAACGATAATGGCTACTTCCTCGTGGAGCTCGATGAGACCAAAGTCTCCGACTTCTACATGGGCGATCCGCGCAAGGCGTGCTATGTGCGGCTTCGGTTGTTGCCGGACTTCGAATGCAATAACCCCACAAACATCAACTACTCTAGCATTGAGGGTGCGCCGCTCCGTGACGGTGCGCCGCTCCGTGACGAGGGCAAGCGGTGGGCCGACCATGGCTACTATAACTTCATGTACGCCACCGGCCCGCTTGCTTTGCGGCCAGCGATCTGCCCTCCTAAGCACTAGGCTCACTATGAATGTGTCTGCATTTATGACACTTACACTTGCACACTTGCGCGTTTCATCAATTTAGGAGGCATGGAGTTCTAATTGGACGGTGGATACGTGATTCTTTTGTGTTATGTTTTAATTGTTGTTGCTCTTGTGTGATTGTGTTGTAATTTTTTATGATTTTATTAGTTTGCTGCAAATCAAACTTGATGTAATTTTTTATTAAGAAAACTTGATGTGATTTTCAGTTAATCATTTGTACCCTCTTTCGAAAAAATACAAGGTGTGCATACATATTAATTCAACCCTAGTAATAACTCACGAACCATAAATCTAATATAAATTAAATTTTATGTGATAAAAATAATACTGTTGAACTGATATTTGAATGTAATTTTCTATAATTATGGCTTTGTTGTTACAAGCATCGTAATATATAGGACAAATTAAAATCACTAAATATTTTGGAAAACCATGCTAAATTTAACTATACCTTAAATTTTGAATTTTGAGTACGTAGGTAATTTGCTTAGTTAGATTATCTCGCCTCACAGCGTTTCCTCGTCTCCTTCTCGCTTCCTTGTCTCCTCGCCTTGCCGCCGCCCGAGCAGGCCGCCGGCGTGCCGAGCGGCAGTGAGGAAGGCGACAGCGGGGCCTTTCGGCGGAGACCACGACGCGGCTGAGGGCTGTACCGAGTCTGGGGTTCCGGCCCCCAAAATCTGGTGGCGTGGAAGGTGACGGGGCCGTGGGCGGCGGTGGCCGGCCGGGCCGAGCGCGGCTGCGGAGGTGGTCCGGAGGTACGGAGGCGCGCGAGTTGGCGAGCGGCGTTGGCCGAACCGCACCTTGCGCGCAGCAGTGGAGGGGTCGGGAGGCAGTGCGGCGGCGGGTCGGCAAGACGTCGGCGACACGATTCTTTGGGCGACGGTGGATGCTGTGGAGAACGGCGACGTAAGCGTTGATGTCCGGTCCTCGGCAAGGAGAAGGCGGTTCCGGCGAAGGTGGTTTCGTAGCTAGCGGGCGACCCTAGGGGCAGCGGCGGTGTGCGAGTCCAAGCAATGACCTCCTCGGTTGCGGCAGCTGCAGCCCTAGAGGCAGTGGCGGCGTAATCACCGATGCAGATGGTTCAGGTGAAGGTGGATCCAATCGGCGATGGCAGCCCTTGGGGCGGCGGAGGCCTTGGAGTCCGGGCGGAAGATGATGTCCTCTCTGACCACGGCAAAGGACGTTGGCAGAGGTGGTAGTGGGCTGGGAATCGGAGAGGCGGAGAAGGATTCCGACGTTGGCAGCGGCCCTATGGGCGGCAGAGGCTTAGGAATCCGGTGAAGCAGATCCTTTCAGCCCGTGTCTAGTTGGCTAGTTCTGACTAGACGACGATGGATGAAGGTGGACTACTCGGTGGTGCGTGGCATCGGTTCACTTGAAGCAGATGAAGAAGGCACCAGTGGAGATTCGCAGCGACAACGTACTAGGGGCGGTTGTGACTAAACGACTTCCACTCATCGATTTTGACTATTTCAGGAGAGAATGTCGGGATGCAGGGATGTGTCGAGGTTGTAGGTTTTTTGTTTTTTGGTTGTGTGTTCTCCTCTTTATTGAGATTTGAGTTTAAGTGCTCTTATATCATTTTAGCTGTCTATATCCATCGTGGATATAGAGGCCGGATTAATGAAAATCCATTATCTAAAAAATAGATACCAGAGGTTACGTATTTCAAAAATTGGCGAATGAGTCGGACCCTTGTTGGGCCAAAAGTTTGAGGCCCATACAAAATCTGTAATTTCAATGTGGAAAAAGTACAGTGGAGATCCCTCGTCTTATCACCGAATTACAAAATCGTCCCTTGACCGAAAACCAGATAGAACACATCCTCCAACTTCCAAAACAAGTGCAAACGAAATTTCTTGGTGGTATTGTTTCCAATTTTAGCTGGCATAGCGCCTATGTAACTCCTTTCTACAAAACAATGAGAAAAATACACTCGTTTTCTTTCCGTTAGTTTCAGGCGCTAAGAAAAAAGACGTCATGGTACTTTAATACTACATGAAACGTACTACATAAATAAGTGTAATTGCAAGTTATAACTACATAAACACGAATCTTGATGCAAAATCCTATGAACAACATATCGAAAAATAGAAGCCCAAAAATCTATCACATGTAAAATAGCAAAACCTATCTGTATGGAGAATAATGTAGCTACTGATATAAATAATCACCATAAAAAATGATTTTTCTGGATGAGCTCCTCAATATATTGCAGACGGACCATAAGTATCCGTGTCTACAAAAATCGACTAACATTTTCGCAGACGACCCTATTAAGTAGCTGCACAGGAAAATAAGATTATTTTTCCATATGGACCTCTTAAGGGGCTGCACGGGAAAATATATTTTCGCAGACGGCCATCTTAAAGGTCCGCCCGGAAGTTCGAGTTACCTTCTCTTTTCCCTCCTAGCACTTAATTTTTTTTCTAAGTCATCCTTATCATCTCTCCTCTCTCTCACCTCCTCTTCTCCACATACTACTCTCTCACTTTCTCTCAAACTCCTGCACGCAAAAATAGCTATTTTCGTAGATCTTTTAGTGCGAGCGGGCTACCCTACTGCACACGAAAATCTCTTTTGGGCCGTGTGCAAAAATCACTTTCGTAGTAGGGGTAGCCCTATCGGCAAAAAAATCATCTGCCCAACATGGTATTGCAGTGCCGTTAGGTACAGACACGGGCAGCACGTTCTGGCAAATCTGCATATATATCTTCATCCTGAATATACTTTATAGTCTACAAATTCTTAACTAATCACCAAGCGGATCATGAGCATGTGATTTCTTCTCTTAAAAGTGCCATGCAGATCAATCGTTACATGCTATCATTTCTTTCGCCGGGCTAATCATTATATATTGTCAGAATCGAATAACAAAAAATAAAATGTGATCTTAATCCAAAATCAAGTTTAATTTCCATCTACATGTCCTCACATTTAGTCCATGGCATGCAGTATATAACCCACACGCCTCTCTACGTTTCGACACAGCCAAAGCTTCAAAACAAAACATCTCATCAGTCGAGTACGGAGCACAGCAAGCTAGCTCAGAGCAATGGCTGACTTCCTTCCTCTCGCGATCCTCGTGTTCGTGTCCCTCATGGCCACCGGCGCCACGGCAAACTATGGCTACACCACACCATCACCATCGCCGCCACCACCGCCGCGGCAGCAGTACACCCCGCCGGCCCACAGCGACAAGCTGCTGGTGAAGGTGGAGGGTATGGTGTACTGCCAGAGCTGCGCGCAAAGGAACACACACAGCCTCGAAGGCGCGAAATCGCTGCCTAAGGCGGAGGTGTCCGTCATCTGCCACGACGCCAAGAATCGCGCCATCGTGAGGTGTCGTCGGGCCGTCGCCGACGATAACGGCTACTTCCGTGCGGAGCTCGATGAAACCAATGTCTCCGACTTCTACATGGGTGATCCACGCAAGGCGTGCTATGTGCGGCTTCGGGCCTCACCAGACTCCGAATGCAACAACCCCACAAACATCAACTACTCTAGCATCGAGGGAGCACCGCTACGTGACGAGGGCAAGCAGTGGGCCGACCATGACTACTATAATATTATAATATTATGTACGCTGCCGGCCCGCTCGCTTTTCGGCCGGCAATCTGCCCTCCTAAGCACTAGGCACCCTATAAATGTGTCTGCATTTGTGACACTTACACTTGCACGCTTGCGCGTTTCATCAATTCGGGAGGCAAGGAATTATAATTGGACGGTGGATACGTGGTTCTTTTGTGTTTCTGTTTTAATTGTTGTTGCTGGTGTGATAATTTTTTAAATTTTTTATGATTTTATTAGTTTGCTGCAAATCAAATTTGATGTAATTTTCGATTAAATAAACTTGTTGTGGTTTTCAATCAATCATTTGTACCCTCTTTCCAAAAAAAAAATACAAGGTGTGCATACATATTAATTCAATCCTAGTAATATCTGACGAACCATAAATCTAATATAAATTAAATTT